>NC_092164.1:13175066-13377566 GCF_045791955.1 Oncorhynchus clarkii lewisi | reverse complement strand
GTTTTGCAAAATCTCTGGTTTCCTTCATAATCATTGATCTTGAACCACCTGAAAGGTGAAAGCAGACCCATCCAACCTTTGACCTTCCAGTCCCCATACAGACCACTCAGTTTCCCATCGCAGCAAGCTGTGTCCTCATAAAATACACAACCTGTGTCTGTCATGCCGTCTCTCCCTCTCCTTGTTTCGCCACCCGCCAGGCCTTGTGACAAACTTCTCACCACATCTCTAAACGTGGTAAATAATATCTCCCCGGCCCATTCTGACCGGCGATAGGCAGGGCTCGGCCTGGGTTGAGCTCGACGTCTATTAGACTTAATGAGTGGAGTGTAGAGCCTTTGCAATCAGACTGAGGGACATCCTCAGACAACAGGCTTTAAATCAGAGCTGCGCTTCAGAGCAAGCGGCTGTACTGTCTGGTAGATCTATTTCTATCTGCGTTCTGTAATGGGAGCCGGGAGGGGGCAGGGAGGCCCCCCAGGGGTGGTAAACACATTGTTTATCTGAGGAGAGAAGAGAAGGGTGAGGCAGAGGGAAAGAAATGGGAGAGATGTAAATAAATAGAAAAGTGTGATAGAGATGTGTGTGGAGAGAGAGACGGAGAGAGTGGGCGAAAGAGGCTGACGGAGAGGGGGACAGAGCGAGAAAGAAGAAGAGAGTAGTAGTGGTTGTTTATATGCAGTGTTGGAGGGAGTCTGTTTGGTGTCATGAATAAGCCAAGTCACTACTGAATAATCTATGACTCACATGGTGGGAAGCTTTCCCCCGTGGAAGCTGAAAATAGGAAGAGAGAACAGGGGGAAAACAGTGAAATGTCTCAGCCACCTCCCTCCACATCTCTCCATCTATTTCTCAGGTTTTTCTCTCTCTTCATTTGAGGTACTGTTGCACGTGCTGTATTACCCCAAGGAGCCGTGAGCTGTTATGAATGTTTATTGCAGGTTATATAATGCATTGATAGAATGAACTATAAATGATTTAATATCATCCATTATAAACCAGTAGCTGATAAGGGGTGTTACCAAAATGTATTTGCGTCAGAAATAATTCCTCTTGTAAATAAAATGAGTGGAATTCCTGGGCAAGACGTTAGGATTTTACACAAGACACAGTTGAGAGGTTTTCAAAGCCGTTTAGATGAAGGAGGAAAAACTCTGTCTTCCTGCCAGCTGTGTTTTGGTGCAGGTAGGTTATTGTGTAAGAACTACTTTTGGAGGGCTTTCTTTACTGCAAGCACAGTGTGTCTGCACCAGAGTGCACGTTGGCCCTTGTTTTGGTGAGAGGAAAGTGGGATACAGGCGTGGTTATCTCCGTGAACTTGATGCAGGCGTTGACGTCATCGCGAGCCGGGGGAGATGGCCAGATATCGATGTTTATCTTGCCAAAATAAGTGGCTCCCTTGAGAGACGTCACATAGTCAGGTTGTGCTGAAATGGAATCGGAGCTTGTGCAGAGCTTGTGCACCGTGGTTTAAAACAACTGGGGAGTGGTGCCTATAGCAGCCTGCATGCTTATAGTTGTGTGCGGCCTACCTGTGGCCCGGCTAGACTGAACCCTTCTACTGTAGGCCTTCCCCCATGTCCTTCCACTGTCCCATAAATCAATGCTCTGTAATGTAGAACACAACTGTGAAGTTTCTCTTACGCTTCCGCCCGCTAGCAACGCCAACGTCAGAGCAAATAACACAAAGGGGGTGTGTGTTGACGGGGAGTCTCCTAGCAACCATAAAGAGCCCTTATAGCCTTAATTACGTTCACTTGAGGCAATAGACATATATTTCACAGAACCGTGATCTGAAGAATAGAGAGCTGTGTGTGTGTGTGACGCCAGAGCAATGTCCAACACTGTGGGTGTATTTCTAGAGGGAACTAGTTCTCTGTACTCAGAGGGAAGAGGGGGATGCAGTGTCAACAGAGGAAGACACAGAGAATAGTTTTTTTCCTCCGTCCACTCTGCTATCTATCTCCTGTGTATCTGCCGTCGGTTCCAGGAAATGGAGGAGCAGCAGAATAAACAGACAGCAGGCCTACGACTTCCCTGTGATGTCACCAGCACAGAGAGAGGGAGGAGGGCACAGAGACGGGTAAAAAGAGGGAGAGGGGAGGGACACAGACTGGTAAAAAGAGGGAGAGGGGAGGGACACAGACGGGTAAAGACCGAGGAGGGACACAGAGAGAGGTAGCTAGCAAGGGAGCAGGAGTGTTGAGAAAGCAGAAAACTGAGGAAATGAGAGGAGGACAGAGACTGACAGAAATATAAAGAGCAGCACCACTAAAGCTAAATAGATCCTTACACACGGCAGAGACGAGCTGTAGAGGAGGAAACGATAGGAGAGCGTTTATCGCCATGCTCACTACAGCGCTGATGGGTATGTCAATTATATATGTTCTATTACACATTGCTTCTCTGAAAGTAGTTCCTCTCTCTCTCTCTCTCTCTCTCTGTCTCTCTCTCTGTCTCTCTCTCTGTCTCTCTCTCTGTCTCTCTCTCTGTGTCTCTCTCACTCTCTGTCTCTCTCTCTCTCACTCTCTCTGTCTCTCTCTCACTCTCTCTCTCTGTCTCTCTCTCACTCTCTCTCTGTCTCTCTCTCACTCTCTCTCTCTGTCTCTCTCTCACTCTCTCTCTCTGTCTCTCTCTCACTCTCTCTCTCTGTCTCTCTCACTCTCTCTCTCTGTCTCTCTCACTCTCTCTCTCTGTCTCTCTCACTCTCTGTCTCTCTCTCTCTCACTCTCTCTGTCTCTCTCTCACTCTCTCTCTCTGTCTCTCTCTCACTCTCTCTCTCTGTCTCTCTCTCACTCTCTCTCTCTGTCTCTCTCTCACTCTCTCTCTCTGTCTCTCTCACTCTCTCTCTCTGTCTCTCTCTCTCTCTCTCTCTCCCTGTCTCTCTCTCACTCTCTCTCTCTGTCTCTCTCTCTCTGTCTCTCTCTCTGTCTCTCTGTCTCTCTCTCTGTCTCTCTCACTCTCTCACGCTCTCTCTCACTCTCTTTGTCTCTCTCTCTCTGTTTGTCTGTCTCTCTCTGTTTGTCTGTCTCTCTCTGTTTGTCTGTCTCTCTCTGTTTGTCTGTCTCTCTCTGTTTGTCTGTCTCTCTCTGTTTGTCTGTCTCTCTCTGTTTGTCTGTCTCTCTCTGTTTGTCTGTCTCTCTCTGTTTGTCTGTCTCTCTCTGTTTGTCTGTCTCTCTCTGTTTGTCTGTCTCTCTCTGTTTGTCTGTCTCTCTCTGTTTGTCTGTCTCTCTCTGTTTGTCTGTCTCTCTCTGTTTGTCTGTCTCTCTCTGTTTGTCTGTCTCTCTCTGTTTGTCTGTCTCTCTCTGTTTGTCTCTCTCTCTTTCTCTCTCTCTCTCTCTCTCTCTCTCTCTCTCTCTCTCTCTTTTAAACTATTCTTCTCTGTTACGTTCTCTTTCTGTCTGCTTTCTCTGCTTGTTGGTTAGTGTTGTGTACACGGAGTGGTATAGTCAATGAGGTGATCACAGGCAGTACCAGTCTGCAGCATGTGTTTCAGAGCTAGGACATTATGGTTGTGTGTGTTTGTATCGAGAGAGTGTTTTTGTGTGTGTCTCTGTCTGCACGGGACAGAAGCGCTAGTCGTTGGTCTTGGAATGCTGTGCTTGACTGTGTGTGGGAGGGGTCCTTGGGGAGGAGGGCAAAGAATTGGGGTAGAGAGAGAAAATATACATATTGGTTTGTGCAGCATCACTAAGTACGTTTACATGAACACTTCTAATTCAATATTAAACTGATTAGAAGACCGAGTATGGGATGAGTCATGTAAATGCCTTATTCTGCTTATCTTAATGGGCATGAGGTCAAAATCGAAGTAGGCACACGGCGATTAAAACACTTTCTGAAGCAGTGCGGCTTGGTTGGGTTGTGTTTCGGAGGACGCGTGGCCTTCGACCTTCGTCTCTCCCGAGTCCGTACGGGATTTGTAGCGTTGAGACAAGATAATAACAATTGGATACCACGAAAAGGTGGTAAAATAAACAAATAAAAAACACCTGGTTTTCTGAGCGATCTTTCAGATTGCTAGGACACGTTAACACCCTAATTGGAGTTTGAGCGGTGTATTTGATATGCCTTTGTCCCACCTAGCACCAGCAGCACAAGGTTAGTGAGTTAGGGGAAAACTTACAGCATCTTCAAAATAGGTTTCACATACCAACTGTATATGTCCCAACTCAAATGCTTCCCAAAAGGAACATGATCACTTTGATTGGTGATTTTTCTGCGTATAGCCAAGTCCCATCAGGTAGCCTGATTTCAGATGTGTCCATGTAAACAGGATTATTATGGAAATGGTTCTTCTTGAAAAGCATGTCGACTTGATCTGACTATTCACTATTATTGTGTGCGTGTAACCGTACTCATTCATCTGATAAACCCAGAGACTGTGTCTGCCTTTAGTGTGTGTTGTGTGTGTGAGTCTTTAGGCCTGTGTGTGTGTGTGACTGTCTGTGTGTGCTGCACCTAGTGTGGGTGTTAGCCTAACACGATTAAGACAGAGTTTCAAGCAAACATATCTGGCTGTCTGGCACGCTGTTGGGAAAACTTGTAGATAAATAATCGTCCAATCGCGACTATTTATTCAGATTTAATGGGGAGGAAGCCGTGCGATTGGAGGCCTTCCTGTAGCAGTGCGTTCTGAGGGTGGTTGGCCAGGGCCGAAGTCTCCACCACCACGCCACAGGTCAATGCAGTCTTTGTGAGAGGAGTGCTACACTTCATGTTTGACTTATCAGGGCCAGATGGACAGTACTGTGAAGGGGCTCTCTGTGCTGATAAGGATGCTGAGTGTGTGTGTGTGTGTGTGTGTGTGCACAGAATGTGATGGCTGTTTTATTTTATTATCTACTTGGGTCACATCGATTAGTCTTTTTTCATTATTCAATATGCATGGACTACCATTCTGTCTCTCTGTTCCTCTCTCTAGTGGACATTAACTCTGCCCTGCCCCTGCGTCTGCCCCCGGCTGCCATCCCCATGGACCTACGCATTGACCAGCACCATCACCAGCAGCAGCTGTCCATGTCTCCTTCTGCAGCCCAGGCGTCTGCAGCCCAGGCCAGAGAGCAGCAGCTGCAGCAGGAGCTCCTGTCCCTGAAACAGAAACAACAGATTCAGAGACAGCACCTCATCGCTGAGTTCCAGAGGCAACATGAGCAGCTCAACCGCCAGCATGAAGCCCAGCTACAGGAACATGTTAAGGTGGGAGGGGGAGTGAGTGAGGGAGGGACTCCGCTCCAGAAGCATGTCAAGAAAGACAGTAATTTCCCTCTCATACATGTCTAAACTAGATCTCTCTCTGTGCAGCAGAAGCCTTTCAGCCCTATAATATTTGCCCTGCTCTTGGGTCAGTGTTTGGGCCTGTAAGTGACCTAGATTCTGCAGATTGAAGGGCTGAGGGCTGATCCCAGTACAGTGCTAACAGCACAAGGGCTCCTTTGGCCTGTGGTGGGGCTGGAAGACCACTCAGTTAGCAGAGAGTGACGCAAAGCCAAGGCAGGGAGGCCCAGGCTCAATCAGCCCCATTCAGAGCCTGTACACACACACACCGAGACCTGCAGCGCACACACCGAGACCTGCAGCGCACACACCAAGACCTGCAGCGCACACACCGTGACCTGCAGCGCACACACCGTGACCTGCAGCGCACACAGCGAGACCTGCAGCGCAAACACCGAGACCTGCAGCGCACACACCGTGACCTGCAGCGCACACACCGTGACCTGCAGCGCACACACCGTGACCTGCAGCGCACACACCGTGACCTGCAGCGCACACACCGTGACCTGCAGCGCACACACCGTGACCTGCAGCGCACACACCGTGACCTGCAGCGCACACACCGAGACCTGCAGCGCACACACCGAGACCTGCAGCGCACACACCGTGACCTGCAGCGCACACACCGAGACCTGCAGCGCACACACCGAGACCTGCAGCGCACACATCGAGACCTGCAGCGCACACACCGTGACCTGCAGCGCACACACCGAGACCTGCAGCACACACACCGAGGCCTGCAGCACACACACCGAGACCTGCAGCACACACACCGAGACCTGCAGCACACACACCGAGACCTGCAGCACACACACCAAGACCTGCAGCACACACACCTCTGCCTATCACCAAGACAGGTCAAGGAGTGGGAAAGACAGTAGGAAACAGACACTGGTGGATTGGAAAGAGGAAGACATGTTGTTGTTTTCCCTGTATACCTCTATAGAACTCTTTAGGTTAAGGTGTCTCCCCTTAAATGCACCAAAGGCTGGATTCCAAACTTAAAGCACTCCCTTCCATCTGCCCTTGAATATTGAAAGGGGGAAAGTTTGGGACCTATCCAAAACCATACCGTGCCTGCCTGCTGCTCTTCTGTCACGCACTTCCTCACCTCCCATATGAATGTATCCATCAGCAGGACTCTTGTTCCAGTCACCTTCCCTTGACGGTGAGCACGGCTGCATGTCCTCGCTAGCAGGCACTTATTTAACACACTAAACCATCCAAGGCAATAACAAACATCCCCCACAAAATACGGCCAATCAAATTAATCAAATATTGGAGTTGGGCACTCTACTAAGGAGAGAGCATGGGGTCGTGTGTGTGGATCTAATGATTCAGTTTGGTCGTGATGTAGAGGGTCCATGGTACGTAGAGAGGAAAGGTTATTCACGTATTGACTGGAGTGGTCTGGCTCCTGTAAACATGCCGGGAACATTTGCATGGACAGCGATTGGGCTGAGGCTGAATAGATGTGTTGTGATAGTGTGAGGTGACCAAGCGAGCATGTTCACTTGGGTCTAAGGTGAACGTGTCAGGAATGGGGGATAGCTGCGAGAGACCAGACCTGCAGGGCAAGGAGAGAGAAGGGAGGGAGAAATCAGCATTGGCTCCTGGCTCCAGAACCAACATTGTATTAACATTATAGTACACAATGTTGTAGTAATGTTTTGTTCCCCTCCAAGCAGCACCAGCAGGAGCTCCTGGCCCAGAATGTTGCAGTAACGTTGTAGTAACGTTGTGTTCTCATGCAGCACCAGCAGGAGCTCCTGTCCCAGGATGTTGTAGTAACGTTGTGTTCCCCTCCATGCAGCACCAGCAGGAGCTCCTGGCCCTGAAACATCAGCAGGAGCTGTTGGAGCATCAGAGGAAGATGGAGAAGCACCGTCTGGAGCAGGAACTGGAGAAACACCAGAGAGAACAGAAACTACTGCTGCTGAAGAACAAGGAGAGAGGACAGGAGAGTAAGCAGCTGGAACAATACATTATCATATTATTAGTAGAACTAAAATGGGGCCACTATGTACAAAAAGTGCTGTAATTTCTTAACGGTTCACCTGATGTGGACGAAAATATCCTCAAATGAAAGCGGACTGTCTGCACTTTAAGCTCTATTGTCATTGGCTGATTTCAAATCCAAACTTCTGAAGTATAGAGCCAAAAGAAGAAACAAAGCTTCACTGTTGCAGTAGTTACGGAGGGCAGTGTATATCTCTCTCTCACACCCAACCAACCTCCATTCTGGTCATCCCTCTATTCTAGAGTGGATGTGCTTGTGTGGTGCTGCCACGCTGCCTGCTCTCTGTCAGTGGAGAGGTGTTGAGAGAGACAGGCAGCAGGCTACAGGTAGAGGGCTGGCCTCAACACCACAAGGCCACTGGCTCATTAATTATCTAGTGGTATGGATGGGCTAAACACACACACAGGGTCACCAGACAGGATGGATGACAACGGCAGCTGCCCTGGAGGAGTTTGGTCTGATACAACCCTCAGTAGTCTAGAGCTGAGGGCTCTCTCTGTCTCTCTCTCTCTCTCTCTCTCTGTCTCTCTCTCCTCTCTCCTCTCTCCTCTCTGATTCTGTGTGTCTCGATCCTCATCTTCTCTCTCTGCACAATCACCAATTATAACGACAACGTTTCACGCGATATGGATGAAAATACCCTCAAATTAAAGTTGACAGTCTGCACTTTAACCTCATAGACATTGTTTGATTTCAAATCCAAACTTTGAGTATATAGAGCCAAAATAAGAGAAAATACTTAATTGCCCCAATAATTACAGAGGGCAGTGTGTTGCACAGCGAATTGGGAATTGGAAATGTGACCGTTTGAATAGCCCATCATATCAATGAGAGTCTGTGATATATATAACTCCTAGTAAACTCAGCCTGAAATGGCGTCAGAGCTCACACCTACCTTCAGCGACGCTCTTTAACCTCTCCCTCACTCTGCTAGCATATTGCTCAAGTCTATCATTTTCTTCTTGATCTATGTGAAGGGCCTTAAGGCCAGGAATTGGGTGTGAGTGATCTGGTACCATGTACCCCCTCTCAGGTGCAGTGGCCAGTACTGTCTTCTTACCCTGGTACCATGTACCCCCTCTCAGGTGCAGTGGCCAGTACTGTCTTCTTACCCTGGTACCATGTACCCCCTCTCAGGTGCAGTGGCCAGTACAGTCTTCTTGCCCTAGTACCATGTACCCCCTCTCAGGTGCAGTGGCCAGTACTGTCTTCTTACCCTGGTACCATGTACCCCCTCTCAGGTGCAGTGGCCAGTACTGTCTTCTTACTCTGGTACCATGTACCCCCTCTCAGGTGCAGTGGCCAGTACTGTCTTCTTACCCTGGTACCATGTACCCCCCTCTCAGGTGCAGTGGCCAGTAGTACTGTCTTCTTACCCTGGTACCATGTACCCCCTCTCAGGTGCAGTGGCCAGTAGTACTGTCTTCTTACCCTGGTACCATGTACCCCCTCTCAGGTGCAGTGGCCAGTACTGTCTTCTTACCCTGGTACCATGTACCCCCTCTCAGGTGCAGTGGCCAGTACTGTCTTCTTACCCTGGTACCATGTACCCCCTCTCAGGTGCAGTGGCCAGTACTGTCTTCTTACCCTGGTACCATGTACCCCCTCTCAGGTGCAGTGGCCAGTACTGTCTTCTTACCCTGGTACCATGTACCCCCTCTCAGGTGCAGTGGCCAGTACTGTCTTCTTACCCTAGTATCATGTACCCCCTCTCAGGTGCAGTGGCCAGTACTGTCTTCTTACCCTGGTACCATGTACCCCCTCTCAGGTGCAGTGGCCAGTAGTACTGTCTTCTTACCCTGGTACCATGTACCCCCTCTCAGGTGCAGTGGCCAGTACTGTCTTCTTACCCTGGTACCATGTACCCCCTCTCAGGTGCAGTGGCCAGTACTGTCTTCTTACCCTGGTACCATGTACCCCCTCTCAGGTGCAGTGGCCAGTACTGTCTTCTTACCCTGGTACCATGTACCCCCTCTCAGGTGCAGTGGCCAGTACTGTCTTCTTACCCTGGTACCATGTACCCCCTCTCAGGTGCAGTGGCCAGTATTGTCTTCTTACCCTGGTACCATGTACCCCCTCTCAGGTGCAGTGGCCAGTACGGAGGTGAAGATGCGACTGCAGGAGTTTGTGCTGAACAAGAAGAAGGCTCTGGCCCAGAGGAGTCTCAACCACGGGGGGTTGCCCAACGACCCCCGCTACTGGTATGGGTGAGTACTGTCTCACACACACACACAGACGCACACACTCCTGTCCCTCCTGTCCCGTGTGTAGGGATGAGATCACACACACACGGAGGACACAGCAGACAATTTGGCCCTGTTGAGAGGAGCTCTCCCTCCTCAGCCTTGAGTGTTTATTATCGAGCTGTGGAACCCACGTCCAGCTGTGGTCTGTGTGCTCAGTATTAGGTGCTGTGTGAACCTACGTCCAGCTGTGGTCTGTGTGCTCAGTGTTAGGTGCTGTGTGAACCCACGTCCAGCTGTGGTCTGTGTGCTCAGTGTTAGGTGCTGTGGAACCCATGTCCAGCTGTGGTCTGTGTGCTCAGTATTAGGTGCTGTGTGAACCCACGTCCAGCTGTGGTCTGTGTGCTCAGTGTTAGGTGCTGTGTGAACCCACGTCCAGTTGTGGTCTGTGTGCTCAGTGTTAGGTGCTGTGTGACCCCACGACCAGCTGTGGTCTGTGTGAACCCACGTCTAGCTGTGGTCTGTTTGTTCAGTGTTAGGTGCTGTGTGAACCCACGTCCAGCTGTGGTCTGTTTGTTCAGTATTAGGTGCTGTGTGAACCCATGTCCAGCTGTGGTCTGTGCGCTCAGTGTTGGGTGCTGTGTGAACCCACGTCCAGCTGTGGTCTGTGTGCTCAGTATTAGGTGCTCTGTGAACCCACGTCCAGCTGTGGTCTGTGTGCTCAGTGTTAGGTGCTGTGTGAACCCACGTCCAGCTTTGGTCTGTGTTCAGTGTTAGGTGCTGTGTGAACCCACGTCCAGCTGTGGTCTGTGTGCTCAGTATTAGGTGCTGTGTGAACCAGCTGTGGTCTGTGTGCTCAGTGTTAGATGCTGTGTGAACCCACGTCCAGCTGTGGTCTGTGTGCTCAGTGTTAGGTGCTGTGTGAACCCAAGTCCAGCTGTGGTCTGTGTGCTCAGTATTAGGTGCTGTGCTCAGTGTTAGGTGCTGTGTGAACCCACTTCCAGCTGTGGTTTGTGTTCTCAGTATTAGGTGCTGTGTGAACCAGCTGTGGTCTGTGTGCTCAGTGTTAGGTGCTGTGTGAACCCACATCCAGCTGTGGTCTGTGTGCTCAGTGTTAGGTGCTGTGTGAACCCACTTCCAGCTGTGGTCTGTGTTCTCAATATTAGGTGCTGTGTGAACCCACGTCCAGCTGTGATCTGTGTGCTCAGTGCTAGGTGCTGTGTGAACCCACGTCCATCTGTGTTCTGTGTGCTCAGTGTTAGGTGCTGTGTGAACCTACGTCCAGCTGTGGTCTGTGTGCTCAGTGTTAGGTGCTGTGTGAACCCACGTCCAGCTGTGGTCTGTGTGCTCAGTGTTAGGTGCTGTGTGAACCCACGTCCAGCTGTGGTCTGTGCACTCATTATTAGGTGCTGTGTGAACCCACGTCCAGCTGTGGTCTGTGTACTCAGTATTAGGTGCTGTGTGAACCCACGTCCAGCTGTGGTCTGTGTACTCAGTATTAGGTGCTGTGTGAACCCACGTCCAGCTGTGGTCTGTGTGCTCAGTGTTAGGTGCTGTGTGAACCCACGTCCAGCTGTGGTCTGTGTGCTCAGTGTTAGGTGCTGTGTGAACCCACGTCCAGCTGTGGTCTGTGTGCTCAGTGTTAGGTGCTGTGTGAACCCACGTCCAGCTGTGGTCTGTGTGCTCAGTATTAGGTGCTGTGGTCTGTGTGCTCAGTGTTAGGTGCTGTGTGAACCCACGTCCAGCTGTGGTCTGTGTACTCATTATTAGGTGCTGTGTGAACCTACGTCCAGCTGTGGTCTGTGTGCTCAGTGTTAGGTGCTGTGTGAACCCACGTCCAGCTGTGGTCTGTGTACTCATTATTAGGTGCTGTGTGAACCCACGTCCAGCTGTGGTCTGTGTACTCAGTATTAGGTGCTGTGTGTGTGCGTTCATGTTTTATAACGCGTTGGTAGAAACTGTGTGATCACTGTTTTGCAATTGTCTTAGTAAAATCATCCAGCACTCATCACACACATACAGTAAACCACTTCTCCACTACTACCATAATGACCCAGTGGAGTATAGAGTCAGTGTTATCAGGAATGTCTCTCCCCTCTCTCCCTCCCTCTCTCCCTCCCTCTCTCTCTCTCTCAATGTAAAGAGTCTCTCAGCACTTTAAAGCTGCCAGTCGTTCAGACCAGAAGAGAGGTGAGGCATATGCACCACAGAGTGTGTTCACTAGACCAGAACATGGGTTTGGGCCTGGGCCAGCACAGCTTACCTTACTGCCTGAGATCAGTCTTGCTCTGTAGCAGTAGCTAACCTCAATAGACATCAGCTCTGCCCATCTTCCAGCCCAGGCTGACTGGAAACCAATCTTCCCAGGCTGTACCCCAGGTGGTACCCCAGGCTGTACCCCCCCACTACTGAGGCAAAGTTTTAGACTATTGAGACTCTCGCTATCTTGTAATCCTGTGTAAGGAGTGAGGTCATGGCTTTAGACTATTGAGACACCCCCCACCGCAGTGTTGTGTGATGAGGTATCTTAGTGGTTAGGGTGTTGGACTAGTAACCGAAAGGTTGCAAGATCGAATCCCAGAGCTGATGAGGTAAAAATGTCGTTCTATCCCTGAACAAGGCAGTTTTAACCCACTGTTCCTAGGCCGTCATTGAAAATAAGAATTTGTTCTTAACCGACTTGCCTAGTTAAATAAAGGTTAAATATTGAAGGATCTGATGGTTGTTTGTGTGTGTGTGTTGCAGGAAAACTCAGCACACTTCCCTGGACCAGAGCTCTCCTCCTCAGACTGGTATGGGTACCTACAACCACCCTGTCCTGGGCATCTACAACGCTAGAGACGACTTCCCCCTCCGCAAGACAGGTACTAAACACACACACACCTTGCTCTGCTAGAGGACTGTCCTGTAGGCTCTCTGTGGGCTCACACCTTGCTCTGCTAGCGGACTGTCCTGTAGGCTCTCTGTGGGCTCACACCTTGCTCTGCTAGAGGACTGTCATGTAGGCTCTCTGTGGGCTCACACCTTGCTCTGCTAGAGGACTGTCCAGTAGGCTCTCTGCAGGCTCACATCTTCCCTCATTTAGATAGTATTAGAGCCTCCCACCATTAATCAAATCCAAATTAGGCTGTCAGGGGTTCTGCTGCCCCCTCAATGGAATCCCCAGGGCTCTGTGAGGGGGGTTATGAGGTTCACTGAGAAGCTATACGTTATTTGAGTTCTAGATGAACTGCTGATATTAATGTTGATTCTCTTTACCACCTAAAACGTTCTGAACATCCATTGTTATTCTGGCATGTCCTACTGTACCGACGGGGGATTGAACTGTAATATGTGACAGACCTTTTATCACCTTGCCAAAGTTTTCATCATTTCTAAATCATACATGAAAAATCCCAGAGTGAACAAAAAAAAACCTTTCTATAGTTTAGAGAGGTGTACTCTACTGACAGTAGACGAAGTGGAAACTAAAATGGTGCGGCCGTGCCGGGCTGTGAAGCGGTGGTCTTCCAGTATAATTATTCACTTAGCAGGCTGGGCCTGTATGAACAGAGCACGGCCATGTTGACTCTAGCCCCAAGGCTGACTCAAGCTGCAGATACACCGCAGTTGACACTGGCCACTGAGACCACATTCCACCCAGACTGAGAGAGACGAGACGGGAGGAGAGAGGGGAGTAGAACAGGGGGAGTGTGGAGGATGAGGAGATAAGAGAGAGACGAGAGGGGAGTAGAACAGGGGGAGTGTGGAGGAAGAGGAGATAAGAGAGAGACGAGAGGGGAATAGAACAGGGGGAGTGTGGAGGAAGAGGAGATAAGAGAGAGATGAGAGGGGAGTAGAACAGGGGGAGTGTGGAGGAAGAGGAGAAAAGCCTCAAGGCTACACATAGACCACAGTTGACACTGGCCACATTCTACAGGAGGAGAGAGATTTTAGAAAAGAGAAGGTTGGAGAATAGGACAGATGAGAGAGGGAGGAGCAGAGTTTAGAAAATAGAAGGTTGGAGAATAGGACAGATGAGAGAGGGAGGAGGAGAGTTTAGAAAAGAGAAGGTTGGAGAATAGGACAGATGAGAGAGGGAGGAGCAGAGTTTAGAAAAGAGAAGGTTGGAGAATAGGACAGATGAGAGAGGGAGGAGGAGAGTTTAGAAAAGAGAAGGTTGGAGAATAGGACAGATGAGAGAGGGAGGAGGAGAGTTTAGAAAATAGAAGGTTGGAGAATAGGACAGATGAGAGAGGGAGGAGCAGAGTTTAGAAAAGAGAAGGTTGGAGAATAGGACAGATGAGAGAGGGAGGAGCAGAGTTTAGAAAATAGAAGGTTGGAGAATAGGACAGATGAGAGAGGGAGGAGCAGAGTTTAGAAAAGAGAAGGTTGGAGAATAGGACAGATGAGAGAGGGAGGAGGAGAGTTTAGAAAATAGAAGGTTGGAGAATAGGACAGAAGGAGAGTTTAGAAAAGAGAAGGTTGGAGAATAGGACAGAAGGAGAGTTTAGAAAAGAGAAGGTTGGAGAATAGGACAGAAGGAGAGTTTAGAAAAGAGAAGGTTGGAGAATAGGACAGATGAGAGGGGGAGGAGGAGAGTTTAGAAAAGAGAAGGTTGGATAATAGGACAGATGAGAGAGGGAGGAGCAGAGTTTAGAAAAGAGAAGGTTGGAGAATAGGACAGATGAGAGAGGGAGGAGGAGAGTTTAGAAAAGAGAAGGTTGGAGAATAGGACAGAAGGAGAGTTTAGAAAAGAGAAGGTTGGAGAATAGGACAGAAGGAGAGTTTAGAAAAGAGAAGGTTGGAGAATAGGACAGAAGGAGAGTTTAGAAAAGAGAAGGTTGGAGAATAGGACAGATGAGAGGGGGAGGAGGAGAGTTTAGAAAAGAGAAGGTTGGATAATAGGACAGATGAGAGA
The DNA here is from genome assembly GCF_045791955.1 of Oncorhynchus clarkii lewisi. Classification (NCBI taxonomy): domain Eukaryota; kingdom Metazoa; phylum Chordata; class Actinopteri; order Salmoniformes; family Salmonidae; genus Oncorhynchus; species Oncorhynchus clarkii. The sequence continues at coordinate 13,363,186 of NC_092164.1, read as the reverse complement.
GGGAGGAGCAGAGTTTAGAAAAGAGAAGGTTGGAGAATAGGACAGATGAGAGAGGGAGGAGGAGAGTTTAGAAAAGAGAAGGTTGGAGAATAGGACAGATGAGAGAGGGAGGAGGAGAGTTTAGAAAAGAGAAGGTTGGAGAATAGGACAGATGAGAGAGGGAGGAGGAGAGTTTAGAAAAGAGAAGGTTGGAGAATAGGACAGAAGGAGAGTTTAGAAAAGAGAAGGTTGGAGAATAGGACAGATGGGAGAGGGAGGAGGAGAGTTTAGAAAAGAGGTTGGAGAATAGGACAGATGAGAGAGGGAGGAGCAGAGTTTAGGGAATTACTTTTACCTTTACCTGCAGTTCTTTAACAGTGGTGGGCATGAAGGACAATTAGACTAGGAGCGGAAGCCTCTTCAGAACATTGAGGCCGACATGCTGTGTTAGCGACAGACATGCTGTGTTAGCGACAGACATGCTGTGTTAGCGACGTACATGCTGTGTTAGCGACGTACATGCTGTGTTAGCTACATGCTAGCAATTTTGCCATTAGAGACTTTGGATTAAAAAACCATTTACTCTAGCTAGTATACCTCAAACTGAACTCTCCACAGAACATGGAGGTTCGTGAAGTGACGCAGGGAGATATTGTCACTTCTGTGGGGTTTACGTATGTTTATTCTAGGTTGGGCACCATTATTTCATTTGCTTCTACATAAATGTGGGTGCTGATAATGAGCTTTTGAATCAGCGTTTGCTTTTCTTTTTTCTTTTTCATTGTAAATATTGTTCATGTAAGTGTCAATGCTATGCAATTTTTGTGTGTGCGATTTAGACAATTGCAGATTTGATTATGACCCTACATCTCCGCACACCCCTCCCCCCAAAGACTTGACATGCACAACACTTAGTCTCCCGCTGTCTGTCGCTAACACAGCATGTCTGTCGCTAACACAGCATGTCTTCACACTGTGTGGTAGCTAGGTAACCCTTCACACTGTGTGGTAGCTAGGTAACCCTTCACACTGTGTGGTAGCTAGGTAACCCTTCACACTGTGTGGTAGCTAGGTAACCCTTCACACTGTGTGGTAGCTAGGTAACCCTTCACACTGTGTGGTAGCTAGGTAACCCTTCAAGCTCACAGCCTCTATACCCTTCAAACTCAACTCTGGACTTCGAAGCCTGATCCACTGCGTTTTTTTAAATGATCAGGTAGAACAGAAAATCAGCAGGTTCCGGACCTCGCAGGTTAAGAGTTGAATACCTCTGCCCTATACGGTATGAAAATAGCTGTACAGTAAACTGCTATAGATGACATCAGAGCGCAGGGTCTCTGCTTCGCTGAATGGGATTCAGCTGACGTGCCTTCTAAACGGGAGTACCAAGAGCGACAAGAAGATGCCCCCATCCCTCACGCTAACTAAACTTATTTCGCTAATGTTTTGTAGTCTGAGTGAAGGGAATGTTGTAAATGAAGAGGGACTCTGTTCTGAAAGATGAGACGTTGAAGATTATAATAAATACCGTTTTGATGTCATACAAGAAAACCACATGCTAATGTGCACTTCACATGTTACATATTCTAGAAGTTATGTCATTTACAGGTTCACCGTTTCTGGTCACATGTTTTTATGTACAGTTCCAACAATGACATGGCATCATACCCTGGGTTGTTTTGAACAGATGCTTGTCGTATTGTGAAGAAAGTTAGCCGTGGAACACGCTCGGGACTCCTTTCTATGCTCACCACATTTACTCTCTGTGTCTCTAAGATTGTATTTTACAGCTTAGCTGGTCATTTTGACAATGGAAAGAGCTTTCAAATGATGCCCATCTGATCCAGATTGCAACTTAATAATGGCCCATTTTTTTTGATTGCTTAAATAGCTGTAATGGTGGGGATGCAGGGCTGTGTTTCAAACAAAGTGCTTTGTTATAAAAAAGATTGTTGTCGACACAAATGTCCGGGTACTTGTTAAAGTTCATGATGCCGTTGACCTTAACAAGGACCAACAGGACCAGTGGAAAGCAAAACAGCCCCAAAACATCAAAGATCCACCACCATACTTTACATTAGTGATGAGGTATTTTCTGCATACGCGCTGTTCTTTCGAATCCAAACTCGGTGGTGTGCGTGGCCAACGACCTCTCTCCATGTCATGTGACCATAGCACCGCCTGAGGTTTTCTAAACCCTATCTTTTAGAGATTTGTTGTTATTACTTGTTAAACACAATTTATCAGAGAAAGAGATTTTATTAGTATAAAATAATATAATTTTTGAATTTCTTGGCGCATACAATGTATTTCTGTTATTTTATATAGTCTTTTTTCTAATCTTTATCAAGGAGCCAATAATTCCGCACCACTACTGTATATCGTGCTATGACCTGGCCTGAAGCCAGACTGATGAACATTCTTCAGATCAATGGGACACAGACCTCATTGTTAAAAAGTACATGAACCCCTGTCTCCATCCCTGTCTATGTCCATTCAGCCAACATGGGGGTTTAATCATCTCTAGCAATGAGAAAGGCTGCAAGTTCCTCCACAGTTCCGTTGTCTGAGCGAGGCGAATGTTGTCAATGAAAAGGGACTTGATGTGTTCTGAAAGATGAGATGTGAGATAATTACCGCTTTAATATGTCATACAAGCAAACCACACACCCGCTTCACATTTCCATATCATAAAACATATGTAATTTCCTGCGTCAACGTTTCTGATCACTGTCTGATGTGCAGTTCCAGAGATGACATCTGAAAAGAATGAGCCGATGTTAGTCGTATTGTTTCCGCAGCTCGTTGTCTTCACACGCTCATAACTCTCTTCTCTGCGCACCAAAATTACTATCTGTTTCTCTGAAGGGCCTTGTGAAAGCCTAACACTGTAAGATGGTATTTTATAACTTAGCTAGTCATGTTGACAATGGGAAAAGCTTTCAAGTGACGCTCATCTAATCCTGATTGCAATTTATAATGTATCATTTTTGGATTGCGTCAACAACAGTAATAATTGTGTGATGGCGAAGAACCGGGGATGCAGGGCTGTGTTTCAAACAAAACAGTTAGGAGAGCTCAGAAATGTAGCTAATAGCTGAAGGCTTTTTCCTTGAGTCATAATAGTACATTGAAATGACTGAGGAACTGTGCACATTTTGGAGAGCTGTGTGGACACTTGGAGACACCGGTCAGTCCTCTCACTTCAACCCTTGACATTTGTTTGTTTTCTCCACCTACCCCACATTTTCCAGCAGTATTCTTATGTTACTGAATGTGTCCAGAGTGTTTTTAGATTTTCTTTCCCGAAAAATGCTACGAAATGTATTCCCTTTCAACCGCTGCCATGGTTATGCACATGCAATTCATATTTCTTCTGTTAGAAACATTTCAATTTGACCCTATTCATATAGGCCAATTCCCACCTGTGTACAGGCTTAATAGGTTGAAAAGGTGGGCTCTGTATGAATCAATCCATGTTCCTCTTTTGTCTGTTCTCAGATGGGAGACCATTACATTTGACCAGACGTGTGTCATGCCATCCATTCAGTAGTGCCTTACATGATTGTTTGACCCCCCCCCCCCGGACTTTCTCCCGTAGTGGCGCGGTCCGCGGCCACCTTTGAATTATGAAACTAGCGCCTGCATCATTAGTCTGTCACTTGTTAAACGGAGAGAAACAAACGTGTTAATAAAAACAAGGATGGAGGGAGCAGTGGAGAGAGCGAGAGAGAGGGGGCTCTTGTTGTTCCCCTCCTGCTTTGTGCCCTTTGTTTTTCCAAAAGCCCTGAAATAGTGCCCTGGCTGGATAATTAGTACTGGACTTCTATTGGTTAGCAGTGTCCCCACAGAGGGCCCTGATTGTCCGTGCCGTGTAAACAGAACATTAGCATCATTTCAGAACATGGTAGTCATGACATTGCATTCCCTCTCTCCGTCCTTGTCTTTCTAAATTCTCTCCATTTGAATGCACACTGACAAAGCCCGCTGTAATTGGAAACGTCGCTCCCAGAAATCAGTTCATTCCCCTCTACACTCTCATTTCCTTGTTGATGTGGCTGGCGCAGATTTTCCCAACGCTCAGTACATTGTAATGGGGAGGAAACGTACCTCATCCACCTCCATGATGGTGAACAGCAGGTTGTGTAACTTAGTCGTTGGTTAGATAAAATGGACCCTGTTTAACCTCGAGAACTGTTTGCCTCAACAAAACTGTGGTTTCTGTTTACTGCGGTTCAAGTTGCAGGGATACGGTATGACAGAGCCGTATCAGAACCATGGTCCTCTCTTGAGTCTTAGCCTCTGTTACAAGCCTGGGTTGTGTTGGTCATATCTGTGCTCTCTCTCTTTCTGTGTGTGTCTGCCTTGTAGCCTCTGAGCCCAACCTGAAGCTACGTTCTCGTCTGAAGCAGAAGGTGAGCGAGCGACGGAGCAGCCCCCTACTGAGGCGTAAAGACAGCCCGATCACAACCGCCAAGAAACGCTCACTGGATATGGCAGGTAGGACACACACTCACTGGATATGGCAGGTAGGACACACACTCACTGGATATGGCAGGTAGGACACACACTCACTGGATATGGCAGGTAGGACACACACTCACTGGATATGGCAGGTAGGACACACACTTACTGGATATGGCAGGTAGGACACACACTCACTGGATATGGCAGGTAGGACACACACTCACTGGATATGGCAGGTAGGACACACATTTAACGCTGTGGAGAGGAACGGCCAGGAGGTTCAGACCTCGCACACAACAGAGCTGTTTAGTAGATTTAACATGGAAGAGATGACTAACTGACTGGTTGTATTAGGTTCATGTTGTACTGTAGCTGTAGACTTGGTGTGGAACAGTCATGACATGAATACATTCTCTAGATTCAGCGTGTAACAGCGCTCCTGGATCCGGCCCCAGCTCTCCTAACAACAACAGCATCAGCAACATCCCCAATGAGAACGGCGTCACTGTGGCAGTCTCCAACAGCATTGATGTGTCCCTGGCTCAGCGGTTGTGTGGTGGTGAACTCAGCCAGCTGTCTCTGTACACGTCCCCCTCCCTCCCCAACATCACCCTAGGTCTGCCCGCCACGGCCACCTCTGCTTCCAATGTAAGGCTCTCTGTTGATATGTTTCTCCTCTTCTCTCGTTCTCTTTCTCTCTGTATCTCTCGCTCTATCTATCTATATATCTGTCTCTCTGTCTCCCTGTGTGTGTTGTTCGGTCTCTCTCTGTGGTCACACAGGATTTACGGTATGTTGCCTGTGGAAAAAAAGGGCCGTGCTTTATATGACCCCCTTTTCAAACAGTCCCATTTTAACCACATTCTTGCCTGCATCAGCCGGTTTGTGTCCCATGCGCATGCCGGCACCATTGATGAGTGGGAGTGGGAGTGTGGGGTTGGAGTAGGGAGTGTGGGGTTGGAGTGTGGGGTTGGAGTGTGGGGTTGGAGTAGGGAGTGTGGGGTTGGAGTAGGGAGTGTGGGGTTGGAGTAGGGAGTGTGGGGTTGGAGTAGGGAGTGTGGGGTTGGAGTAGGGGGAGTGGGAGTAGGGAGTGTGGAGTGGGAGTAGGGAGTGTGGGAGTGGGAGTAGGGAGTGTGGAGTGGGAGTAGGGAGTGTGGGAGTGGGAGTAGGGAGTGTGGAGTGGGAGTAGGGAGTGTGGGGTTGGAGTAGGGAGTGTGGGGTTGGAGTAGGGAGTGTGGGGTTGGAGTAGGAGTAGGGAGTGTGGGGTGGGAGTAGGGAGTTTGGGGTGGGAGTAGGGAGTGTGGGGTGGGAGTAGGGAGTGTGGGGGTGGAGTAGGGAGTGTGGGGTGGGAGTAGGGAGTGTGGGGTGGGAGTAGGGGGTGGGGGTGTATTTGAATAAATCGATTGAATATACACCACAAAGAAATCCATTATTCATTTGTTTAGGCAGGTCCTAAGAAAATGTATTTTCAGAAGAATAGAATAGCCTATTTTGAGTTGAGTTATGTTACTGGTATGGACAACTTATAGGCAACATGGCTTTGCAATGCAAATAAAATCAATAGTTTATTTTGTTCATTAAGCAGACCACACACTTACATTCCCCTGCACTGGTCACAGACAACACACATGTATTTTATAGTAAGAACATAATGCAATATAACCAAATAAAATATCAATCATATTTTTCACACTACTTCAGTGTCACGGGAACGTGTGGAACCGCTGTCATAGAACATAAAGTTATATTTGAAAAGAGACAATGCCCAAATGTTGTGTGCTTTAGAAACTGCTCTTTCTGATCGTGTAAAGAAATACAAAATCGGACCTGAAGGATGATATGAAAAAGTAGCTTTTTTTGTTCCACGTTTAGTCTTCCTGCCCTCACTCCGCTTTGTTAGAGATCACGCACATTGGTAGCTTGCTAGCAAACGTCCTCGCCAACTGCTTTTTTAGTAGTAGCAGCAGACAGTTGTCGAAATAGAACTGTAATCGTAGCAGAACACGTTCAACATAATAAATGTCCAACCAGATATTGTAGCCTGTAGCGGCTTGCCCCTCCAGGAGAAGAGGATTAGCGGAGCGTCTTGCCCCTCCAGGAGAAGAGGATTAGCGGAGCGGCTTGCCCCTCAGGAGTAAATATCAGTTTGCTTTTCATAGCCGATCATTAAGAGTATCTCTACCGCTCCTGCTGTTGAAAACAGTCTGGGACAGGTAGCACGTCCGGTAAACGGGTCAGGGTTCCATCGCCGCAGGCAGAACAGTTGAAACTGGAGCAGCAGCACGGCCAGGTGGACTGGGGACAGCAAGGAATCATCATGCCAGGTAGTCCTGAGGCATGGTCCTAGGGCTCAGGTCCTCCGAGAGAGAATTAGAGAGAGCATACTTAAATTCACAGGACACCGGATAAGACAGGAGAAGTACTCCAGATATAACAGACTGACCCTAGCCCCCCGACACAAACTACTGCAGCATAAATACTGGAGGCTGAGACAGGAGGGGTCAGGAGACACTGTGGCCCCATCCGATGATACCCCCGGACAGGGCCAAACAGGCAGGATATAACCCCACCCACTTTTCCAAAGCACAACCCCCACACCACTAGAGGGATATCTTCAACCACCAACTTACCATCCTGAGACAAGTCCGAGTATAGCCCACAAAGATCTCTGCCACGGAGGTGGGTGGGTGTGTGTTCTCCCAGGCTAAATGCCAAAGCATTTCTGTGACAATAGAAGGACGGCTCAACAACAGAATTACATTTTTTTATGGAGAAAATAAATGCATTACAAGCATTTTTGTGAAGCTTTGTGATCGACGAGGACAAGTTTGATGTCAGACAACAATAGAATGCTTTAATGCGTGCCAAAGCCGGTAAAATGAAAGGCGACGTTTTATACTGAGGGGGTGGCGGGACTTTTAAACAAAGTACCACAATCAGTACTAGGTCGGTTGGCAGAAATACACTGCTCAAAAAAATAAAGGGAACACTAAAATAACACATCCTAGATCTGAATGAATGAAATATTCTTATTAAATACTTTTCTTTACATAGTTGAATGTGCTGACAACAAAATCACACACCAATTATCAATGGAAATCCAATTTATCAACCCATGGAGGTCTGGATTTGGAGTCACACTCAAAATTAAAGTGGAAAACCACACTACAGGCTGATCCAACTTTGATGTAATGTCCTTAAAACAAGTCAAAATGAGGCTCAGTAGTGTGTGTGGCCTCCACCTGTATGACCTCCCTACAACACCTGGGCATGCTCCTGATGAGGTGGCGGATGGTCTCCTGAGGGATCTCCTCCCAGACCTGGACTAAAGCATCCGCCAACTCCTGGACAGTCTGTGGTGCAACGTGGTGTTGGTGGATGGAGCGAGACATGATGTCCCAGATGTGCTCAATTGGATTCAGGTCTGGGGAACAGGCGGGCCAGTCCATAGCATCAATGCCTTCCTCTTGCAGGAACTGCTGACACACTCCAGCCACATGAGATCTAGCATTGTCTTGCATTAGGAGGAACCCAGGGCCAACCGCACCAGCATATGGTCTCACAAAGGGTCTGAGGATCTCATCTCGGTACCTAATGGCAGTCAGGCTACCTCTGGCGAGCACATGGAGAAATGCCACCCCACACCATGACTGACCCACCGCCAAACCGGTCATGCTGGAGGATGTTGCAGGCAGCAGAAAATTCTCCACGGCGTCTCCAGACTCTGTCATGTCTGTCACATGTGCTCAGTGTGAACCTGCTTTCATCTGTGAAGAGCACAGGGCGCCAGTGGCGAATTTGCCAATCTTGGTGTTCTCTGGCAAATGCCAAACGTCCTGCACGGTGTTGGGCTGTAAGCACAACCCCCACCTGTGGACGTCAGGAGTCTGTTTCTTACCGTTTGAGCAGACACATGCACATTTGTGGCCTGCTGGAGGTCATTTTGCAGGGCTCTGGCAGTGCTCCTCCTGCTCCTCCTTGCACAAAGGCGGAGGTAGCGGTCCTGCTGCTGGGTTGTTGCCCTCCTACGGCCTCCTCCACGTCTCCTGATGTACTGGCCTGTCTCCTGGTAGCGCCTCCATGCTCTGGACACTATGCTGACAGACACAGCAAACCTTCTTCCCACAGCTCGCATTGATGTGCCATCCTGGATGAGCTGCACTACCTGAGCCACTTGTGTGGGTTGTAGACTCCGTCTCATGCTACCACTAGAGTGAAAGCACCGCCAGCATTCAAAAGTGACCAAAACATCAGCCAGGAAGCATAGGAACTGAGAAGTGGTCTGTGGTCCCCACCTGCAGAACCACTCCTTTATTGGGGGTGTCTTGCTAATTGCCTATAATTTCCACCTGTTGTCTATTCCATTTGCACAACAGCATGTGAAATGTATTGTCAATCAGTGTTGCTTCCTAAGTGGACAGTTTGATTTCACAGAAGTGTGATTGACTTGGAGTTACATTGTGTTGTTTAAGTGTTCCCTTTATTTTTTGGAGCAGTGTATAAGTACAGGCTGCAACACCTTACACAGATAAAGAAAAGTTGCTGTACTTTTATTTGTTTATCTAATGCTAATTCCCTCTTTATTTCTCTCTTTCTTTTTCTCCCTGTCTGTCTCCATCTCATGTGACCTTGTGTTTTTGGGGGGAACCACCCCTTAAAGATGAATTCACAAATCACAATATTGCCAAAATAAATCTGTTTACAATAGCAACGACAACAGGCTTGTATACCTCAGTCTTCCTAAAGCTAGTGGTATAAAGCCAGTAAAGACAATAGAAGCATCAAACCAATGTCAGTTTAACATATAGATGTATCCCAACAGTTCTATGTAAAACACTTCTATACTGACCCCATTCTCCAGGTGACCTCAGCCCAGCAGGATGGGGGTCAACATTCGTCCCTCTCCCTCAGCCCCCCCTACCTAGGCGGTGCCCCCCTAGCCTCCTACCTGGCTGACGGAGGGGGCGCAGGGGGGCACGGCACACTACTGCAGCACTTGGTCCTGCTGGAACAGACTGGCGCGCACGGGCCCCTACTGGCAGGTGGGTACAGCAGTAGAATGGTACTTTGGTGGAGAACACACACAGTGTCCCAGTACACTGTGTACTTTCCTAACAGATAACCCCCCTCCCCCTTCCTTCTATTGACAGACTTCCTTTCATCTTCTGTTAAGCAGGGTCAATGAGAGAGAATTGTGCCCACCGGTGTTGAAGGAACACATCCATTGACTCACTTTCCCAGTGCTATTTTCAGCTGACAGTGGAGTAAATGACTGGTGACACGCACAGCCTTGGAAGTGATTGGGGGCTCCTTTTTTGGCAGACTAGAGAAGGTTCTTCTGCCAGGCTTGTAGTACTGTGCTCTATTAAGCTCCGTTCCACTGTTCTGTGTGTGATTAACAGAGGCAGTTCTACTGCGGATATTTCTTGTCCTGGGACCAGTGTGTTTGTGTGGATTCAGGCGTGTGTATCCATGCCTACAACCATACCCTCGTGTGTGTGTATTCCCAACCCAGGTGTGGACGCCCTCCAGTCTCCCTCCATCCACATGCTGCGTGGGCAGCACCGTCCCCTGGGTCGGACCCAGTCGGCCCCACTGCCCCAGCAGAACACCCAGGCCCAGGCCCTGCAGCAGCTGGTGGTCCAACAGCAACACCAACAGTTCCTGGAGAAACACAAACAGCAGTTCCAGCAGCTACACATCAACAAGGTAGAGGAGGAGCGGTGAGGGGGGGAGGAGCGGTGAGGGGGGGTGGCGAGGAACGGTGGGGTGGAAGAGGAGGAGGGAGAGAGGGTGGGTTTGAGCAGTGGGGAGGGAGGGAAGAGGACAGGGTATAGCTGGAGGGTATGTATGTCTGTTTGTTAATTATCCTCCCACAGGTACAATAGGGACAGGAAGCAATGTCCATGTGTGTGACAGTTGCTAAGGGCAGACTGTAGCTAACTCCACACCGCCATGGAAACAAAGCGGAACTCACTGCCAGATATGGTCATTCAGGAACTAGGTAGCTGTGCTTTGCTGAGCGCTGTTTGGTTTGATGTGTTCTGTCTCTGTCTCTCTCCTCTCTCCTCTCTCCTCTCTCTCTCGGGATTCTCTTTTGTATTCATCATTTCATGCCCTTAGGTGACATCCCCACAGACAAACAGTAAGAGGGTCACCGTTTAACTACTTTACGTTTCTCAACATTCAATCAAATGTTCCGTTCAGTTGGTCTTAGTGTTTTATCTCTGACCAGAGTAGATCTAATACAGTATATGAAAGTAATCTGTCAGAGCTTTGAAGGGCCAGATGGTAAAAGTCTATCAGTATGACTTGATCGCAGGGTATTAGGTGGTGTAGTCTGTACAGGGGGCATTATTCATCTATTGTTACAGAAAGCACAGCCTCCCGAGTGGTGCACTGCATCGCTGTGCCTCTAGAGGTCCTGGTTCGAGCCCAGGCTCTGTCGCAGCCGGCCGCGACCGGGAGACCAATGGGGCGGCGCACAATTGGCCCAGCATTGTCCGGGTTAGGGGAGGGTTTGGCCGGCAGGGATGTCCTTGTCCCATCGCGCTCTAGCGACTCCTGTGGCGGGCCGAGCACAGTGCAGACTGACACGGTCACCAGGTGCACGGTGTTTCCTCCGACACGTTGGTGCGGCTGGCTTCCGGGTTAAGTGGGCGTTGTGTCAAGAAGCAGTGCGCCTTGGTTGGGTCGTGTTTCGGAGGACGCACGGCTCTCAACCTTCGCCTCTCCCGAGTCCAAACGGGAGTTGCAGCGATGAGACAAGACTGTAACTACCAATAGGATACCACAAATTTGGGGAGAAAAATACTTTCAGCGCACTATATGGGGAATAGGGAGCCACTTTGGGGCGCCGCCGTAGTCAATGGGGAGAGAGGGAGTGGGCCCACATGTGATTCAGGTATATTTCTCTCATCGCTACTGAAAAAGGCCATTTCAGGATGTATAGTACCTCGTTAACAACGGGTTCTGTTTACAATGAAACGGAACGTTCCCCTTGGAAACCCCCCTTGACGTCACATGCGTTACTGAGTGCTGCCGTACAAGTAGGAAAGAGCACAAACTATGAACAGGGAAGTAATTATAAAGAAAAGTTTTGCATTCATTCCAGTGAAAAATCCCAATATTTCGTGTTGGAACGCTGAGAGAGCGAGAGAGAGAGAGAGAGAGAGAGAGAGAGAGAGAGAGAGAGAGAGAGCTTGTTTGTGGAGGAGGACGGGGGATGAGGTAGCTTGTGAGGGTTCTGACGTCAACGCTGTTCCTCTGGCACGCTGCCACAGACCCCGAGGGCTGACAGGCCTGCCAATAACACACACACACAGTCTTGTACAACTAACCTTGTGGGGACACACCATTCAAAATCTTATTTTGCCTAACCTGAAAAACTAAGCTGAGCTCCTAAACCTAATTCTAACTTTAACCCTAAACCAAGAGAAAAATAATTTGACTTTGTGTGGAACCCAAAAACATGTTACTATTCTTGTGTCTAACACACGTCCACACACACATTAGACCGGAGTAAAATACATTGCTGTGTTTCAATTTCACCTGAATAGTTGTATCTGGAATACTTTTTGTAGTGCAGACATTTTGCAGTGCACTTGTGTTGAATGACTTAGATAAGTGTACACTAATATGGATCAAAACAAAGTAGCACACTAGACATTTCCAAGTAGGCCTATTAACTGACCGACACTGATGAATGCTTAAAATACAAATCATTATCTCTGCCCATTGTATACACACAGGAACACTGCCAAGAGATGTTCCCCTGTACAGAGTGGGATGACTGATTCCTTTCCCTGGCACACACACCATCTCCCCTCTTTCCTTTCTCTCATCCCTCCTTTTCTTTCCCTCTAACAAGCTTCATTTGGTTTTTCAACTAGTGCTCGGAGGTTTCCCATTGACCGTTCACAGTGTATGAGACCCTACACACGGGAGTCTCTGGAGACTCTGGGGCCAATGGACCCCTGTCTCCGTGGACCCCTGATCCCGCTCACAGCCGTTATTATATAGTGATCTAGTTTCCCATTCATGTCCAGTATGTGTGGATAGGAGATGTGGAGCTCAGTGCACTGCTTTGTGGACAGCTTCTAGCAGCTTCCACTGACACACACACACACACACACACACCTCAATGTTAAAATGTTGACCGCCACGTCTTAGTAAAGCTACATCTTTCACTATAGAACTCCTATACTACTACTGTTGTAACAACTGCAGTAACTACTGTATTACTACTGTACTGCATATCATCAATGACTAGACGATGGATTGACCCATACCCTCTCCTTAGATGATGGGCAAGCCCAGTGAGCCCACGGGGGCCCGGCAGCACCAGAGTCACCCGGAGGAGACCGAGGAAGAGCTGAGGGAGCACCAGGCCCTCTCTCCGCAGGACGGAGGCTTTCCGTGTGGGTTCGCAATCAAACAAGAGCCCCCAGACCCCCAAGAGAACCAGGAGGAGGACATGCAGCAGGAACTGCTGTTCAGACAGGTAGGAGGAGTGTGTGAGAGAGAGGGAGCTACCACAGGTCAATATGTGTGCTAGTGATGTCATCCTACTTCCAGGGTCATGTCTTTTGAATAGGTTTCAAGATCATCATCAATTTATCATCCCGTCAGAACTGTCTCAGTTCGTCAGGGCCTGGACTCCACAAGGTGTCAAGCGTTCCACAGGGAGGCTGGCCCATGTTGACTCCAATGCTTTCCACAGTTGTGTCAAGTTGGCTGGATGTCCTTTAGGTGGTGAACCATTCTTGATACACGGGAAACTGTTGAGCGTGAAAAACCCAGCAGCGTTGCAGTTCTTGTCACAAACCGGTGCTGTCTTGCCCATTCACCCTCAATTGCACACATACACAATCCATGTCTCCCAGGCTTAAAAATCCTTATTTAACTGTTCTCTTCCACTTCGTCTACACAGTGAAGTAGATTTAACAAGTGACATCAATAAGGGATCACATCATTCACCTGGATTCACCTGCTCAGGCTTTGTCATGGAAATAACAATATTGTGTATACTCAGTGAACACCTGGTAGGAGTTGTAGTTCTCATGAAATGGTGGTAACTTTCCGGCTTCTTCTTGGCCCCCAAATATGTTGAAACCGACATATGGTAAGTAAATTCACTCGCAAACAACTATATATTTCAATATATATCTTAAATGACTATATTTCCATATGACTTTGACAATGCACATTTGAGGCTCATTCTCAGCGTACAAAACAAGCACTTTCATATCGGTATTGACTTTATGGCATTCTCACACACACACACACACACACACACACACACACACACACACACACACAAAATTATCTTGTTTATCAGTAGTTGTGTTTATTGAATGATTCACTTGGGCAATAATATGCTATTTCCTGTCCCAAGATGCTATGTTTCTGACACAGAGTCCTTCTTTAATGAGAGGAAACCATGCATCTTTTAAATCCACTTCCTCTGCTACAGATAGATGTCATGTGTTTCGGTTCACCTCACGTAGCGTGACTGCCACCGTGTGGCCAAATGTTGGAAATACATTATAAAGAGCAGGTCACAATAGCCATCGGTGGCTGTGTCTGTTGCTATCATGCAATGTTGTTCTCTGTCCCTTCTTTCTCTTTCCCCTGCTCTTCTCTCTTTCTCTCCTCCCCCTTCTCTCTTTCTCACTCTCCTTCTTTCCCCTCCCCTCTCTCCTCTCTCTCTCCTTCTTTCCCCTCTTTCCTCTCTCCTCCTTCCCTCCTCATCCACCTCTTTCCTCTCTCTGAGCAGCAGGCCATATTGTTGGAGCAGCAGAGAATCCACCAGCTGAGAAACTATCAGGCTTCCATGGAGGCAGCCGGTCTGTCAATCACCTTCCCAGGTCACCGCCCCCTCTCCAGGGCCCAATCCTCTCCGGCCTCCGCTTCCTCCTTCCCCATCTCTGTCCCGCCTCCTGAGCCTCCCACCAAACCTCGCTTCACCACAGGTTGGTAGTAATGCTCTTCTCTTTTATATCAATCAAATGTATTTGTAAAGCCCTTTTCCATCAGCAGATGTCACCAAGTGCTGTACAGAAACCCATCTTAAAACCAAAAACAGCAAGTAATGCAGATGTAGATTCATTTGTATATATTTCTCTTTGTCTGTCGCTCCTTTATCCCTCCTTATTTTGCTCTGTCAGTTTGTTGTTTCCACTTGTGTGAGTGGATGTGTGTGTGCGTCAGTGGTAATATGCGTGTGTTCATTACAATGCGTGTGTTTGTGCTAATGTCCTGGGTTCTATCTGCAGGGTTGGTGTATGACTCTCTGATGCAAAAGCACCAGTGTATGTGCGGGAACACACACACCCATCCGGAGCACGCCGGACGCGTCCAGAGCATCTGGTCCAGACTTCAGGAGACGGGACTTAGGGGACAGTGTGAGGTACATTCTAAAGCCTTCAACCATCCTTCTCTTTGCTATTCTCTGTTATACAATCATTTTTAATTATATTTGTAGTCTTCAAACAAGCGTGAATGTAATTAATTTATGTTGCTAGGAGTTACCAACTGATGCATAAATATACATCCTTGCTTATCCTTTCCATGTACTTTGTCATTTGTGATTCACTTAAACACAGAGAATAAAACAAGTGAATAGAAAGAAATGTTGCATGTCTCCATTTTTTGTGTGTGTGTGTGTAGTGTATCCGTGGTAGGAAGGCCACTCTGGAGGAGCTCCAGACAGTCCACTCTGAAGCCCACGTCCTGCTGTATGGAACCAACCCCCTCCGACAGAAACTAGACTGTTCAGTCACGCCCATGTTGGTCAGATTACCATGTGGAGGAGTGGGGGTGAGTCTTCCTCTTCATCCTCCTCCTTCTTTCTTCTCCTCCTCAACCATCTTTCTCCTCTGCCTCCTCCTATTTCTCCTGCTCATCTTCGTTTTCCTCCTCCTCAATGGTCAAATCATTAACCCCGTTTTATATTTTGGCAATGAACCCATTTATCTACTTGACCAAAGTCAAATGAACACGTGGCTCGTGGATACAATGTGTATGTCTCTGTGTCCAGTATGAAGGAAGTTAGAGGTAGTTTCACGAGTCAATGCTAACTGGTGTTAGCACAATAACTGGTCACATGCAAGCTGTTACCACAGACGTCCAGTCATTGTGCTTATGCTAGTTAGCAACTCCTTTCAAACTGCACGCAGACATAAAAATGGTTTCCACAAGTTCGTCTGACTCTGGGCAAGTAGATAAAGGGCTGCATTGCCAACATCCCAAAGTGTCCCTTTAACTGTGACGATGATGATTGCAGGTGGACAGTGACACCATCTGGAACGAGGTCCATTCCTCTACTGCAGTTCGTCTGGCTGTGGGTTCTGTGGTGGAGCTGGTGTTCAAAGTGGCCACTGGTGAACTGAAGGTGCGTCCTCTCTACCCTCTTCTCCTTTTCATCCCTCTACCCCTCCATTAAGGTTAGGTCTCTCTACCCTCCTCCTTTTCATCCCTCTATCCCTCCATTAAGGTCAGGTCAGGTCTCTACCCTCCTCTTCTCCTTTTCATCCCTCTACCCCTCCATTAAGGTTAGGTCTCTCTACCCTCTTCTCCTTTTCATCCCTCTATCCCTCCATTAAGGTCAGGTCAGGTCTCTACCCTCCTCTTCTCCTTTTCATCCCTCTATCCCTCCATTAAGGTCAGGTCTCTCTACCCTCCTCTTCTCCTTTTCATCCCTCTATCCTTCCATTAAGGTCAGGTCTCTCTACCCTCTTCTCCTTTTCATCCCTCTATCCCTCCATTAAGGTTAGGTCTCTCTACCCTCCTCTTCTCCTTTTCATCCCTCTATCCCTCCGTTAAGGTTAGGTCTCTACCCTCCTCTTCTCCTTTTCATCCCTCTATCCCTCCATTAAGGTCAGGTCAGGTCTCTACCCTCCTCTTCTCCTTTTCATCCCTCTATCCCTCCATTAAGGTTAGGTCTCTCTACCCTCCTCTTCTCCTTTTCATCCCTCTACCCCTCCATTAAGGTTAGGTCTCTCTACCCTCCTCTTCTCCTTTTCATCCCTCTATCCCTCCATTAAGGTTAGGTCGCTCTACCCTCCTCTTCTCCTTTTCATCCCTCTATCCCTCCATTAAGGTCAGGTCAGGTCTCTACCCTCCTCTTCTCCTTTTCATCCCTCTATCCCTCCATTAAGGTCAGGTCAGGTCTCTACCCTCCTCTTCTCCTTTTCATCCCTCTATCCCTCCATTAAGGTTAGGTCTCTCTACCCTCCTCTTCTCCTTTTCATCCCTCTATCCCTCCATTAAGGTTAGGTCTCTCTACCCTCTTCTCCTTTTCATCCCTCTACCCCTCCATTAAGGTCAGGTCTCTACCCTCCTCTTCTCCTTTTCATCCCTCTATCCCTCCATTAAGGTCAGGTCTCTCTACCCTCCTCTTCTCCTTTTCATCCCTCTACCCCTCCATTAAGGTTAGGTCTCTACCCTCCTCTTCTCCTTTTCATCCCTCTATCCCTCCATTAAGGTTAGGTCTCTCTACCCTCCTCTTCTCCTTTTCATCCCTCTATCCCTCCATTAAGGTCAGGTCTCTCTACCCTCCTCTTCTCCTTTTCATCCCTCTACCCCTCCATTAAGGTCAGGTCTCTCTACCCTCCTCTTCTCCTTTTCATCCCTCTACCCCTCCATTAAGGTCAGGTCAGGTCTCTACCCTCCTCTTCTCCTTTTCATCCCTCTATCCCTCCATTAAGGTCAGGTCTCTACCCTCCTCTTCTCCTTTTCATCCCTCTATCCCTCCATTAAGGTCAGGTCAGGTCTCTACCCTCCTCTTCTCCTTTTCATCCCTCTATCCCTCCATTAAGGTTAGGTCTCTCTACCCTCCTCTTCTCCTTTTCATCCCTCTACCCCTCCATTAAGGTCAGGTCAGGTCTCTACCCTCCTCTTCTCCTTTTCATCCCTCTATCCCTCCATTAAGGTCAGGTCAGGTCTCTACCCTCCTCTTCTCCTTTTCATCCCTCTATCCCTCCATTAAGGTCAGGTCAGGTCTCTACCCTCCTCTTCTCCTTTTCATCCCTCTATCCCTCCATTAAGGTTAGGTCTCTCTACCCTCCTCTTCTCCTTTTCATCCCTCTACCCCTCCATTAAGGTAAGGTCTCTCTACCCTCCTCTTCTCCTTTTCATCCCTCTACCCCTCCATTAAGGTCAGGTCTCTCTACCCTCCTCTTCTCCTTTTCATCCCTCTACCCCTCCATTAAGGTCAGGTCAGGTCTCTACCCTCCTCTTCTCCTTTTCATCCCTCTATCCCTCCATTAAGGTCAGGTCAGGTCTCTACCCTCCTCTTCTCCTTTTCATCCCTCTATCCCTCCATTAAGGTCAGGTCAGGTCTCTACCCTCCTCTTCTCCTTTTCATCCCTCTATCCCTCCATTAAGGTCAGGTCTCTCTACCCTCTTCTCCTTTTCATCCCTCTATCCCTCCATTAAGGTCAGGTCTCTCTACCCTCCTCTTCTCCTTTTCATCCCTCTATCCCTCCATTAAGGTCAGGTCTCTCTACCCTCCTCTTCTCCTTTTCATCCCTCTATCCCTCCATTAAGGTTAGGTCGCTCTACACTTTTCCCCCCCTTCACAAAGAATGCACTCAATCTCTCCCCCTCATGGATGGAGTTGTGGGTAATGTAGTTGTTGCATCTGGTTCCCAGAACGGCTTTGCTGTGGTTCGACCCCCTGGACACCATGCAGAAGAGAGCACTCCCATGGGCTTCTGCTACTTTAACTCAGTAGCCATCGCAGCCCGGCTGCTCCAACAGAGACTCAACGTCTGCAAGATCCTCATAGTAGACTGGGTGAGTTTGTGCTGGTCCTTCACCTGACCTTTTAAAGAGAAAGTGGGTTTTGTATTAGACTGTAGAATTACCATTGGATGTAAGAAGAAGAAAAAATTGGACAATGGTCATCTGATTGGCCATGTGTGCTGTCCATCAGGATGTTCACCATGGCAACGGGACCCAGCAGGCATTTTACGACGACCCCAACGTGCTGTACCTGTCTCTCCATCGATACGACGATGGAAACTTCTTCCCTGGCAGCGGAGCACCCGACGAGGTAATGTTGACACATCTCATGGGAACGTGTGTGTGTGTGTGTGTGTGTGTTCTCATGGCTATTCCTCCCATCCTTTCTCTGTCAGGTGGGCAGTGGTCCAGGAGTAGGTTTTAACGTTAACATGGCCTTCACCGGGGGGCTGGAGCCACCTATGGGAGATGCAGAGTACCTGGCAGCCTTCAGGTAACACACAACACTTATCCCTCCAGACATGTCACCGGGGGTCTTTTCATAGTCCCCAAATCCAGAGCAAATTCAGGCAAGCGTACAGTATTATATCGAGCCATTATTGCATGAAACTCCCTTCCATCTTATATTGTTCAAATAAACAGGAAACCTGGTTTCAAAATACAGCAACACCTCATGGCACCATCCTCTCCCCTATTTGACCAAGATAGTTTGTGTGTACAGTATGTATTGATGAGTGTATGTATTGATGAGTGTATGTATTGATGAGTGTATGTATTGATGAGTGTATGTATTGATGAGTGTATGTATTGATGAGTGTATGTATTGATGAGTGTATGTATTGATGTGTGTATGTATTGATGTGTGTATGTATTGATGAGTGTATGTATTGATGAGTGTATGTATTGATGAGTGTATGTATTGATGTGTGTATGTATTGATGTGTGTATGTATTGATGTGTGTATGTATTGATGAGTGTATGTATTGATGAGTGTATGTATTGATGAGTGTATGTATTGATGTGTGTATGTATTGATGTGTGTATGTATTGATGTGTGTATGTATTGATGTGTGTATGTATTGATGAGTGTATGTATTGATGTGTAGGCGATGTGTGCCATTTTTAAATTGATGTAGTTCTGTCCTTGATCTGTTCTATTAATGTTGTGTATTATGTCATGTTTCATGTTCTGTGTGGACCCCAGGAAGAGGAGCTGCTGCTTTCACAACAGATAATGATTCTAATAAAATACCAAATATCAAAAAACACACATGCACTGAATTTGCGAAACTGACCAACTCTCTCTCCCCCTCTCTCCCTCTCCCTAGGTCTGTGGTGATGCCCATAGCTAATGAATTTGCTCCTGACGTGGTGCTGGTGTCCTCAGGCTTCGACGCCGTCGAGGGTCACCCTCCTCCCCTAGGCGGTTACACCCTCACCTCCAAATGTAGGTTTATGTGTAAAGTAGCACTGGTGCAATGATGTCTGGATCTGTTCTTTCTGTTCCAGACACACAACATGACAGACAGGAGATGTAGACACCACTCATTTAACAGGGTGTCCACATACTAGTGTATGTCATGCACTATATTCTTTGCTGCTGTGGTGTACGGTGCATTCTGGAAGTATTCAGACCCCTTGACTTGTTCCACATTTTGTTGCGTTACAGCCTTATTTTAAAATGGATGAAATAAAAAATGTTCCTCATCAATCTACACACAATACCCCATAATGACAAACATTTTGCAAATGTATACAAAAAAAACTAACAAATACCTTATTTACATAAGTATTCAGACCCTATGCTATTAGACAAAACATTTTGCTCAGGTGCATCCTGTTTCCATTGATCACCATTGATTGGACTTGATTTGTAAAGGCACATACCTGTCTATATAAGGTCCCACAGTTGACAGTGCATGTCAGAGAAAAAAACAAGCCCCCAACAATCTTCCTAGAGCTGGCTGCCCGGCCAAACTGAGCAATCGGGGGAGAAGGGCCTTGGTCAGGGAGGTGACCAAGAACCCGATGGTCACACTGACAGAGCTCCAGAGTTCCTCTGTGGAGATGGGAGAACCTTCCAGAAGGACAACCATCTCTGCAGCACTTCACCAATCAGGCCTTTATGGTAGAGTGGCCAGATGGAATCCACTCCTCAGTAAAAGGCACATGACAGCCCGCTTGGAGTTTGCCAAACGGCACCTAAAGACTCTGACCATAAGAAACAAGATTCTCTGGTCTGATTTAAACCAAGATTGAACTGTTTAGCCTGAATGCCAAGCGTCATGTCTGGAGGAAACCTGGCACCATCCCTACGGTGAAGCATGGTGGTGGCAGCATCATGCTGTGGGGATGTTTTTCAGCGGCAGGGACTACGAGGCTAGTCAGGATCGAGGGAAAGATGAACGGAGCAAAGTACAGAGAGATCCTTGATGAAAACCTGCTCCAGAGCGCTCAGGACCTCAGACTGGGCCAAAGGTACAGCTTCCAACAGGACAACGACCTTAAGCACACAGCCAAGACAACATAGGAGTAGCTTTGGGACTGAATGTCCTTGAGTGGCCCAGCCAGAGCCCGGACTTGGACCCGATCGAACATCTCTGGAGAGACCTGAAAATAGCTGTGTAGCAACGTTCCCCATCCAACCTTAGAGCTTGAGAGAATCTGCAGAGAAAAATGGGAGAAACTCCTCAAATACAGTTGTGCCAAGCTTGTAGTGTCATACCCAAGAAGACTTGATGCTGTAATCACCAACAGTGCTTCAACAAAGTACTGAGTAAAGGGTCTGAATACTTATGGAAATGTGATATTCTGTATTTTTTAATACATTTGCAAAATTTCCAAAAACCTGTTTTTGCTTTGTCATTGTGGGGTATTATGTGTAGATTGACGAGGAAAAACATTTATTTAATCCATTTTAGAATAAGGCTGTAACGTAACAAAATGTGGAAAAAGTCAAGGGGTCTGAATACTTTCTGAATGCACTGTATTGATGATCCCTCTCTCTGCCCCTCCCTTCACACACACACACCCTCCCCTGCAGGTTTTGGGTACCTGACACGTCAGCTGATGACCCTGGCGGAGGGTCGCGTGGTGCTGGCATTGGAGGGAGGTCACGACCTCATGGCCATCTGTGATGCTTCCGAGGCCTGCGTCTCCGCTCTGCTGGGAAACCAGGTGAGGGAAGGAGGGAGAAAGGAAGAGGGGATAAGACTAGATCATTTATAGTGGTCTGGTGAAGAACTGAAAAGGAGAGGGAATGGATGAATGGTGAAGATGGAATGATGTGTGTCCAGTTATCAGATACACACTCTCAAACAGTGATTTGTGTTGTCCACAGCTGGATCCTCTCCCTCAGACGCTTCTGGAGCAGAGACCCAACCAGAATGCTGTGTGCTCCATAGAGAAAGTTATAGAAACACACAGTAAGTACCAAGCACAGTTTCCTATCTGAGATTGAAATGGCAGGTAGTTCTTCCTCAACTTATTCCTGTCTTAAAGGTTGAGTAAGTTATCCATCCCTCCCTCTCTCTTGCTCCATCCCTCGCTCCCGCCCTCCCTCGCTCGCTCGTTCCCTCCCTCGCTCGTTCCCTCCCTCTCTCTTCCCTCCCTCCCTCGTTCCCTCCCTCCCTCTCCCTCCCCCCTCTTTCTCCAGGTAAGTACTGGCGCTCCATGCAGCGTGACTCCCCCAGGCTGGGCCTGTCTGTGCTGGAGGCTCAGAGAGGAGACTCGGAGGAGGCTGAGACCGTCAGCGCCATGGCCTCTCTCTCTGTGGCCAACAAACAGAGGTAGGTCACTATAGCTACTATCATCCAGTTCTATTGAGATGCACCTGTTTTGCTAACGCACCTTTCTCTCCTCTTGTTCCCCTTAGCAGGTCGGAGGAGGAACCCATGGAGGAGGAAGCACCATTATAGCGGGGGAAGCATAAGGGCGTCGCACCGTGACTGTCGGCCTCTGCAGCTCGGAAGACTACCTTCTGGAGAGTCTCGACTGTCCCTTTCATTTAGTCCCTCCGCGCCGTGCCTATCACCTTGATTGGCAGCTCCTCTGCCAATGAGAGAGAGGGATGGGCTTCAGAGTAGGGAGTCAATGGGGATACGATATGAAGGACGGAAGTGACAAAGCGCTGCAGCCAGGCAGCTCAGCGTGGTCAGCTCACCGTTTGTTTCTGCCAGTCAGACTGAGGCAGCCCCAGAAGACACCCTAGCACCGAGGCAGGGCGTGGGTTCTCGGAGTGGAGGCGGATAATGGAAGTCTTACTCCTGAAGGGAAAGATCTGGTGCTTTACAGAGCTCCCCCGTGGCCAAATATGGAGACAGAGGACAGGACAAGTCCGGCTGTCACACACAGCGTGGACATTTATTTTCTCTCCTGCTTTTGTCCCGCTAAATGGAGGACATGCTACTGATGAGAGATGGCGGACAGTAGACTGTGGTTGGCCGTTGAGCAAGCGTTGGCCGTTATTGGATGATGAGGCTATTGGATCTTTGCCTTACTGATGCAGCTGGTAGTTCTGT
This sequence comes from Oncorhynchus clarkii lewisi, assembly GCF_045791955.1. NCBI lineage: Eukaryota > Metazoa > Chordata > Actinopteri > Salmoniformes > Salmonidae > Oncorhynchus > Oncorhynchus clarkii. Next base: position 13,340,471 of record NC_092164.1, on the reverse strand, counting down.
GATGGAGGATCCACCAATGAGAGAGTGCCTTTGTGAAGCTCTGATGGATTTCAGGATTGTGTCAGAAATGAAGATTGCCTTAAATGATGATCCTGACCAGGGGAGAGAGAGAAATACATTTTCCTGTTTGACAGAGGACGGGATGGTGGAAACAATGATCTTTCAGCATGTTTACCAGGATTGTGATGTAGACAGTGTTTGTCTTTCACAGCCTCTTTTAGAGGTCATTATACCTTTGGATTGATATATTTTTCTGTAAAAATGCTTCAAAAAGGTAGTTGCAAGCAAACATTTGAAACGTTCGACTTCCAGTTGATTCGTAAAGCACTGTTGAAGGTTAGCATTTAGCCTTATGTAGCTTCCCTTTATCACATTACCAATCGCTAACGGAGAAAAAGCATGTCTCACCAGAAAGACCTGTCGGTTGCAAGGTTAGAAAGTTATCCAAAAAGAACTAGTCGAGCAAAAAAAAAGCCAAAGCATGAGTTTGCATCCAGCTCTTTTGTACCACTAGTAACAGCAGGCATACACAGTATTACTACTGGCTTTTCATACCAAGCACACTGTCCGAGAGCTAACGGATCAAACATGTCTGTCTCAACCCTTTGGTTAAATAATTATTGAATTCCAATGTATTGTTTGGCAACTACCTTAGTTAATAGTTACTATAAACATCTTGTCATGTATATTGAATTGAACATATTGTGAAGCCAAGTGTTAATTTGCCATCTTTGAAACTATCATTTCCACATCGAGCTAGTCAATTGACTATACCATCATCAACTTTTTCTTAATCAACGATCTCAAGTGTGTGACAATTCTATTTTTGGCATGTATGAAAATCTCTAGTTTTGAACATACTTTTTATATTTGCATATTTGTCATTTTGCGTTGTTACTCTGTACAGTTGATGTGCCACATGCTCTTAGTGTCCTCATCATGCATTGGGATGGAGATCAGCCTTTCTACTTTATACCATGATTCCAGCAATTGTCTATTTACTTACAGAATGATCCTGTTTACAGAGAGGTTCTACATGGAAAACCTAGAAATATATTATATTCGTAGCCTACATGAGAGCTATGACGTTGTGAAAGAGAATAGTTATGGCAAAGATGGTCTCACTCCAGTAAATATCTCTAAAAACCTTATGTGGGGGGTTGAGGTTGACTGTTTTTTAACTGGCCCTGGTTGGAGCAGCCCTGCACTCAGCAGCACTGGATTTGGTCTCTGTTCCACACATCACTCTGAACACAAAAAGGGGAACACACTGGTTTGTTTTTGTACTGTATTGTTCCTGGCTGCACTGTAGCTAGACTAGACTAGACTAGACTAGCATGGGGCATTTTAAAGACACTTAGCTTTCACGTTTGACTTCATTGGGACCAACCAAAATGACATACCGAGGTTACTTTTGACACCATAACACACTGTTGTTGATTTGATAGCATGGTTACTGCTGTCCTGCCATGGTTACTGCTGTGTTGCCATGGTTACTGCACATTAGCATACCTCAACTTCAGAAAATGTTGTGACATCACTTCTTCCTGTCGTAGCTACATTAGTCGGGTTGTCAAGAAACCGGAGTCATGATATTAGTGGGTTGGCATGGTCTCATTGTAGTTCAAACTATTCTCATCCCTAGTAAATAACTCTTTAGTTTTCAATAATTTTCTTACACTAATTTTGGTAGTATCATATTTCCTTTTCATGATTTAGTAAACATTCTATTTATTGTTGCTTTGCTTTGTGTTTGCTCTCAGATTCACCATTCCTATGAATAGTTTCAGAGCCCCAGGGTTTGGTATGCTTTAAAAAACATTTCTTTAACGGCATCTAATTCTCTGCATGGTTTGTCTGTCCGCATGCCTGTCTGGCTGTACGTCTGTGTAACACTGTATTTGCACAGTAGAAGAAAACTGGAGGACTAAATCCTATCCCAGAAAACCCAGCGTGAATGTCTCTTCTTCTTTGGTGTACTAAGGATACAAAGGACTTGTCCAAATGAATTCCACATTAGATTTTTTTTAAATAATTAAATGCTCAGTTTTTGTAGGGAAATTACCCAGCACTTAAACAAGATAATGGACAATAGACTTGACTGTGTTCAGAGTAAGAGGAATATGGATTAGCTAGGCTAATCTCCGAGTGTATTTATGCTGGCTTCACATGCTCATGGGAAATGGGGAAGTGGAACAATTAAGTCCGACATGATTGTGTTTAAGTGCTTTTGAAGTCGGAAAAATTCTTCAACCAATAGGATTTTAGCTAGCTTATCAAGGTTGCTAATAATAAAGTTAGCTAGCTTATCAAGGTTGCTAATAATAAAGTTAGCTAGCTTATTAAGGTTGCTAATAATAAAGTTAGCTAGCTTATCAAGGTTGCTAATAATAAAGTTAGCTAGCTTATCAAGGTTGCTAATAATAAAGTTAGCTAGATTGCTTAACATTGACAATATGATGAGGTCGTAGTTGTCAAACTGATTTGTTATTTTTTGGTTGAAAAGGTCAAAGGTCAGTGGTGAAACATCATAACTCACCTACCTGGGCAACAACATTTTCAGAGTTTCCCACTTGAAATTCCGACTTGGAGGTTCGCTCAAGTGAAACTTCTCAGTTGGAAATAGGAACTTCTGATACCACATGAACGTGGCATTACACCCATCTAGACTGCTTGTCTCACCCTAAGAGTGTTTCTAGGGTGTTGGGAACAGACACAAAAAGTAGACAATGGCTAAAACATCGGACCTTTAAAACACTCCATATGTGGTTGATTGGGAAGGGAATTTTCTGCAGACTCTTATCCACTTAAGCCAGTTGTATTTAAAACCACTGTGGTTAAAAAGAGCTATTCTCGGTTTACATATGTAAATGTTAGTTATTTTTGTTTTCTTTCCATTCCATTGTTACAAATGATATCTTGTTGGGACCTATATGCTTTTGACATTTTGTCTCAGACATAAACTCTAAAATATATTTCTGAAAAATGAAGCCGTCTTGTGTGTTAATTGTGATGCTATATTTATGAATCCAAAAATGTATAGTTACCAGACCTATGTCAAGTCAATGTGTTCTTGAGTGTCAAAGGCCCTGTCCAGAAACCACAACCGTCCTAGGCACTGGTGTAGATCTGGGCCAGTATTCATAAAGCGTCTCAGAGTAGAGTCCTGATCTAAGTTCAGTTTGGCCTTCTTGATAATGAATTAAGATTACTGAACAGAAGACCCTAGATCAGCACCCCTACTCTGAGACGTTTGATCCGTACGACCACTGAAATGATTAGAGACCCCAGGAGTTTGGGGAGAGAGTCTCTTTGTTTGCTACTCGCTGGGTGAACCATGTACCTGCAGGGGGGTCGTAACAGCAGTGTGACACATTGTACTGTGACTTCCCCTGCTACTCGCTGGGTGAACCATGTACCTGCAGGGGGGTCGTAACAGCAGTGTGACACATTGTACTGTGACTTCCCCTGCTACTCGCTGGGTGAACCATGTACCTGCAGGGGGGTCGTAACAGCAGTGTGACACATTGTACTGTAACTTCCCCTGCTACTCGCTGGGTGAACCATGTACCTGCAGGGGGGTCGTAACAGCAGTGTGACACATTGTACTGTAACTTCCCCTGCTACTCGCTGGGTGAACCATGTACCTGCAGGGGGGTCGTAACAGCAGTGTGACACATTGTACTGTGACTTCCCCTGCTACTCGCTGGGTGAACCATGTACCTGCAGGGGGGTCGTAACAGCAGTGTGACACATTGTACTGTAACTTCCTCTGGAGTTTCACTAGATGTCAGCAGAGATGTGAAATAAGATGTCTGTGTTGGAGAAACACATCTGAGGAAGAAAACAATATGAGACCGACCGTTTGTTAGCTGCCCAGATATCTGTTCGGCTTCAACTCAGTTATTCATCACAAAATGCATCAAAGCCATACATTACCAGGTGTATTTCAACAGTATCGCCATAGGAACTACAACCAGCTATCACAATGTTAGGAGAAAATAATAAAATCTAGTTGTAAATAATCTAGTCTCTTTCTCCTAATGTGAAACACTAACAATACTGGTGTTTAGTTCTCAACACTGAACTGTGAAATGGTGAGGTACTATCCTGATTAAACCAGACTTAATCCTGTGCAGGCTAACCAGGCTTTAACCAGGCTAGTTAATGACTAATATGTAAGGGAAATATGAGGACAGCTCTGGTAGATACTGGTACACCTAAAGGCCTACAAGTGCAAAGGTAATGCTAGAAGATAGAGGCCAATGCTCTATAATAATTTAGCATGTACTGTCGCTTAGCAGCAGGCTGGATGCTTCTAAATCAGTGTGATGCATAATTACATTCAGAGAGAGAGAAGAGGGACACCCACACATCCTTGCCCGTGCATTTCAATGTACTCCCCTACCCCACTCAGCCTGCTCATAACAACTAGGAGAGCCCGTGATAATTATCTTGTGTAATGTGTGTGTTAGCCTGGAGGGTGGAAATGCAGTGCTAACTTCAAGTGTATATTGTGTCTCTTCTCTCACCTACTCTGGCACAACACATTTACATTTTAGTCATTTAGCAGAGGCTCTTATCCAGAGCGACTTGCAGTGAGTGTGTTAATCTTTAAAATGGCTAGGTGAGACAACAACACATCACAATCGTATCAAGTGCATTTTCCCTCTAAGTATTTGTTAGCTAGCAGGAAAAGTGGCTTCTTTCTTTAAGATCCTCACCAGTGGAACACAGATGGAAGCATTCAATAAGAGTCTGAAATAAACGTTTTATTAGTCAAACACACTCAGGCTCATGGCTGTTTCCTAAGTGATGCTGTAAGCAATGGTAATAGGCTGGCCTTAACAGAGATTAACAGGTGCTGTAGTGGCAACCAGGATCTGGCAACCAAACTAACATAAGCTTTGGATTGGGGATAGGATCTGGTGATTCATCTTGTTGGCAACTTACATAAACATGAACAGTACATATATCTATCTGTCTTTATACTATGGACATGGCCAGATTACCAACTGGGCACAAGCCCCGGGCCCCCGGCCTTCAAGGGGCCCCCAACCCCCAAAAATGATTATTACGAAGAGCGAAAAGATACGAAGAGAAAATTCAGCAGTTTAAGAGCTAATTTCCTGCAATTCTACACAGTATATTCTTCTCTCTGCCCTATGGTAAGTCTACTGGGCCCCAAATGCGGTAGTCTGTCCCTTTTTATAGCAGTAATAGTTCCTCCGGGACTTAAGTTTTACGTCACTGGTTATTTGGATGAGATGATCTGATGCTAGATTGTGTGATTAAGTGATTGTAATAGTAATATTAGACATAATAAATAGACACTCCCTTTTTATTATTATTTTGGGGTAATAACTTTCGACATGTGGCTCATTCACATGGTACTGTGAAGCAGACTAGTATTTTAGTATATGAGATGGTTTTGTGGTTATTACTGAGTACTGCCTTGTCAGGCACCGTTAGGCCAGCTACGAGGTTTTAGGGGTCGTCACTAGTTACCAGAGCCACAAAGTCATAAACCCTGCCTATTTCTTCAATTTCTCTTATTAAAATGTTAATCCTAACCTTAACCACACTGCTAACCTTATGCCTAACCTTAAATTCATCTCGTAAAAAATAATGGAAACCAAAAATAGTTTTGGTCTTTAATTTTTTGCCAATTTTGACTTTGTGGCTATGGTAAGTAGTGGAAACCAGTCTTAGGGGTTTTAGATGATTGACCATCAGTTGAAGGAGACCTAGTGATGATACAGGCAGCATGTCTGATGTACCCAGTATGTCTTGTGGTTTCAGGTGAGTAAAGATGTCCTTAAGTGCATAAAAGTGTTATTACACATGTTAAGTGAATGTATAAACAAGTAAGGGTAGCCTAGTGGTTAGAGCGTTGGACTAGTAACCCGAAGGTTGCGAGTTCATATCCCCGAGCTGACAAGGTACAAATCTGTCGTTCTGCCCCTGAACAGGCAGTTAACCCACTGTTCCCCAGTAGGCCGTCATTGAAAATAAGAATGTGTTCTTAACTGATTTGCCTAGTTAAATAAAGGTTAAATAAACCAAATAAAATAAGGGTATCAGGGAAATAAGTGATGCTAAAGTCACAGATATAGAGAAATATACCTACAGTAGTAGGATCTTAATTTGAGACTGTTTACTACAGCAATTATTATATGGATTATAATTCATGGACATTTTATGTAGGGGTTGGTACCTTTTTGTTAGGGCAACTTTAAAGTGGACATGGCAAACTTTAGAAGCCTTTTTAAACCTTGAATCCACGACATGTTTGCATTTCCTGCTGTGCAGGGAAATTCTCATCAACAAAAGAGTGATCAAATTAAGATCAAACAGCTGTACTGTGTTGTATACTTAGTGCCTAGCTAGCCAACTGGCTAGGTGGTACGTCATAGTGAGATATGAAATTAGCCATCTGTAACCTAGAATTTGAGTGGAAATGTATCCGTTTTTCACTGTTTATTAATGTGAGAGAAGTGTTTTGCACAAGTTTAAATCCTTTAAGAGAATGAGAATTGACATATTTGTGATTGAGATGATTGACCAACAGTGGGAGACCTAGTGATGAGAGGCAGCATGTCTGATGTACCCTGTCTGTCTTGGGATTTCAGAATAGAGAGGTACACGTTGTAAACTGCTACATGTGACAATAGGACCCCCTTGCTTCTCCAATAGGGTCAACATGTTGGATGAGAGTAGAAGAGGTTAAGACACAGGGGCTATGCCAGGAATGTGGGGAATCCCATTGATCCCATTGTGTCCCGGTATGGCTCCGAGCATTCCCGTAAACGTTATGGGAAACCCAAGCCAGCTACCTGAAGGGCTGAAACGTGACACCTGTTGGAACATGGTAGACAGAGACCGGAGAAACTGCACTACGGGTTCTGAGAGGAGAGTTAACCTGGGGGAAGTGCTCTCTCTCTTTCCTTTCCTTCTTTGTCACATTGTTTTCTCTTTCCTTCTCCCTCTCTCCCTGTGATTCCTCTCTCTCTCCCACTGCATGGAGGAGGTGGAGGTTGCATTTGCCCTCTGACCCCTCTCTAACTTCCTGTGACGGGGCCACTCAGTAGCAGCAGGGGATTGTGGCTGTCGGTGGAGAGGCCAATAAGAGCCCTCCTGAAACTCCTCCAGATCAAGAGCATCACTACCCGAACGCCTGTTCTTCATCCGTTACCCTGGCAACAACACAGCACGAGTTCTTCTCTTGGCCAGAAAGTGTGTGTATGTGTGCGTGGGTAGCCAAGATTCTTCCGAGCTGTTCAGCAAGCCTCCCTGCTGTACGTTGCCATACAATTCTAGCAACTGCTAGATAGAGATGGAGTAAAACAAAAGAGCTGGAAAAGTACATGTTTACTGCATGGCCTAAATGCAGAATTGATTTTTCTCTCTGTCACTGAAGTTAATCTCAAACTGGTCCTTGGACAAGATTCTGTCATCTATTTTAGAAATACCTTAGAGGATTTGGAATGGTGTGGGTGGGTGTGTGTGTGTGTGTGTGTGTGTGTGTGTGTATGGACAGCAGTAGGCACCATTACATTGGTGTGGGTTATATTTATTCATAGTTGTGTTGATCCACAGGCTTAGATGGTTTCATCTCTCTCTCCCTTCTACACTGGTGAATTAGGAACACGTCTGGGCTTTTGTGTTCTGTTCCTACAACCCACGTGTGTGTGTGTGTGTGTGTGTGTCTGAGAGTGGCCCCATGTTCTCCATCCCTCCTCCTCCTCCTCTGTTCACTGAAGACACTTCGCCTTCTTCTCTTAAAATGAGTGGGCTTTAAGGCTGAACATTGAATGTTGTAGGATCAGTCAAAGTTCGACACATGTACAGGTGTAGGCAGGACAGCAGGCTAGAATAACTCATGCAGATCAATGTCTAACAAGACATATTATTCAAATGACTCATTGTCGATCACTCATATTGTGTAACACCACCAGTCACTGCAAAAAAGTACTTTTTCAATAACTTTTTGAATGTATCATTGTTTAACTTCCAAATCACACTTTGTGACTTCAGCTGTATGACAACCCAGGGCACATCTTGATTCTGTTAAGAGCCAGTCACACCAACCCCTGGCATGACTTAGCCTGGAGCCCTCACCAGGTGCCCCCCATGAAGATCACAGCCCCCTCACCAGGTGCTTCGGAAAATGAGGGCGTCTTCTTCTTAGCATTTTAGCAGCGTTGCCTGGCAACGGAAAATGAGCCCTGGCTCTGTCAAACACAACATTGTGATTGGGCAAAATGGTCACTTGTTGTCAGTCGAATTCTGATAATGCCTGTTGATCCAACGACAATGTTTCCCTGCTCAGAACATGTGCTCTTCAACAGGAGCTGGGCTTGAGGGGGGCACTGATTTATGTGTTCACATGAAAGATATGCCTGTCTTGCTTTGTGTTGAATCTATTCATCACACACACACACACACACACACTCCTTGCGCATTCACACTTCTCCTTCGTTGCTATGGATTCGGGAGTCATATCTCTTTGTGTACAATTGATGTCTGCCCGTCAAGGCTGTTGTCTTGAAAAGATGAATCATTTTGCTCCACACTGTATGTGCTGCCTTGAGACTACTGATGGAGGGAAACTCATATGAGAGTCCAACACAATTCTCTTCAAATACAGCAGCTCAAACAACTGAAGACGATCGGGAATCTTTGTGGCTCAACCTTTTTGATCGAAAACATCGACATCCTATTTATGAAATGCTCAGACCTGAACTAAATTGCATTGTTGTCGTGTACAGCATATGATACTTCACATCACAGCTGTGGAGGGTTTGCAGTGTTACAATTCTGTGCACGTTTCATTTACAATTTCATTTTGATCATGTTGATCATGTTGATTGTGCTTATAGACAGCAAAAGGCAGTACCTCCAATATTTCCTGCTTTTTTAAAATCCAGGAGTCAAGAGAGCGGTTCTTTGCCAGAATACACCTACACACCCCATGTGTTCTCTTTCTCCCTCTGAGAACACACACACACACACACACACACACACACACACACACACACACACTGCATGTTCACAGATACATTCATACATAGAAGCATGCATTTCAAAGAGCGATTGAATAGGCTGTTCAGGGTCAGCTCCCCAAGGCAGAGATACATCCCATGGTCTTTATGTGGTACGACAGAGCAAATACCACTCACTTACTTTAGATCCTGTTCTAACATCATCCTATACCAACTTAAGATATGTTGTATAAAGCACAAGTGGGAATGAATAAACATTTCAAATGTGTCCTTGTACTTAGTATTGTTTTGTCATGTATCTTTCAATGTGACCTTCCATTATCCATCTATTACATGGTAGTTAGTGTTTGCAGTAGTAGTAGTAGCAGTAGCAGCAGTGGTAGCCTTAACAGTAGTAGTAGTAGTAGTAGTAGTAGCAGTGGTAGTAGTAGTAGTAGTAGCAGTAGCAGTAGTAGTAGTAGTAGTGGTAGCAGTAACAGTAGTAGTAGTAGCAGTAGTAGTAGCAGTAGCAGCAGTAGTAGTAGTAGTAGTAGCAGTAACAGTAGTAGTGGTGGTAGTAGTAGTAGCTGTGACAGTGTAACTACCGATATCCAAATAAAGGGATATCTTTTTCATATAACATCAGTATTTATGCTGCAATTAAAGTAATTTATTATTATTATTATTACCAGCCCTATGAAACAGTGAGTTCCATTTCAGGGTGATTCCTCCTCTGCCTGTAGCAGTGTTCTCTCCACAGACCGCACTGTGAGTCAGTATCACACAGAACCCACGCCTGCACCCACACACACCCACCGGCCGGCCGTATGCACACACTCACGCACGTATACACACAACGTGTTCTCACACACACACACACATACTCTCCAACAGTTATGTTACAGAACAGTGGCTATGTGAAATCCTTCAACGAGACTCATTTGACTGCTACTAAGGTTTCAGCTGCAGCTGTCATCCTCCTGGGTCTGGTGGGTTCTTGGCCCTTCACCAACTACAGATGCAGGTTATGGAGGTAGTCAGAGGGGGATTCCCACACATTCCTCTGTGTGTGTGTGTGTGTGCGCACGTATAATGTGATTGTGTGCATGTGGTATGCATGTGTGTGCATGTGTGTGCATGCATACAGTATATGATTGTGTGTGTGTCGTACCTGGCTGACTAGCTTTACGTGACAGTTGTGGACCTTTTAAAGAGGCCTCTCCCTGAGGTCACAGGGTTCTCCTGAACAGTACATCTCTGCTCCTTTTGTCCTGGGCGTTGTAAAGCACATTCCATAGCAAGAGGCTGACCACTCAGCAAGAGGAACAGGATTCGCTACCCGCCTGGGGCGCCTGCAGAAAAAATACCAGCCCACCTAAAACCAGTAGGATGAATGTTCCAGCTCACCCAGCAGGATGAGTGTTCCAGCAGGATGAGTGTTCCAGCAGGATGAGTGTTCCAGCAGGATGAGTGATCCAGCAGGATGAATGTTCCAGCAGGATGAGTGTTCCAACAGGATGAATGTTCCAGCAGGATGAGTGTTCCAGCAGGATGAATGTTCCAGCACACCAAGCAGGATGAGTGTTCCAGCAGGATGAATGTTCCAGCGCACCCAGCAGGATGAGTGTTCCAGCAGGATGAATGTTCCAGCACACCCAGCAGGATGAGTGTTCCAGCAGGATGAATGTTCCAGCGCACCCAGCATGATGAGTGTTCCAGCAGGATGAGTGTTCCAGCAGGATGAATGTTCCAGCACACCCAGCAGGATGAGTGTTCCAGCAGGATGAATGTTCCAGCACACCCAGCAGGATGAGTGTTCCAGCAGGATGAATGTTCCAGCGCACCCAGCATGATGAGTGTTCCAGCAGGATGAGTGTTCCAGCAGGATGAATGTTCCAGCACACCCAGCAGGATGAGTGTTTCAGCAGGATGAGTGTTCCAGCAGGATGAGTGTTCCAGCACACCCAGCAGGATGAATGTTTCAGCAGGATGAGTGTTTCAGCAGGACGAGTGTTCCAGCGCACCCAGCAGGATGAGTGTTCCAGCAGGATGAATGTTCCAGCGCACCCAGCATGATGAGTGTTCCAGCAAGATGAGTGTTCCAGCAGGATGAATGTTCCAGCACACCCAGCAGGATGAGTGTTTCAGCAGGATGAGTGTTCCAGCACACCCAGCAGGATGAGTGTTTCAGCAGGATGAGTGTTCCAGCGCACCCAGCATGATGAGTGTTCCAGCACACCCAGCAGGATGAGTGTTCCAGCAGGATGAGTGTTCCAGCAGGATGAGTGTTCCAGCACACCCAGCAGGATGAGTGTTCCAGCAGGATGAGTGTTCCAGCGCACCCAGCAGGATGAATGTTCTAGCCACCTAGTCTATATTATTGTGTACTTTGTGTGCCGGTGTGGGAAGTGTGTCCTCTCTTGTCTTCTATTGTTTCACTAACTGTTGCTGACTGTTTTTTGTAAAGAGGGAGGCCGCCCTCAACAAGACTCCCCAAGCTTTGCCGCAGAAAAGAAAACATTGGAATGATTGGCAGAGTTGTCTATTGCAGTTGCAAAATACAATGTTCTCTTTAGAAATGGACAACTTCCCGAGAATGGTAGGAATTGTACTAAATCGGTCAAATTCTTCCAATCATGACACTGCAGAATCTCTAGGACTATTAATATACAGCTAGTCCTGTATTGAATTGACTGATTTTAGAAAATGATATTAAAATAGAATAGTGAATCGTCATGAACCATAGTCCAGATGTAGAGAAGACATAAGAGAGTGAACAGACCCTCCGTCTTTATAAAAGGCTTTACTTCAGCAGTAAAGTTTGAGGTTCTGCATGACACACCGCAGGACATGGGGAAACTGGTTCCTTGTTTGCCCTTCATTTTGAAACGCCTACACATCTCCAAGCCAGAGACACAACAGGGATGGTGTAATTAATACGGGGCAAGCCCCAAAAATGATACTGTCTAATATGGGTTCTTGTTGTGCTCTGTCAATGTTCTGTGCTTGCATGCAAAGCATTCTCCCTAAACACATGACAACACTCCTCTTCTCATTTTGCCCAGTGCCCAACAACTATCTCTTAGAGAGTACTGTTTCCTTCCCAGCGGTGATTTGATATGTAATTAATCGTAAACTCTGAGTGACTTAACTGTCTGATAGCCTCTCCCCCCTTTCTCTCTCTCTCTCTCCATCATACTCTCTCTCTCTCTCTTTCTCCCCCTCTCTCTCCATCATTCTCTCTCTCTCTCTCCCCCTCTCTCTCCATCATACTCTCTCTCTCTTTCTCCCCCTCTCTCCATCATACTCTCTCTCTCCCTTTCTCTCTCTTTCTCCCCCCTCTCTCCATCATACTCTCTCTCTCTCTCTCTCTCTCTTTCTTCCCCTCTCTCTCCATCATACTCTCTCTCTCTTTCTCCCACTCTCTCCATCATACTCTCTCTCTCTTTCTCCCCCTCTCTCTCCATCATACTCTCTCTCTCTTTCTCCCCCTCTCTCCATCATACTCTCTCTCTCCCTTTCTCTCTCTTTCTCCCCCCTCTCTCCATCATACTCTCTCACTTTCTCTCTCTCTCTCCCTTTCTCTCTCTCTTTCTCTCCCCTCTCTCTCCCTCTCTCTATTTCTCCCCCCTTCTCTCTCTCTCTCTCTCTCACCCTCTCTCTCTCACCCTCTCTCTCTCTCTCTCTGTCTTTCTCTCACCCCCTCTCTCTCTCTCACCCCCCTCTCTCTCTCTCTCTCTCTCACCCCCCTCTCTTTCACCCCTCTCTCTCTCTCTCACCCTCTCTCTCTCTCTCCATCATACTCTCCCTCTCTCTCTCTCTTTCTCACCCTTTCTCTCTCTCTGTCTCTCTCTCTCACCCCCCTCTCTCTCTCCCTCTCTCTCTCACCCTCTCTCTCTCTCTCTCTCTCCATCATACTCTCCCTCTCTCTCTCTCTTTCTCACCCTATCTCTCTCTCTCTCTCTCTCCTCTCTCTCACTCGATCTCTCTCTCTCTCTTTCTCACCCTATCTCTCTCTCTCTCTCTCTCCTCTCTCTCACTCGATCTCTCTCTCTCTATCTCTCTCTCTCTCTGTCTCTCTCTCTCTGTCTGTCTCTCTCTCCTCTCTCTCTCTCCTCTCTCTCACTCGATCTCTCTCTGTCTTTCTCTCACCCCCCTCTCTCTCCTCTCTCTCACTCGATCTCTCTCTCTCTAACAGTCAGTCTGTTTTCATATTCCGGTGAAGAAGTGTATATTTTCCACCCACCCAGATTTGAGCCCTTTAGACACCAACACATTACCTGAATGTAAATGACTATGGTGTGAGCCAGCCACTCTGGGAATATTGCTAAAACATTCAGTGAGATGTTTCAAGCTACACCGCACAGAGACTCGATAACGCATACTTTCATTACATAAGTCAGTTACTCTGTCTTTTTCCATACAATTGTCACATACTGTAGGCTATACAGAAAAACATTGGAAACCTTACATCTAGACTAGCTTCAATAACATTGGTCTAGATTCACCCGTTTGGGTTGGGTCGAGGCACAGCAGGTCTTCTGATCCATGGATTTCTCCCCAAACTGCTGGTTAATTCATTCTAATTAGATTTGACCCTTGTGACTCTTCAGGTTAAATAATTCCCATTGATTGTGTGCTGGTTGCTGTTGCTCAGATAGTGGATGGAGCAGAAAGATACTGTGGCTGTTATATAAGGGTTATAGCTAGTCTCTGTGTCCATACAAGGCCTGAATTAAGAACACATCTTCCTAGTCACAAGGCTGTCAATATAATAGCTGATGAAGGAAGGGAAATGGGTAATGACATTCAATACTAAGATGTGAATTGTGTGTGTGTGTCGGCGCTGGAGTGCTTTGCGTGGGGTATGGAGTGGTCAGCTGGCGGGTGTTTTCTGGGTAGGCACTGTGGGGGCTAAAAGCTCTGGAAAGCAGTGTGTGGGAAGGAAGCCTCCTCTCTCTCTCACACACACACACACACACGCCGACACGCACACGCCGACACACACGCTCGGGAGTGTTAAACTGAGGGTGGGAGGCGCTAGGTAGTTAAGCTTGCTTGCAGCTAGCCCATTGATCAGTATGGACTGGGACTGCCACAACAGACACTGCTCACAGACAGACTGACCAACAGACAGACAGATGGACAGACAGACAGAGGACAACACCTATACTCTGTAGGCTACTGCAGAGAGAGAGAGAGGAAAAGAGAGTGAGATTGCCACAACAGGTTTCCATAGACTGCTGTAGAGAGAGAGAGTGAGAGGGAGGGAGACGGAGAGATGAGAAAATAGAGAGAATTGAAGATCAGATAATGAAAGAACGGTGACCAGTGAATGGAGAGAAGAGAGAGAAGATAAATAATAACAGAAAAAATATGCAAAACAAGACTAAGACAAAAACCGACATTGTGAAGAGAGAGAGTGAGAGAGAGAGAGAGAGAGAGAGAGAGAGAGAGAGAGAGAGAGAGAGAGAGAGAGAGAGAGAGGAGCCAGAGCACGTTGTTCAGAGTGTTCTGAGCAGACACTGTCTGGACCATGTGCACAGGTAAGAACTCACTATCTCAGCTGTGCGTGTGTCTGTGTGTGTGTGCATACTGTATGTGGTTGTATATGTGTGTCTTTGTATTTGGAGCACTGCAGACGATTCACAGCTACAGCTGTGTTAAATTTGCCTAGATATTGCTCTGCAGTCAAACAGTCACGCTGCTGATTACTCTGAAATCCTATCAGTACTGTTCCGCTTACAGTACTCTTTCAAAATGAGCTCTACCGATCATGTTGTAGAAATGTGATAAGGATATTTGTCTTACCAATGTCTCCAGTCTTGTTGAGATGAAGGAGAAGGAATCATTTACCATTGACAACAGCTGCTAACGAAAAAGATGGTGTTTGTGCGTGTGTGTGTGTGTGCGCGTGTTCACTTATGATTTGTTCCCGGACATTTCTTTCGGAAGCAATGATATTGGGAAAGTGGTGAGAGTGCCGGTGTGTGTGTTGGGGGTATGGTGAAGGCTGAAGAGGGTGGGGCCCAAGATAGGTGGTTGATATTGCCTTTTTTTAAATACTTGTTTAAGTAGATTTCACATTAGTGTTCCTTATAGCAGAGTTTTGCCACCTTAGACTCTTTGGTGTCTTTTTTGTATTTCTTTATGAGTGTCTGTGGGTTTAGACTTGGCAGTGAAAGAGCAGGTGTTAGGGGGAATAAATAACAAGTAGTCTGCCACTCATCCAAGAAATGATTTTACAAATGCAGATTGACCACACAAATAATTATCACTCTCTCTCTCTCTCCCAGTCAATTTCTGAGATGTTGACTGGCATTACCTTTTGACTTCTTTGATTTTCAATTTCTAATTGATTTGAAGCAATCGATGTGTCATGTACTTGCGACAGTATACTCACAGTCTCGATGAACCGTCTGTCTCCGTCTTCATTGCCAGACGTCGAATAACCAACCATGGCATGAAAAACACATTTGATTGTGACATTGGTTAAGCCTATATTGACCTACAAGAGACCCCTCCCACGACTGGCCTGGGGGTTTCGGAAGTGTTTGCGGTAGACAATGAGATCAGCGGTAATTATGGAGAATGTATGTCTTCTGTGGATAGGCACCAACTTGCCTTCGCGGAAGGCATTACGAAGCGAGGCACTTCCGACCAATGCCTTGGTGTGCGGTCCATAAAAGAAAACCCTCGAGGCCCAGGGCAGGCAGGCTAAGGATATGGACGGGGAATCGACACGAGGAGGAGATGAGAGGATATTGGTAAGACATCATGAGGTAGCCTTGGCTACATTCTCGATAATGCACTTTTTACGCATTTGTAAGAACTTTCCTGTCTACTTCTTGGAAACAAGTCAGTTTGTTTCTCAATGTTTTCTCAGATCAGCTACAACTCGGCGTGGACCGTTCAACACATGCAGTCACAAAAGGTAGGCTGGTTGAATGGATAAACCATTTTCTTTAGCTTAGGGGTTGAGCTACTTTAGTGGTAAGAATAATGGCTAGATGTTCTGAAATATGGTTGTTCTGAAAATAATGTTATATAATGTTTGCTTGCAGGGCAAAATAGAATGCCAACATTCCAATGCGCTTATCACATTTGTTTATTCTGTAAATTAAACTGATGAAAGTTGTAAGAGTATTCTACGTTATCATTAAAGTTGTTAAGGCAATGCTATAACGAAGCTATAGATAGGCTACTGCAGAATTATGGGACAAGTTGTGTTCCGGTGTGTGTGGTAGGTAGCGCAACAAAGTGTGTGGTCTCGCGGCTTGGCGCAGCCAGGGTCTCACGGTCGGACGATGTTGGCTCCAGATCACTGGAATGCGCATAGCGTTTTGATCTCTTTTAGAAACACAACGGTCGCTCATTAACTAAATGACATTTGTCTATTTTAACATAGAACCGTGAACCAACCATACTGTTAAACGAAACTGGTTTTGAGAAAGGTTTCTGAAGTTAACTGTTTTTTTTGCCTTTTGGAGGAGAGAATGGACAGCCTGGTCTCATAGACTAGACGTAACATATCAACACTCAAGTCAGAATATTTTACATTTGAACATATTAACACTCAAATTAGTATATGTTAAGTTTGGTATGGTTATATAAGATAGAAGGTTACTTAATGCAAAAACGAAAGGAGGGTGGTATAACACAAACCCAAAGGTTCATCGCAATGGTTGCGTTCGAATCTCATCACGGGTGTCTATCAAAAAAAGTTGTGTGTTCGAAACTCATCACGGACAACTTTAGCAATTTAGCTAATTAGCAACTTTGCAACTACTTACTACTTTATAGCTACTTTGCAACTACTTAGCATGTTAGCTAACCCAAAGCCTTTAACCTAACTCCTAACCCTAACCTTAAAGGAAAGATTCACCCATTTCTGAGTGATGTTCTATCCATTCCTGGGGTCATTTCATGTGTTCATGTGTATCTGAGCTATTGCCATTCTAGCAGGTAGAAATTAGGCCGGTATGACGTAACATTGTGATACAGCTGCTCTCACAACCCTGGAAGTTAATAAGAATACAACTTTTGGATTGCGAAAACGTCTAACGTACATGTCCGATTTCAATACATGTCGATGTCAATACGGGAGGTTGTCTTCTCTTGAATGAGCCATTACAGTATTCCTACCTTGAGAAATGTGTAATTTAACAGAGGGTCCACCACATTGTCTGCCTCTTCAGTCCAGGGTGCATTGCATGGTGCCATTGCATGGCCGTTGTGAATGTCAGACTCCACTCTGTGAGGCACATCGATCTGCAGGTTGAACATGGTGACATTGTAGTCTCCTAAATTGATAGTGTAGTTTGTTTAGGCTATTTTACAGCTAACTAGCTACTTCATGTGCTGATATTGACTTTGGTATTATTGTGTGTACGTTATTATACGTTTGCTAGCTAGATAGCTAGCCAGCCAGCAAAAAGAGAGGATTGTATTGTGGGTTTTGTAGTTGACTTGAGCTGCAACAGATTTCCACAATGATTTTCACATGTTGCTACCAACCTTATTATAACGATAAAAATAAATATTTGTTCACAAAATATATGGTTTAGCACTGTAAATTATAGGAATTAGTTAGGTTTTAGGTTTTTCTTTTAACCCTAACTTTAACCCATAGCCTAGCTAATGTTAGCCACCTAGTTAACGTTAGCCACAACAAATTGGAATTCGTAACATCATACGTATTGCAAATTCGTAACATATCATACGAATTGTAAATCATAACATATACGAAATGGATGATGGACTTCCACAAATTAATACTTATCATACTAATATGAGCATCTCGGATGTTCGTTTACTATGTTACATCTACCCCTGATTCTAGGTTGGAGGGGTGGTATGTGAGGAGAGGGGGAATTCTTGTGTGTTTTGGAATGTGATTACCCAGGGGAGAACCCATGACTGAAAAGAGGGAGAGAAGGGGCCAGAAGGAAGAATGAGGCAAGTTCTGAAAGGACTACGCACATTCCTTGGCTTCCTCATTAGTTCTAAACGGCATTTGGGTTGCTGACATGTTGTTTCGTCTTCACATGATACTGTCTATGCTGATGGATCTGCAGACTGACAGCCCAGTGTCCAAGGGAAAGTAGTCAGATGACGAAGACTAACTAGGCTACTAGCACTCTCACCTATTTTACACCAAAACTATTGTTTCTTTCACTCAAAGGTCAGTCTTTTAAATAAATAGAAAAAAAGCACATGATTATGCTACCACCTGCACATTTCTTTGTTTGCACTGCAGCATTGTAGATATAGCCTGAGCCTAATGTAAAATGCGTTCACAGTTATAGGTTAGTTTGGATTTCTGGCCTGTTTTTTTCCAATCCTTTCCAACAGGTATGGTAGGCTACTGAGCTACAGGTGTAGGTTATTAATTTGACCAGTTTCTCACAACAGGAAAATAATCCTGCAGCAACAGGAAATTTCAATTATTGTGTGGATTATAATTAAAGGACATGTTTGTAGGTGTTGATACAAACTTTAGAAGTATTTTAAAACCGTGAACACACTACATGTTTGCATTTCCTGTGACAACGGGGTGGTCAAATTAAGATCCTACACCTGTACAATGGTTTTTGCTAAGGGTCAAAATACCTGACAATGGAATCTCCTAAATATTCCAACTATCCACTGTCATAAAGAAGGTAGACAAAATTTACATTTTATCAACGCATATTGACAGTTAGCCTATGCTCAGTGGTGTAAAGTACTTAAGTAGTACTTTAAGTATTTTTTACTTAAGTTGTTTTTTGGGGTATCGGTACTTTACTATTTATATTTTTAACAACTTTTACTTTTACTTCACTACATTCCTAAAGAAAATAATGTACTTTTTACTCCATACATTTTCCCTAGACACCCAAAAGTACTGGTTACATTTTGAGTTCTTAGCAGGACAGGAAAATGGTCCAATTCACACACTTATCAAGAGAACATCCCTGGTCATCCCTACTGCCTCTGTTCTGGCAGACTCACTAAACACCAATACTTTGTTTGTAAATTATGTCTGAGTGTTGAAGTGTGCCCCTGGCTATCCGTAAATGTAAAAAACAAGAAAATCATGCCATTTGATTAATATAAGGAATTTGAAATTATATAATTTAAAGTATATTTTAGCAATTACATTTACTTTTGATAATTAAGTATATTTTAAACGAAATACTTTCAGACTTTTACTCAAGTAGTATTTAACTGGGTGACGTTCATTTTTAATTGAGTCATTTTCTATTACAGTATCTTTACTTTAACTCAAGTATGACAGTTAGTGGTTAGAGTGTTGGGCCAGTAACCGGAAGGTTGCTGGATCGAATCCCTGAGCTGACAAGGTAAAAATCTGCCGTTCTGCCCCTGAACAAGGCAGTTAACCAACTGTTCCCCGGACGCCGAAGACGTGGATGTCGATTAAGGCAGTCCCCCCCACCTTTCTGATGGAAGACACGTTTCAGTTGAATACATTGTTGGACAACTGACTAGGTATCCACCTTTCCAATTGGGTACTTTTCCCAGCACTGCCTACGCTTCCCCAAATATTTCAAGTAGATAAATGCAGAAATGAAAATATGAGACACACGTAATAGATATCAGTAATTAATATAATAGTGTAGCTCAAAGGCATATATCTACCAGAGTTTACTATGGTTAGAGCTGTAATGGTGGTGCTGGATTAGCATAAAATCATCTGAGATTGTCCACTCTTCGACGCCTGCCTACAAAAGCAATCGCCCACTCACAAATGACAATTATTCCAATGAGCAACCCGATCCTGAAGTGGGATTCTATCAGCTCTCAGCACCCACATCAGATTGGAATGACTAGTCTACCACACATTCCTCAACATTGCATGTTGCAATGAAAAGAGGAGAACTTGTGGTGCATTTGCTGTGTGTGTGTAGACTTGTGGATGTGTGTTACAGTTAGTGATGTGCAGGCGGCAGTATCTCCTGTACTGTAGGTGTGTTTGTCAGATGTTTGAGGTGGATGACTTGTGTGAGAGGACTAGTGAGTGTCCATGTGAGCAGTGTTTTACTGTTTCCCTCCCCATAGGGGCAGTGTTTTACTGTTTCCCTCTCCCCATAGGGACAGTGTTTTACTGTTTCCCTCCCCATAGGGACAGTGTTTTACTGTTTCCCTCTCCCCATAGGGACAGTGTTTAACTGTTTCCCTCCCCATAGGGACAGTGTTTTACTGTTTCCCTCCCCATAGGGACAGTGTTACTGTTTCCCTCCCCATAGGGACAGTGTTTAACTGTTTCCCTCCCCATAGGGGCAGTGTTTTACTGTTTCCCCCCCATAGGGGCAGTGTTTAACTGTTTCCCTCCCCACAGGGACAGTGTTTTACTGTTTCCCTCCCCATAGGGGCAGTGTTAACTGTTTCCCTCCCCATAGGGACAGTGTTTTACTGTTTCCCTCCCCACAGGGACAGTGTTTTTACTGTTTCCCTCCCCATAGGGACAGTGCTTTACTGTTTCCCTCCCCATAGGGGCAGTGTTTAACTGTTTCCCTCCCCATAGGGGCAGTGTTAACTGTTTCCCTCCCCATAGGGGCAGTGTTTTACTGTTTCCCTCCCCATAGGGGCAGTGTTTTGCTGTTTCCCTCCCCATAGGGACAGTGTTTTACTGTTTCCCTCCCCATAGGGACAGTGTTTTACTGTTTCCCTCCCCATAGGGGCAGTGTTTTACTGTTTCCTTCCCCATAGGGGCAGTGTTTAACTGTTTCCCTCCCCATAGGGACAGTGTTTTACTGTTTCCCTCCCCATAGGGACAGTGTTTTACTGTTTCCCTCTCCCCATAGGGACAGTGTTTTACTGTTTCCCTCCCCATAGGGACAGTGTTTTACTGTTTCCCTCCCCATAGGGGCAGTGTTTTGCTGTTTCCCTCCCCATAGGGGCAGTGTTTTACTGTTTCCCTCCCCATAGGGGCAGTGTTTTACTGTTTCCCTCCCCATAGGGGCAGTGTTTTGCTGTTTCCCTCCCCATAGGGGCAGTGTTTTACTGTTTCCCTCCCCACAGGGACAGTGTTTTACTGTTTCCCTCCCCATCGGGGCAGTGTTTTGCTGTTTCCCTCCCCATAGGGGCAGTGTTTTACTGTTTCCCTCCCCATAGGGGCAGTGTTTTACTGTTTCCCTCCCCATAGGGGCAGTGTTTTGCTGTTTCCCTCCCCATAGGGGCAGTGTTTTACTGTTTCCCTCCCCACAGGGACAGTGTTTTACTGTTTCCCTCCCCATCGGGGCAGTGTTTTACTGTTTCCCTCCCCATCGGGGCAGTGTTTAACTGTTTCCCTCCCCATAGGGGCAGTGTTTAACTGTTTCCCTCCCCATAGGGGCAGTGTTTTACTGTTTCCCTCCCCATAGGGGCAGTGTTTTACTGTTTCCCTCCCCATAGGGGCAGTGTTTAACCGTTTCCCTCCAGATAGGGGCAGTGTTTTACTATTTCGCTCCCCATAGGGGCAGATGAGGGCGGTGCACAATTGGCACAGCGTCGTCCGGGTTAGGGTTTGGCCGGGGTAGGCCGTCATTGTAAATAAGAATTTGTTCTTAACTGACTTGCCTAGTTAAATAAAGATGAAACCAAAAAAATCCATCTCTACACGCTTACACGCACATAACTCCTCCACTTTGAACAGCCAAGTACCCTTGGCTCCAGGTTTCCATGGCAACACACTGCAGAAATGCAGCACAGGAAGAACCAATGGAAAACCATCTAGGTCACCTGATGGCCAAACTAAATTTGACAGAACTACCGTAAATGAATTGTATTCATTTATTTGATTTTAACACTGACACAATGAATGATCAAGAGTCAGATGCAACACAATATGATTGCACTGTACTTGAGATCATGGCACTTTCTCTGGGTCAGTTGCTACACGGAAAACCAACTCCCCTAGTTTTTCTCAATGAGTGTCCTCTTCCAAGCCTCCCCATTCACAAATATGTCAGAGTTTCTTGCGCCTCCGGACCAGTCGTTGACTGAGAAAGCCCAGCCCCCTAATGCTACCGGCTCCTTTTAAAGAGGTCAGCCATCTCCATGTCACACTGCGTGACTGAATGATTTTCTGTCACACATGCATACTGAAGTATGTGGATTCATTGAGAGATAAAAGACTGAGAAATATAGGATAGGAGAAGTACACGATGGACACAGGTGAGAAAAGAGCCAAAGAACAGACAAGTAGAAAGAAATAGAGAACACTGGGCCCTGCCTCAAGACACATCTACAGCTCATTACTTATTGAACACACTGGAATGCTGTTTCACATGGAATCTCTCTCTCTTTCTCCCCCCCCTCTCTGCCCCCTCTCTCTTTCTTCTTCCACCCCCACTCTCTCTTTCTTCCTCCCCCTCCCTCTCTCTCTCTCTGCCCCCTCTCTCGTTCTCCGCAGAGGAAAGAAAGGTGACAAGGAAAAGAGCTGCCACTGAGCGAGAGAGAGGAAGAGAGAGAGAGAGTATGTGAATGGTGAAGCTGGACTGAAAGAGATGCCAGGAGCCCTGGGTCTGGGAATCACACACATCAAACACAGTGAGTACAAAACCTGCTGGGGTGAGTGTGTGTCATCGTGGTATCCTCGTACCATCGTGGTATGTATCCGTCAGATGTTTTACTAGTTGTACAGGTCTCTCATGTGTGCAGCAGTGTGTGTGTGTGCATGTGGTTGTAACTATTTTTATGTATGGTAATGTTTAGGGCTTGGTGTCACTCGTACACCCTCTGAGCATATGGCTGTGTTATGAATGAATGGACTTGGTCTCTGGAGGAACAGCATGTGCCATGTTCTATAGGACCCTGACTTTATCAATGGGCTACATGAGAGAGACCTGGCATTGGCTGGGGACAGGAGCCAATCAAAATACAGCATGTTAGTTGTAGAAGTCCGAATGAATGAGTCAGAGATGATGAAGGTGAGTGTGTTGGTGTGCGTGTGTGTATGAAGAGAGTTGTCCGACTGACCCTCACACACTGAACCAGTTGGTTGATTGCAGGCCCATAGCTGTGAGAACCCCATCGGGACAATGAACAGGGCTAAAATTAGCAGTCAAGGCCACCTGTCTGCAACACGGCCAGAGAGGAAACAGGAAGGAAACGGAGAGGGGGAGACGGGGGCCATTAAGGGCACAGCTCACACTTACCCCTGCAGAAAAGTTGCCTCTCTCTTCAAATACCTCTCACGTCGCCAGCTCTCACAGAGGAGAGAGGGAGGGGAGTGAAATGGGCCATGACTGTTGGTTAGTGCTCACATGGTGGTGGAAAGACATATTCAGTGTTATGAGTTCTGCTAACTCTTTAACATGTTATCATGCCCCGCTAGTTTCCTGTCTACCTGACAGCAGACAAGCCAGGGAGTCTCCTCTGTCTCTCACCTGCTGCCCCTACCTTCCCCCCCAGTCTCTAGGACAAGGGGAGGTCTAGGAGAATTCAATCATCATGGGTAGTAGGAACCTAGCCATAGACTGTGTTTGCAGAACTGGTTGTAAATGGAACTAGCATTTAAAGCCTCCATCCTAAGAAGCCTGCGAGTCACATGATGGACTTGACTATTCATTTAGTGCTCTATTCAATCAGATCTGCTTTGGCCGACATCTGCATAGCGGTTGTTTTGGCGGTGTCGGTGGTGGAGCTGTCAAATCCACAAGCGGCTCCTGGCGTTATACCAGAAGTGGACATTGCCATTGGCTGAAGGGAGTCGCATTAACAGAAATCCCATGCAGCCTTCTTTACAAGTTTGAACACTGGATTGTGTATTACGTTGAATGATTTTTTAATTTGAGCGTAATTATTTCTAAATAGCCTAAATGTTCTCATTCTGAATTTCTAACGCGTGGGTGTGGCTTCATGACAATTATCGCAAGAGCAGCTACTCACCGATTTGAGGGCTTCAACCCAGTTCCACTTCCAACACCGCCAAAACATCTGCTATGCGGGTGTCTGCAATCGTTGTTTAACGCTTGATCTGATTGAATCTAGGCCTTGGTGTTGTCTGCTCTGTCCATTATAGCCAGACAGGTCAGAGGGGAAAACAGAGAAGTCAGTGGAGTAGCAGTTAGCAGTTAAGTTGTCTTGACATTTCAAGGTCATTTCAGATTGAGTCAACATCTGCAGCGTTTAACATGACTTGTCGGCAGCGCTCTACCAGCGCGATCGTATTGAATCCTAGCCTAAGTGATAGTCCCTCAGCACACAAACACACACGCCTGACTGTTGTGTCTCTATACCCATATATGGCAGTTGACCACCCAATTCCCTTACCTGGGACTCAAGATTTCAACCAAAGAGAGGAGGCCACCCCATAGAGGTAGATAGAGGACTCATCCACCTTTTTAAAGTAGTCAAGTAGTAAACTGGGTGGGGATTCCTATGGGTTGTAACCTCAATGGCGCTACCCATGCTGTCACAGATGCAAAGATGAGTCCTCTATCAATCTCTATGGGTCAGCCAGGTTCAGTGGCATCATGGAAAAGTGCTTTGTCACTCTAGTGACTAGTCTACTTAACAACTGCACCTGGATCAGTGTCATAATAATTAAATCAGCAGTTCAGAGCAGAAATGTCTAGGGCACATCTGGTGTCCCTGGTCTAAATCAGTCCCTGATTAGAGGGGAACTGGCTTTGAGGTCCAGAGTTGAATTTGAGGGGTCTAGGGCATCATATTGTATAATCTCCCTCCTAGTGCGACCTATAGCATGTGTAAAATTCACTCCGACACCATCACATAAAATCACACTGCACAAACACATGTGGGGGAGGGGCTACATGTGTGGGGAAAGAACAGGGTTTATCACTATAACCTGGGGATTGCTGTTAGGTTAAGGTGGGGTAGAACTCTGCTCCCCTGTTTGACTTTCCATTCTCTTCAACCCAAGGCCACCAGATTCCCTTTGATCGTCTGTTTCCAGGTCACAACAGGCTGATTAAAGGAGAATCAATCTCCCTCCAACTAGAAGTCCTCAGTATAATAATACAACAGGAACTATTAACCTGGAAGAGATGTGGTCAACTGAGCTCCATTGACTGCATGTCAGTTCTATGCAACTGACCTCTCTTCTCTGTTCACTGTATAGGTATGAAGCTGCCTGGACCGGATGATGGCGCTGCTATACAGACTGGCTGCACCTTGCAGAAAAACTCCCTCTTTGTAGATGAGTGGCCCAGTCAGGATTACTCACTGCAACGGTCTTAACACGCAGTACTCCATCTCAGAGGCTAAAAACAGACACGGAGACACCCTTAACAAGGCCTTATTATATTACTAGTGATCCTCTGCTGAATGTGTTTAAATAAGTCACAAGCTCCTAGGTATTCAGTGCTAACCCAGTGACAAGAGACGGCCGTCTTTGCTTGGACTGTGCCAAGCAAGGTTGGCCATTTTTGTTCGGTGTCTGTCAGCTGCTCAGTAGTCAGTGTAGATCCTGTGGGGCAGTCAGCAGCTACATCTGGCTACTGGGTCGTTGATGGCTGCCATGTTCTTCATGTCTCAAATATTGTGGATGTATCAATTACATGTACTGTGATTTAGTATAGCTTGTATTTTAAATTTACATACAGCCATCTTTAGTTCAGTTTGCTGGTAGGTTGTTGACCTGGCATACAGTGTAGAATTCTGTGTGGGTGATTCTACAGCTACATTGTCTGCTGGGTTTTAGGCCCTACTCAAATAATCCCTCACTTGTCACTTAATCTCACGGTAAGTATTTTCTCCCAATTCAGAGACCGTGTGACAATGATTGTGCATCATCAAATAAATACAAGTTCTAGAAGCAGAGTTGTGATTCCTAATGTGTTGAGGTCCGCTGGATTTGGATTGGGCCCTGCTTTGTCTAGAAAGAACATTTTACTGGGTTCCTTTGTTCACTGTGGCCTTGAAATGTACATCGTCTTAGAAGTTGAAACACTCCAATGCAAAACAATTCATTATTTCTGCAGACATACTGTACGCACACACTGGTGAAAGCAATTACATCCATGGATTATTTGACAATTGTGTTTAATGACTCGTCATAAAACATTCTTCAAAACAATAAAACAATTTTAAATGTCAGTTTCTGTACAACGCTTGCTAAGCAGTTTTATTTATATATAGAAAATGTACGAGGAGTTGTGTTAAAATGACAAAACTCCTTCAAATTTAATGGCAGGTACTCTGGAAAAAAATAACAGCATTCCATCAACAAATATTTTCAAGCAATAAATATGTATTTATAAATAGTGTAAATTTACATCAAGATTAGAAACATAAAAATCACAAATCAAACTTTATTCCTTAAAAGGAGAAGTTAGCTCTTTTTAAACAACCAAATCTGTATTTTGATGTAAATGGCATGTTATAGTAGTCCACATTTTTAAGCAATTTCACTTGTTTGAGAAACTTAACACAACCAGCAAATCATTTCCTCATCCTCGTTGTGCAGTGTGGGGGCCCTGAAAAAACATGATGCAGGTCTTTGAAATTGTGTCACTCCGCAGTGCTATATTCCATTTTGTGCGTCTGAAGACGTTTCCCATATCCAGCTGTTTCATTCTCCGTGTAGACTGCTGCTACAGGTAACTGCCAAAATAAAGGAAACACCAACATAAAGCCTCTCAATAGGGTGTTGGGACAACAAGCCAGAATAGCTTCAATGCACCTTGGCATAGATTCAACAAGCGTCTGGAACTTCCTGTGTGGAAGCATCTCCGTTCAATATACTTTGTACCCCTCATTTACCCAGATGTTTTGGCTGTAGAATGGACGGAGGTATCGCCTGAGTCGCAACAAAATGGAATATAACGTTGCGGATAAAGTTCAGAATGACGACGTCATCTGTACACAGTGTTTCCATTTCAAAAAGGACATATTGGGGTGTTTTTGAAGCCATTGTTCATTTTTCAGAGCCCACATACTGCACAACGAGGATGAAGGAATTCAAATCGCTGGTGGCGGACAGTTTCTCAAATCCAAGTGAAATGGCAAAAAACTGTCTGGACCCTTCAATTAACATGCCATTTACATCAAACATATTTGGTTATAAAAAAAAGCTCAATTCTCCTTTAGGTCAATGTGCAACCCATTTTTCTTTGTGACTTGGCTATTGATTTTCCCCAACATTTTTCCTCTTTTTTTTTTTTTACCTAATAAACAACCAAAAACTGAACGTCATAGCTCCAAAATAACAAAGATAAAACATAAGCTGTAAAAAAAAATTAAAAAAGACAATCACCTAAACTCTTCACATTACAATTTTTTTGTAGATTTTGCCATCCAAAGAGTCTTAAAATTACTATCTACCATAGAAAAAGACCAGTTAGGCTAGTGCTCCTTAGAGGGAAGGAAAACAAAAGGGATCACATCTCAGCCTGTTAACAGAATTAAAAAAAGAGAGAACAGGTTGTCCAGTCAGTAGTCTTTTAGGGTGGTGTTGCCAGTTGTGACAGATACAATATCTACAAAACATCTTCACTCAATAATAATTCCCACCCCTTTCCCCATATGTTTTTGGATTAAGTCCTCCATTAAAAAGAGCTGAACCATTGTTACAAGGGGGGGGTCCTGTGTTGGGAAGTGCGCTCTCTGGCGCCCCCCAGGGGGAAGAGGGGGGTTGACACGGCGCACTTGACAGGTTGCATAGACACACGCAGCCGCTGCTGCCTCCAGCCGTCGCTGTGGAGAACAGCCATACGGGGAGACTGTCTCGACTTTCCTGAATATCAGAAATGGTCCATTTTTCCTTTGAAATGAAAGATCCTGTAATGCTTGATCGCCCCAGAGAAGCTGAAGGGATGTCTAATGTCAAGATGAAGATGAATGCAGAGGGGCCTGGCGAGAAAGAGGGGGAGAGTTCAATACCGATTCAGCGCATGAAACAGGAAACAAAAAAAAAGGTATTTTATAGAATTCCATTTATTGAAATGCACATGGAACTCACTCGACAAACACTGGCCAATATACCAATCAAATGAGGAAGTAGTCCTTTAATAGGATCTCTATGTACATCCCAACAATGTCAATAGAGCCAAAACAAAGTGTGACTTACTAGTGTGAACTGGTCGTAGACCTGCATGAGATCATCCATCCGGTGTTTCTCTACAACCACAAAGTTGTCCAGCTCGGCGCTGCCTTTCCGGGCACAGTCCTGGCAGTGAACCACGTACTGCTTCTGCTTCCTGGAGAGGAGCTCGCTCCGCACAAACAGCAGGTTAAACACCTCCACCTGGAACAGTCAACCACCACACACCAATCAGTAACACAGTCAACCAACACACGTCAGCAACTAGGGATGGGCATGAGTAGTGGACCTGAGGTGTAAACTCCACCTTGAAGCTGTTCAGTCATATCCCTGTAAGCCGGGATTCATTTAGAATTTTAACACCCCTTGAAGTAGAATTAACATACATACTACAGTTTGGGGTCACTTAAATTCCCTTGTTTTCCATTAAAATATATATGAAATGAGTTGCAAAATGAAAAGGAAATAGTCAAGATGTTGACAAGTTTATAAATAATGACTTTTAATTGAAATAACTGCTTCAAAGAATCCTCCATTTGCTTTGGCATTCTAGTTGTCAATTTGTCGAGGTAATCTGAAGAGATTTCAGCCCATGCTTCCTGAAGCACCTCCCACAAGTTAGATTGGCTTGATGGGCACTTCTTACGTACCATAAGGTCAAGTTGCTCCCACAACAGCTCAATAGGGTTGAGATCCGGTGACTTTGCTGGCTACACCATTATAGACAGAATACCAGCTGACTGCTTCTTCCCTAAATAGTTCTTGCATTGTTTGGAGCTGTGCTTTAGGTTGTTATTCTGTTGGAGGAAATTGTCTCCAATTAAGCGCAGTCCACAGGGTATGGCATGGCATTGCAAAATGGAGCGAGTCTTCCTTTCAAGATCCCTTCAACCCT
This sequence comes from Oncorhynchus clarkii lewisi, assembly GCF_045791955.1. Taxonomy (NCBI): domain Eukaryota; kingdom Metazoa; phylum Chordata; class Actinopteri; order Salmoniformes; family Salmonidae; genus Oncorhynchus; species Oncorhynchus clarkii. Next base: position 13,311,601 of record NC_092164.1, on the reverse strand, counting down.
GTACAATTCTTTACCACCACCAAAGCACCCCCAGACCATCAGTTTGCCTCCACCATGCTTGAGATGACGTCAAGCACTCCTCCAGCATCTTCATGTTTTCTGCGTCACAAATGTTCTTCTTTGTGAGCCAAACACCTCAAATTTAGATTCGTCTGTTCATAACACTTTTTCCAATCTTGTGTGTTTCTTTTGCCCATCTTAATATTTTAGTTTTATTGGCTAGTCTGAGACCTGTTTTTTTCTTTGCTACTCTGCCTAGAAGGTCAGCATCCCGGAGTCACCTCTTCCTTCACTGTTGACGTTGAGACTGGTGTTTTGCGGGTACTATTTAATGAAGCTGCCAGTTGAGGACTTATGAGCCGTTTTTCTCAAACTAGACACTAAATGTACTTGTCCTCTTGTTCAGTTGTGTACCGTGGCCTCCCACTCCTCTTTCTATCCTGGTTAGAGCCAGTTTGCACTGTTCTGTGAAGGGAGTAGTACACAGCGTTGTACTAGATCTTCAGTTACTTGGCAATTTCTCGCATGGAATAACCTTCAGTCAATTCTTGTTCTGAGAAATGATGATTTTCATAAGTAGTTCTTTGTTTCTGGCCATTTTGAGCCTGTAATTAAACCCACAAATGCTGATGCTCCAGATACTCAACTTGTTTAAAGACTGCCAGTTTTATTGCTTCTTTAATCAGAACAACAGTTTTCAGCTGTGCTAACACAAATGCAAAAAGGGTTTTCTAATGATCAATTAGCCTTTTAAAATGATAATCTTGGATTAACTAACACAACGTGCCATTGGAACACAGGAGTGATGGTTGCTGATAATGGGCCTCTGTACGCCTTTGTAGATATTCCATTAAAAAAAATAAGTTGTTTCCAGCTACAATAGTCATTCACAACATTAACAATGTCTACACTGTATTTCTGATCAATTTGATGTTATTTTTAAAGGGCTTTTCTTTAAAAAACAAGGACCTTTCTTAGTGACCCCGGTAGTGTGAGAGAGCGAAAGATATATAGCCCATACAAACACAATGAATAACAGATTCACTACATGGAACAGTTCCCCAAAATAAACCCAATGAAGTTTGTTCTGTCGTGTCTGTCCTATATCTGAGAGATAAGATCTGTCAATAAAATATATATATATTTTTACATATATTTAAACACTTATTTTTGGCACTAAACTGTCTCCATATATACTTCCATTCATATTTTCAACTGGTATCGGGGCACCTTCAGTTAAGTCTTGTGAGGCCTGTGGGCATCCTAGAGAAAAACCTTTCCACAGAGGGGTCATATCGGGGCGGCAGAGTAGCCTAGTGCTTAGAGCGTTCAAACCCCCGAGCTGACAAGGTACAAATCTGTCGTTCTACCCACTGTTCCTAGGCAGTCATTGAAAATAAGAATTTGTTCTTAACTGACTTTGCCTAGTTAAATAATGGTAAAAATATATATAAGTGTGTAGCCCACTTGGCATAATCGGCTGTACAGACTTCATTCGAGTCAAGATGCTTTTGGGGTCCGAAAAGCAAAATGTTTGTGAGTCTTATCTTTCCATATAGGGGCTATGTCCCACAAACAAAATTTGGCATAAAGGTTTAAAAATAAGATATTTTATGAAACTAAATTGTAGAAACAGTGTATGACTTTGTGGCTGTGGTAACTAACATTAATGACAACCCTACCTTGCAAACTGCTAGAATTGGTTATTCAACTCTATTACCCCCTAAACATACAGGTTCCACACTAACAACATGACTTTGATAAAGACATTTATCAGAATCATTAAGCCTAGGCCTATTCACCAAACAGATGTCCTGGCCATAATTCATCCCCATGCGGTGTTCAATGGAGAACTTTTAACCCATTACAAACATTCCAAACAGGCATAATAACTAAATAGAACTTCTGTATATCCAAAAAGTTTGAACTGGCCAAATTTAATTTAATTGATCCCTGAGAATAACTGTTCCAGACAAGATGCAATTCGCACTATTCTGTTCTGTTTAATTAAAAAAAAAATAACTATAAAATACACATGGCCAAACAAGTCAGTTCCAACAAGTCAATTTGTCAAATTTCTGCCCTGCTTGGGCTGCCCCGGTCAACTGTAAGTGCTGTTATTGTGAAGTGAAAACATTTTGGAGCAACAACGGCTCCGCTGCGAAGTGGTAGGACACAAGCTCAGAACGGGACCAGCGTGTGCTGAAGCTAGTAAAAATTGTCTGTTGCAACACTCACTACCAACTTCCAAATGGCCTCTGGAAGCCACGTTAACAGTTATTGTGCTCATCTGGAGCTTCATGAAATGGGTTTCCATGGCTGAGGAGATGCACGCAAGCCTAAGATGACCATGCGCAATGCCAAGCGTCGGCTAGAGTGGTGTAAAGCTTGCCTCCATTCGACTCTGGAGCAGTGGAAACACGTTTTCTGGAGTGATAAATCACGCTTCACCATCTGGCAGTCTGACGGACAAATCTGGGTTTGGCAGATGCCAGGAGAACGCTACCTGCCCGAATGCATAGTGCCAACTGTAAAGTTTGGTGGCGGAGGAATAATGGTCTGGGGTTGCTTTTCATGGTTCGGGCTAGGCCCCTTAGTTCAAGTGAATGGAAATCTTAATGCTACAGCATACAGTGACATTCTAGACGATTCTATGCTTCCAACTTTGTGGCAACAGTTTGGGGAAGGCCCTTTCCTGTTTCAACATGACAATGCCCCCGTGAACAAAGCGAGGTCCATACAGAAATGGTTTGAGATCGATGTGGAAGAACTTGATAGGTCTGCACAAAGCCCTGACCTCAACCCATATGAATGATTTTGGAATGAGATAGCTGATGAGCAGGCGTCCACATACTTTTGGTCATGTAGTGTAGGTGTCTTGACTTTGATAAGCGCGCGGGAAAGAAGAGTCTTGTCTGCTAAATTAACAAAACAAGGCTATGCCATTCTACAAGCAAGCGCCACATTGCTGAGGTTACTACTTTTTCGAAGACTGTGTTCCACAATATAATATAACCTGTTAATATTACAGTTAAAACTCATCTTAAAATGCCACTTTTTTTTATTCACTGAATAAATCGAAGGCAATTTATCAATTAGGATTCGTTATCTGTAATGGTTATGATATTAGGAATTGTTGTTCACTGTTTGCAAATTGATAAGTGCTTTTTTCCCCATTTGGAGTATTGAAAAAAAATACGAACAGTCAAAACATGTAAAATGCCCATTCCTATCTGTAATACAATCAACCCCCACACACACACACACACACACACACACGTACGTCCGTAACAGTCAACCAACACACACACTGTAGTCAAAAACGGTCATTTACTCAGTCGTCAACACATAATCCTGTCAGTTACTCACATGATAGTCATGGACTAATCAATTTCTCAGTCGTCAACCAGAACATTACTGTCAGTTACTCAAAACAAACCTATCAATACTGACAATGTAATGACTGTGTGGGGTAGCAGCTTGGGTAAGGGACAGGGGGTTGAAATGGGCCGGAGCCCCTGACGTACCTCACAGATGGTGCAGTAGTGCGCAGGCTCATCCCTGTTCCTGCCCTGCAGTACCGTCTCCTTCCCTGCCGCGGCTAGAGCCTCCTTCACCGACTGACACTGCTTCAGAGTCCTCAGCAGGCAGTACCTACATCAAACACACCATGACATTAAAAGAAACCCAGACACCTACACGTTAAGGTTACGTTTTCCAGCAGCCACGTCATCAATATGCTCGTCATCATCCAATCTGAAGCCCTCTTTTCAGGGATGCAAACTGCTGAGGGCACAAAAAGGTAACACTTTTTGTTGTTGCACTGAGACATGCAAAAAAATCCTTGCTAGGGGGAAATGCAGGTTAACTAATTAAACAACAAAAGAACATGATCAGTCTCTGTGTGTAAAATAAAGTGTTTAATGTGAACCTAACTCACTGCAAAATAATTTAAGGAAAGCAATCCAATATTATTTGTTGCCTAGACTTTACTGCAAATGACACTCGAAGTCTTGAGGGAAAAAAACAATGCACTAATATTACAGTTAGCCATGACAGCCTTTATAATAGAACGCTTGTGACCACACACATCTACATCTAAATATTGCACATGGGAAAAAAACTATGTAGAAATAGAATGAAACAAACAGGCATTCTATTTTTGCTCTAATATAGTGGCCATTCTAGTAGACGATCAAGTGCACAAGGCAACATTTGTACATAAATGACGTTCACTGAGTAAAACATGTAATATTCCCCTCACTCACACTAAAGTTTTACTGTCAAATACAAAACAACTAAAGCATCATCTTTGAGCTACACTGCACGTTATTACATGGTACACTTTCTGCCTGTGGACATCTGTCCTACAATGTGCCAGCAGAGCATGATACCCTTTGTTGACATATTTGATATCTTTCAGGCAGAGAGTACACCTGGCATACCTCTTTTTATCCACTGCAAGGAGTCATATACCAGTTAATAATATAGCGAATTGGTTAGGTTACTAACGTTAGCGCATCTAGCTAGCTATCAGACTTCATTAGGCAGCAAATTTTCAAAAAAACAAACTCAATTATTTGATCAGTTAAGTTGGCTAATGTTGCTCGACATTTTTCTGGCTAGCTAACGGTGAATTTGATCCAGCTACCACAGCAAGATATTTAATAATGCTTACAATTCTTGATCCACCCCACTTTCTCCCTCACCTCAAAAACTTTCCAAATGCCAGTTGTTTTTCAGTTGCAGCTCATGAAGTACGCTTCCTCACCTTCTCACCCCGTCTCCGTGGTCAAACCTCTCACCTACCTCTTCGTTATGGTTCAGGGATGCGCTACTGTAACTGGCAAACTGCCTTTGCACCCTACTGCTGTCTTTCCAGAGCGCGGGCTGATTCTCTAACTAGCAAATTGATCGTCTCTTCTCTCTTCAGTCATGTGCTGCGCTGCATTCCGTTGTTATGTGAATGATTGGCTGAGCCTTGGATACAGCCAGTATTGCACCTAACGCACATCACTCGTTCGCTTACAGCCAGTTGTGATCCAAAGCACCGCCCCCTCTCATCAGATCTACACGAATCACGTAGGTCACCTATTTTGGCGTATTTCGCTGAGAGGAGACTAGTTTGCATCCCTGTGTCACTCTCCACCCCTCATGACAGACTGGACACACACAGTTGTAACATGTGGCTTGAGAGATGCTCACAGGGAGAAACTAAACTGTAAAAGACGGTGACGTACTTGATCATCTGGAAGAGCTTGTGGTCGGACACCTTGATGTTGCGGGCCATGTTCCAGGAGAGGTGCACCATGGGTACATGTGACTTGACGCTCTGGAGCTTGTTCCACTCGTAACGCTCCACGGCCAGCTTGTACTGGTGGGCTGTGGATGTTGTGAAATTAATTACAACACTTTACAGGTCTAGAAACAGCTGACAAACTGATCCTGAAGTCAACTATCACTTTAAAAGATAATATCCATGTATTAAATTGTATTCATAAATACGTATTTTTTTAAATTACTAAGTGTTTTTACAGTAACCGAAGGAGCAAACAAAAGCTGCATCGGAGGCTTACCACTGAGGGGTCCTACGTTCCAGGCAATGTTGTTGCACCAGCCGATGGCCTGGACCCAGTGGACGGTGCCCGTGTTGAGCCACACCAGGTCCCCCGGCCGCTGGATGAACCGGTAGACAGGCACATCTGCCTCATACAGGTCCTCCAGGTTGGGCCACCACGAACCCATCAGGAAGTTGATGTTGTTTCTGATGGAGAGCGAGGGGGAGGAAAAGAGCGAGGGGGAGGAAAAGAGCGAGGGGGAGGAAAAGAGCGAGGGGGAGGAAAAGAGCGAGGGGGAGGAAAAGAGCGAGGGGGAGGAAAAGAGCGAGGGGGGTATTTCTTTTCAGTATTTTCTCATTTCTGTAAGAGATGTGGAATTAGGACTCGTATTAAAGACCATCTAATTTCAGTCTTTTCTGTCTTCTGGGCCATTCCTTTGTCTGTATTTAAAATCAGAAATGTTTTGTTGTGGAAGGCCAGAGAGAAGAGATGGGTTAGTTAGATCTCCCTTGTTTCATTAATGCCCTCATTCCTGGATTCAATACAGCTCCTTTCCTTCCACTCAATATCTCCCTGAATCACTCCTTTTTCATTCAGACAGTTTGTTCTTCGTGTTCAAAGCGAGCCACAAAAGAAACCGACCCTCACCTTGACACCCCATCTGATGTCGTTCTTTTTCTTTTCTCTGCTGTTCTCGCAGACCCCCCCCCCCCATTTCTCATTCAATGACATCATCACTAGTTTATAATGTATTATCACTAGCCTCTATGGTTGTTAGGTCCTTACTTTTCACAGAAGTTGCTCATCACTCCCCAGTAGGGTTCTGGCACAGCAAACCACTCACAGTCCCCAGGGCCGATATTGATGTTGACAGAGCAGAAGTTATTGTGTTCCTGATGACCTGGACCACAGAGATAAAGCAAGACCGAGTTAGAACTGTATTATGTCATTTTTTGGTCGACCCCCAAAATAAAACCACATAGAAATGTTATTTAGAGATCTGTCATTCTCATTGAAAGCAAGTCTAGAACGCGCTAGATCTGTGAGAAATTTCCATGCTTCCCATTCTTTCGTTTTTGCCTCTTACTTTCAGTTTTGTACACCAGTTTTAAAACAGCTGAAAATACAATCTTCTTGGTTATGGAAAATATATTTCAGCGGTTTAATGATTCTCTACACTGTACTTGCTTGTCTTGGCACAAAGTGAATTAGGCAAACTATTAGAATTTCAACCAGGAAATTGTAGAGGGATTTCTGCATAGTGCATCTTTAACAGTCTGTATTTGTAACTCATAAGTATCAATATAAAAAAGCACTAGAAACTGCAACAGCTTGTCCTATAAAATTGTATCGCTGTACCGTGCCCTTGCCTAATATGTACAGTGTGTGTGTGCATCTACCTGGTATCCTGCTGCCGGGGACCTTCATGTAGAGCTGGACAGTGTTCATGCCCAGGATGGTGTGTCCTACGTGGCTGAGCAGATTGCCAGCAGACACCACCCTGGCGAACGCAGGCAGCTTACTCAGCTCCTGCAGCTGTAGCTTCCACCTGGGGGACGAGGAGAAAGGGGGTGTGTTCAGAGGAAGCAATGGGGTTTAGAAATATTTTGCAACGTGTGACCAATGCCATGTCTGACCACACAAGCACGTACTTTCTTTCGTCCGACACGTCGATGTTGGTCCCAAATTTGATGTGCTTTAGGGGACCCCTCCTTTTGCGTGCCACACTGAACACAGCAGGAAGAAATGATGATTAGAAAAGGTTGAAAGGTTGTGAATCTATCAGTGAGAAATCCTGACAGGTGTGTGTTGCTCACCTCTCTGCTGATGCTGGCTCAGCGTCTGAGGGCTCCTTCAACGCCTTCTTCTCATTCTCCTCCTGAGAGTAAAGAGGATCCCATTCAAAAAGACACCGAGCATTGGGAAACAGGTCTGTGTGTGTCAGGGTTTCTACATTTCTAAATGAAATCGCATCTTAACAGTTTTGGTACATGATTAAAAAGAGCTACTATTTTTATTTTTCAACTGGTAATAAGGCGCGCCTCCCATTCACTATGAAAGTGCAGGCCAACAAGCTATCAGCACGTCACCCACCACTTTACAATGTGAGCTGGAGGCAGTATGCATTTTGAAAACATACTTAAAAATGTTGAAACCTGAATGTTTATTTTCATTTCAATAATAAAGTTGTTTCTCAAAACCACTGTCACGTGGTTAATCAAAAATCGGAAATAAAATGATACAAATCTAAAAGTGAAGTCAACTAAGGCGAGATCACCAGCCTGCCATATGGACACTTATACCCCGTGATCCATTGGCAGCTAAAGAAACGACTGCATGGAACTCAGCCTATAGACCAATACAGCAGTAGGCTATAACGTCCATTGCTCTTTCACACCGATTGGTGATTATCGAGGGGGAGACTGTCGGAAAGATTGATCAAAATCGCTTACTGCAAGGAACTACAGTATAGTTTTAATATATTATCATTCACAGTGGATGTAAAAAAAACGGCAGCAGGACGTGTGTGTGTATGTATCCTCAGGCGCGCACTCCCTCAACATTATCAGGACAGAGAAACCAGACATGCTCACATGGAGGACTCCAAACAAAACAGAATTAAAAACATTTACAAATCTCGCAATTGCTTACGAAATAAACCAAAACTCGTTTCTCACAAGTGTAGCAGGTTGTGAACTCTGCAAACAACATTCCCACTCTTGAGAATGGTAAATGACTCATTAATACAAGCTAGGACTGGGCTATATGACGATATATATCGAGTGACAATATAAAAATGTCTATCGTTTCATATTGTGCTCTATCGTTTATTTCATTTTGTCGCAAATCACTCTTTACAGCAAATTTGCAACACAAACAAACATGGAAGAGAGTGAACGTGACACAGAGCAGAGACAGGGAGCTCATACCTAAGAGGGTCAACGTTGGTCGCATGGACGTGGTTTGGGTATGAAAAGCCTGACACCGACCAGAAAACCATCCAACGCAAAATATGCAGCAGGACGGTCCCAACAACAGGCTCAAACACCACTAACCTCCTTTACCATGTGAAACAGGCCGGTCCCAACAACAGGCTCAAACACCACTAACCTCCTTTACCATGTGAAACAGGCCGGTCCCGACAACAGGCTCAAACACCACTAACCTCCTTTACCATGTGAAACAGGCCGGTCCCAACAACAGGCTCAAACACCACTAACCTCCTTTACCATGTGAAACAGGCCGGTCCCAACAACAGGCTCAAACACCACTAACCTCCTTTACCATGTGAAACAGACCGGTCCCGACAACAGGCTCAAACACCACTAACCTCCTTTACCATGTGAAACAGGCCGGTCCCAACAACAGGCTCAAACACCACTAACCTCCTTTACCATGTGAAACAGGCCGGTCCCAACAACAGGCTCAAACACCACTAACCTCCTTTACCATGTGAAACAGGCCGGTCCCGACAACAGGCTCAAACACCACTAACCTCCTTTACCATGTGAAACAGGCTGGTCCCAACAACAGGCTCAAACACCACTAACCTCCTTTACCATGTGAAACAGACCGGTCCCGACAACAGGCTCAAACACCACTAACCTCCTTTACCATGTGAAACAGGCCGGTCCCAACAACAGGCTCAAACACCACTAACCTCCTTTACCATGTGAAACAGGCCGGTCCCGACAACAGGCTCAAACACCACTAACCTCCTTTACCATGTGAAACAGGCCGGTCCCAACAACAGGCTCAAACACCACTAACCTCCTTTACCATGTGAAACAGACCGGTCCCGACAACAGGCTCAAACACCACTAACCTCCTTTACCATGTGAAACAGGCCGGTCCCGACAACAGGCTCAAACACCACTAACCTCCTTTACCATGTGAAACAGGCCGGTCCCGACAACAGGCTCAAACACCACTAACCTCCTTTACCATGTGAAACAGGCCGGTCCCAACAACAGGCTCAAACACCACTAACCTCCTTTACCATGTGAAACAGGCCGGTCCCGACAACAGGCTCAAACACCACTAACCTCCTTTAACATGTGAAACAGGCCGGTCCCGACAACAGGCTCAAACACCACTAACCTCCTTTACCATGTGAAACAGGCCGGTCCTAACAACAGGCTCAAACACCACTAACCTCCTTTACCATGTGAAACAGGCCGGTCCCAACAACAGGCTCAAACACCACTAACCTCCTTTACCATGTGAAACAGGCCGGTCCCGACAACAGGCTCAAACACCACTAACCTCCTTTAACATGTGAAACAGGCCGGTCCCGACAACAGGCTCAAACACCACTAATCTCTTTTACCATGTGAAACAGGCCGGTCCCGACAACAGGCTCAAACACCACTAACCTCCTTTACCATGTGAAACAGGCCGGTCCCGACAACAGGCTCAAACACCACTAACCTCCTTTACCATGTGAAACAGGCCGGTCCCGACAACAGGCTCAAACACCACTAACCTCTTTTACCATGTGAAACAGGCCGGTCCCAACAACAGGCTCAAACACCACTAACCTCTTTTACCATGTGAAACAGGTCGGTCCCGACAACAGGCTCAAACACCACTAACCTCCTTTACCATGTGAAACAGACCGGTCCCGACAACAGGCTCAAACACCACTAACCTCCTTTACCATGTGAAACAGGCCGGTCCCGACAACAGGCTCAAACACCACTAACCTCCTTTACCATGTGAAACAGGCCGGTCCCGACAACAGGCTCAAACACCACTAACCTCCTTTACCATGTGAAACAGGCCGGTCCCGACAACAGGCTCAAACACCACTAACCTCCTTTACCATGTGAAACAGGCCGGTCCCGACAACAGGCTCAAACACCACTAACCTCCTTTACCATGTGAAACAGGCCGGTCCCGACAACAGGCTCAAACACCACTAACCTCTTTTACCATGTGAAACAGGCCGGTCCCAACAACAGGCTCAAACACCACTAACCTCTTTTACCATGTGAAACAGGCCGGTCCCAACAACAGGCTCAAACACCACTAACCTCTTTTACCATGTGAAACAGGCCGGTCCCGACAACAGGCTCAAACACCACTAACCTCTTACCCCCTACGCAAGAATCATGTGAAACAGGCTGGTCCCGACAACAGGCTCAAAAACCACTAACCTCTTACCCCCAACGCAATAATCATGTGAAACAGTACGGAGAGAGTCAACGGATGAGACCCAAAAAAACGATTTCTAAATTGAATTTACAGAAAATGTGCTATATCGTGACATGTATTGTTATCAGGATATGACATTTTGGCCATATCGCCCAGCCCTAATACACGCAATACCATAAAACAATGTTACCAAATAACAGGGATTAACGGTACATTTACTACTGGTGATGGAATATCACTGCAGGGAATACCAAGACTGTGCACAGCTGTCATCAAGGCAAAGGATGGTTACTTAGAAGAATCTCAAATATAATTGAATTAGTTTAACACTTTTCTGGTTACTACATGATTCCATGTGTGTTATTTCATAGTTTTGATGTCTTCACTATTATTGTACAATGTAGAAAACTGGAAAATTAAAAACCCTTGAATAAGTAGGTTTTGCTAAACCTTTGACTGGTACTGTATGTAATTGGGAATTGATCAAAAAAATAAAAATATTCACACAATGAATGCATAAGATTTGGCAGGAAACAGCCGAGTCATTCTGGAGAGCGACTCGCCTCTATCTTCGCCACACACCCCTCCCCTTCTTCTTGTCTAAACATTTAAAATTATACTCAACACACATTATCTTCATATTTGAGATGTTTTTCTACTGACAGCCACTCATTGCCACGGGCGTTGCCCACATTACGGGCTTCCCGAATAGGCATAGGCCTAGAAGCTTGTGATTTGAAACAGTCAGATATTTTTGTCAAAATAAGCTAATGATCCTCGATCCCTCTGTGGCCAAGTCATGCTCTCTGGTAAAGTATTTTGAATGATTACAGACATTTTATTACATGTACTTCCCTATTGGACCCACCACTATGCCATCTATCTACTGTTCTATTGGATTTCAGATCAACTTTCTTTAGTTGTCCAGAAGCCAAGGCACCATCCTAGTCATATTAACAACCCATCCTAGTTGTTGCCTCGAGATTCCCCCTCTTTCTAAGGTTCTAACAGAGATTTTCATCGGTCACATATGGAACTGCTACCAGGTGACCTGTTTAGAATGGTGTTTCCCAACAAAAATTATGTTTTATAGTCTGCTTCATTACAGGAGTTGCCTGTTCTGTTAAGCTGCATTACCATAATCTACATGTGATTTCTGTCATTCTGAGCACCGTGGGTGGATGCCTTACTGGACTACGTACCCAATGCATATGGATCCGGTCAATTTAAATCTTTCTATTCACGTTCTCCAGCGCCACATATTCCTAACGGTAACCCTGGGTGTATGTTATGTATGTATGCATGCATGCATCTCCCTCTACTAACCCGTAGTGACTCCTGGAAGGAGGCAGCCTGGTACTGGGCATATTTGGCGATGGTGGTGTGACCTCGGCCGCTCTCGCAGCGCCACATCTTCTTGGTACCACTCAGGTCCCAGTTCTCGTCAGCGGGCTGAGACAGCTGGGTACGACACTCAACCAGATGGTCTGGGTTAGCCTCCACTAGGGTCTTAGTAGAGAACAGACCCAGGTCTGAGAGAGGGGGAAAGAGGTAGGAGATGATGAAAAAGAGAGCGAGAGAAAGAGTGAACAAGGGTTAGAAGCGGGCACTCACTCAAAGGGCCTGGAAACCTGCTAATGCTCAAGCTGCATTGGGGCTTGCATAAGTGCAACATCAAAGTTAATGGTCGGCACCAAGGACTCCTTCATGGGGCATTTCTCAATTGAATTGGGGCGGCAGGGTAGCCTAGTGGTTAGAGTGTTGGACTAGTAACCGGAAGGTTGCGAGTTCAAACCCCCGAGCTGACAAGGTACAAATCTGTCGTTCTGCCCCTGAACAGGCTGTTCCCAGGCCGTCATTGAAAATAAGAATTTGTTCTTAACTGACTTGCCTGGTTAAATAAAGGTCAAAAAAAATAAATAAATAAATATAAAAAAAACTCCTGCGTCCTCTCTCGCCTCCTTTCGAAAAAGGTCAAAGGTAATTGAGGAGAGGCGGCAAAGAGAGGGAGGATTTTAAAGCTCTTTGAAGGAATCAGGTAGGATACTCATAACCATTTATTTTTATTTAACTAGGCAAGTCAGTTAAGAACAACTTCTTATTTACAACGACGGCCAAAACCTAACCCGCTGGGCCCTACGGGACTCCCAATCACGGCCGGTCGTGATCAGCCTGTAATCGACCCAGGGTCTGTAGTGACGCCTCTAGCACTGAGGTGCAGTGACTTAGACCGCTGCGCCACTCGGGAGCAGCAATTGATGAAAGATGGCTATTGAGGAGGGGAGGACTCATCCGTTCACCTACTAACAAATTAACATCTCCACCACCACTTATCGGTTTCAAGGTCACTGGGGAGAGAGGGTGGTGGAAGGACTTTTGCCCAAATGAGAAAAGGCAAAACCGGGTATTGTAATGACAGTCCTAACCAGCAGGTGGCAGTAGAAATGGTAGACTCACCCAGTTTGAGCGCCCCGGCCAGCCCTCTGATGACGGTGACAGGGTTGGAGGGGTTTGTGCAGAACTGGTGCAGCGGAGGGAAGAAGGCATCCCTCTTATTCTCCAGCTGGGGATCAAATACACAATAAAACTTTTTTTTTTAAAGGACATTCAATATTATTTCAATTGAAAATATACAAGTGTTCAAAACACCACCTTTTGAATGTTGAGTGTATATACATTTGTAAGATTCTCATTAGAATCACAACATTGACTAAAACATTCCCCTTTCATTATTATACTATGACGAGAAGTCTTTCTTCCATACTCACATAGATGCTTGGTGTGGGGGGGTTGAGTTTGTCCTTGGGCAGGACTGGGGAGGGAGGAGGGGGCAGGCGAGGAGGGGGACACTTATCCAGCAGTATACTGCTGCTAGACAAACCGTTCTTCCCCAGGTTTCTGAAAGAAAGAAAAACAGGGAAAGGAGAGACAAATAGAAAACAAGGTACAAACAAGATTAGCCTCTTGGTTTTACAGTATAATCTCTGCTCTGACAGTTCCCTCTACCAACAAATGCAATACTACATCTTCCCAAAAGAGGGAGACAATCAAAAACTGGTACAGGGTCCCCCCAGTCTAACCTGCAGGCCTTGAGCACGTCAGTGGAGGAGGGGTAGATGGACACGGAGGAAGAGGATGATGGGGGGGTGCGGGCATGGGGTGGCGTGGGTCTGCGACACGTGGCAGGGGGGTCCGCCTTCAACGGGCTCTGGGAGTCCTCGGAGATGCCCCCCTTGCCGTTGCCATTGACGACGGTGGCGGGTCCGGCTGATGATAATGTTGCGGTGGTGGTGGAGGGGCTGTTGAGGCCGTGCGGGCCCGTCGACTGGCCGGGCTCGGTGGATTTGGGCGAGGGTGTTGCGGTGGACATGGCAGAGATGGGGGAGGAAGCGGCCGAGGAGACGGCCGGGTGGATGTTGTTGATCTTGTTGTGGAGGGCGGAGGTGGTGGGGTCGCCCCCCTTAGGATTGTCTGAGCTGTGGTGAGGGGACTGGTTGCTCGTCTCGCCGTCTCCCGCCGCCGACTGTACGTGATTGGATAAGCGTTCCGCCGCGGCAGTGCTATTGGCCATCGTCGTCTCCCCAGGCCCTTTTGTTGCCGTGGCTGCGGGGCCGTTGCCGAGGGGCGTGCTCTCTTTGGTAGCAGGGGTGCCGGGTGCTCCACCTGAGGTAGCAGAGTGAGAGGGAGAAGGGGGGGACGGGAGGTGGTTGAGAGCCTGTTGCCGCGGCGACGGGGCGGAGGAATGTCCAACCTGATTGTGGGGCGTCTGTGGGTGCGAGAGGGGGTGGGTTGACCCCCCAGAGGAGGAGAGAGACCCATCCCCATTAGGACCCGCCCAATGTGGAGCGGAACCCTTCTGAAGCCCCTGTAGAGAAAGGGGAGCAGGGAGGGAACCCCACTGTTAGATCAGAATAAGGACTATAGCTAAAGAACATTCAGTAGGTCTGGTTCCCTCCTCACTAAGGAACATCTGAGATAACTAAGCAAGAACTAGCACAGAAAAGAATAGAAGTTCACTCAGAGCCTATATGAGCTTCACATAGACCTGAATAGAGTGAACAGGTAGGATCCTACCTGAGTGGAGTTTAGGTGCAGGGCCCGGCGCGCTGTGTCCTGTGATTGGGTGCTTGTGCAGGTGTGAGGTAGTAGTGCGCCGGGCTGCAGGTAAGGCACGTCTCCGTTGGGTCCTGTGGCTGCCACCGGGTCATCATCATTATTATTATTGCCCACAGAAAGTGTGTCAGAGTGTCCGTGTGGTGTCCCGCCTGCCAGAGGCCCGTTGGCCAGTGGTCGAGGGGGGCAGGGAGGCCGCAACGAACCCTGAGGGGCCAGGTGGGGCCGGGAGAGGGGCAGGCTAGAGTGAGGAGGGGGAAGAGAGTTGGTAGCTGAGGGGCCGTTGTTGAGGGAGGGACGCAGCTGTCCAGATGCATTCTGTCTCATCTGTAGAACAACATAATCACAACATCAGAGTTTAGTCTAATTAACAACAGCATTTTCAGTGGATTAACATGAATTAGTCAATATATTACTCTACATTAGAATAATTAGAAGGGACATACAGTATACTGCTTGTAGGCCATCAGGTAAACATCTGGGGGTAATAAGTGTGTGTACCTGCTGCTGGTGCTGCTGCATTAGGTTGAGTTGTGCCTCCAGCTGTTCCAGCATCTGCAGCTGTAGGGGCTTCAGACTAGCCCGGTTACTCCTCAACTGGTCCAGGAGCTGGGAGCACAGAGGACGTACAGATTAGTGTGTGTATGTGTAGAGACGGAATCAGCAGGGGGACGCAGGTGAGGGGCAGGGTGTGTTAAGTGTGTGTTTACCTGCAGTTTCTGTGGTGACAGGTACCAGTTGGGGACTGGCTGCTGTGCCGAGTTACTAGCCCAAGAATCTGGCTGGCTCTGCAAAAGGAGTGTTTGAGAGTTAGGAGTGAGAGATTCCTCATCTTCAGCCAACCTAAAATATTTAAATGGATGCAAGTGGTATTGTAACATACTGCTCACACGATTTCCTATGCTACCTGATAGACAATCATGTCTGTTCTACAAAAACACATCAGACCTCCATCTGAATATAGTGTAATATACCTTGGCTGGGCTGGAGGCCCTCCTCCTCTTGGCAGGGCTGGACTGGTCCTCCCCCTGGCCCATAGGGCCCACGTGTGGGGGCAGAGTCTGGCCCGATCCCCCTCCCTCCGAGCTGTGCTGGGGCTTACACGCCTACAGCGAGGGAGGGAAGGGGAGGAGGAGGGAGAGTGAAGGGGTTGCAAGGGAGGGCAGTGAAGGGTGTTGAAAACATGATAGAAGGTAAAGTAGTGAGGTAAAGTGCACAGAAAGACAGGAGGGATGCAGGAGAAGAGAGAAAGGGACAGGAAGGGGTAGATCACAGGCAGAGATGGAGGGATAAAAGGAGAGCAAGAGAAGAAGGTCGCAGGGAAAATTAAAGGGCAGGTAGCAACGTGAAGGATGGAGAGGAAGTGACAGAATAAAGGGATAGGCAGTTAGAGAGGGAAAACAAAAGCAGGAGGGTGATGTTGGAACTTCAAAACACATACATATTTCTTCCCTGCAATGATACCCTGAAGTCGACCGGTAGAGTGGAATTTCTCATCACAAACTGTCAACCCTTCCACGTTGACAGAGTCTCATCGCCAACAAAGACGCTTGGCCATACAAAGGCTTTGCCTGCTCATACCACAACGCTAAGCCCTTGGCAGATGCAGCTCTTAAAACTAAATCATCAAAAAGACAACTCCAGGTGTGAATTGTCATCCTCCATTCAACATGAAAATGGATTGGTTGAAAACATGGGTTGTGGTCATAATCAGAACACCTGAAACCATGTCAACCTGTTTTTTTTATGAATACAAGTGAAAGAAAACAACCCTCTCCCGTCTCCTCCCCAAAACAAACATCTGAAGACGGCTTCAGTTTGTAGTCTGATGCTGAGAATTATATTGTACTCAACGAACACACACACACACACACGCACTAGAACTAATGCTGTCTATAATGAAAGTGAATGAATGGTACTGCAACACTAGGGGGCATCGCTAGGTTTCAGAGGCAGCAAGGCACCTGATGACCTCAGGATGAATGATAGGAAGAATGTGAACCTGGAACTATTCTACTGAGACACAACCTCACCAATCACAACGACAATCAACTGACGTCTTGCCGCTATTCAACAATCGTCTCAGTGGAGAATAGAGTTTGTTTTTTTTGTATTTGAGTATTTACATTTTTTTAAATTTGTATTTTTATATTGTGTAAATACACTGGATGTCACAATTTAAATGTATTATTTTTAAATGGAGAAATTAAATTAAACCAATTTAATTTAACCAAATTGGTTCTTTGAGCTGTGAAGCCATGATAACAGATACTGGTAGACAGTGGGTAGTGAGGTTGGCCTGTGGCTGTGTCAGGGAGATTGGGGAAGGGAGGAGGGGATTGGGATGGGCAACACCTCCCTTGATCCTGTCAGTCATAACAAAAGCCCTAAGCAGTCATAACATTTGCATGTCATGTCTCAAGCCACTATGACTAGATCGCTGCCTTAACAAGCTACACCTAAAAACCACACCAGGTACAGCTATATGAATGACTGTTACCAGGGTTTTTTCCAGTCACTAACGTTTCCAGATTGTGAGCATAACTTGGTTAAATTGGTTCTTATGACTGCTCTAGGGCATCGGTTACTCCACAGGAAGACTCATGGAGAAGCTCCAGGTGATGTGTTGCCCGTTGGCGGTGGGGGTTGTGTGTGTAGAGGGTTGTGTGTGGGGGTGTGGGGGGAGTGGTCTATCTGGTCTCACCTGCGGTGCAGTGTTCAGGCCACCCTGCCTGGAGGTTAGCTCTGCTGGGATTGGTAGACTCCAGGCCTCATCAATAAGAGGAAGCATTTTACTTTTACTCTGTAGACTAGTGACCTGGGGGTTACTCAACTGAGCCTATGGAATGGAAAACGTGTGAAAACAACATTTTAATGACTTAAAATGATCTTGCGATCAAAATGTTATTGTCTTGTTACGGTCGCTCTCATGTAGCCGGTTAGCTACTAGCTTGGCCTATCAGTGGCCCCATCTGTTACTGAGGATTGAATATGTTTGCCCATTATGGTCTTTAGTAGAGTGGTCAACCAAACAGGGAAGTCATGTTGGGGGTCATATGTGCACTTTGAATGAATTTACACAACACATAATCATTAAAACAAACCATCACGTTGTCTTAATGCCAGGGAATTATGCTCAAATTACTGGTGACTGGAGAATGTTCCCTCATTCATACATACAGATGAATGCGGGGTAATGTTTTTACATCAAAATGGACAAGACACATGGGGTATGGGACTGGAGGAGCCTGGTTCCACTGTGAACACACACAGATTTGCCTTCTGGCATTCAGAAAATGGTTTCCACAATCTGTAGTTCAGAATCACGTTTGAGTAGCCCAGCAGCTCAGATCATAGGTCTCTCCAGCAGTGGGATTCAAAGTGGGTCTTCAGACCTCTCCCACCCAGTCCAATCAACTCTTAGCCCCTGAACACCCATTTTAGTTCTGAAAGGATGGGAGCAAACATGGTGGTCACTCATCCTAGTCAACAAGAGGGTTAGATTAAACCATTCCCACTTTGCTGACACCTGTCCAAATTCTTTCAGATCTCCAACAGGTGAAAAAAAAGAAGCACCCAACCAGTGGTCAGTGAACTCAGGAGTATCCCCTCCCCTAACCATCTTAGCGGTAGGGAGCTAGGGGTTGATTTGGGACTGAACACCTCCCTCCCGAGTCTCTCCCCCTCTCCTCACCTGCAGGCATTTGATGCGTTGTGTGAGCGCGGTGGCGTTGGAGCAGGCCTTGCTGCGCATGGCGTTGATGTAGCACTTGATGGCGTCATGCGGCTGGCTGCAGGACTCGTAGAGCGTGCCCAGGTCCATCCAGGCAGCGGCGTGGCCGTGGTCCAGCTGCACTGCACAGATGTACGCTTGCAGAGCATCCATGGGCTGATTCTGTTGCTGGTACAGAACACTAATGGAGAGAGGAAATTATTGAGGAGAGGGGGACAGGGAGAAAAAGGGGTGGGGAGAGGGTTGAATATTGAGAAAGAGGGGTAGAGAGGTTAAATATTGAAAAAGAGGGGTAGGGAGGACAGAGCAGTGAGTGGTAGAGGGTTAAATACATAAAAAGAGTAGAGGACACAGTTGTAAGGGGTGGAAAAGGTTAAAGAGAGAGTGGAGTGGAAAGGGTGACAGACAGAATGACAAAGGAGGGAGAGATATGGGATGGTGAGTGGGAGCGTGATAGCAGAGCAAAACAAAGATGTACGGTCTAATGCGTACCCTATTGAACACCAAGTGTCTGCACTGGCTTCTGATTTGTCTATGGACTGCCTGTAGGAGACGAACGCATCCTGGACCTTGCCAATACTGGAGTAGCACCTGCCCAGGAAGTACCAGGACTGTCCCGAGTTGGGGTCTGCCTCCAGTGATTTCTGCAGACACTGGATGGCATAGCTGTCCTTGTTGGCTCGGTCTCCTAGCTGCTCCACCGTGTGGTGCATCCAGCCTAGTAAAGGGGGAGGGGAGAACACAGAACAATAGGTCAACCTTCCCATCACTAGCCATCATCTCATCCATCCATTTATTCAGTGCCAGACCCAGTCTTTCTTTCATCAGCTGTGTGTGGTCTTACCTAGCTGCTGCAGGGTAGTGGCCTTCACCTGTGCTGGGAGATTCTCCGTCTGCAGAAGGCTCTCGTATGCCTCCTTGGCAGCCCGGTATCTCTTCTGCAGAAAACGGGAGAACGAGAGTGAGGGAAGGAGAACGAGAGGGAAAAAAGGGAGGGTGAGAATAACGTGCCATATTTGACAGATTAAGCAGTGTCCCTAGCCTGCACCGAGACATTTTACTCCCAACAGACTGCTGGATGTAATGACTCTGCTGCAGCAACGTCCTACTGACACAGCAGAACACTGACTGACCCACAGCTCTGCACTCCTGTGGTGCTACTGCAGTCAGTCAGCCAACATGGTCCGATTCTTAAGAGCTGCTGCTTAAGCCAAAGCAGTGTGAAAGACGAATCACACGGGCATACGAGAGAGATAGGGACTCCTGTTACCATGGCAACAACATGGAACTGGCCGAGAGGGAAACCCATCCATTTTCTATGATGCGTGGTCATTTGATCACAACACAAGGCTCTCTCGGATCAATTAGCCTAGCTGATAAAACGCTAGCTAGCATAGAATAGTTGTATAGTTAATATTTTAGGGTAAGTAACTTATTCTTGAACAGCGTTGTTGAATACTTATTGAAAAGGAAAGCTAGTAGCTACAGTAAACAATTCAATGAGATAAGAAAAGGACAAGGCTTACCTGAATCTCATACAAATGGGCGATGTGGAACTGAACTGAGGAAGAGAAGGACAAAAAAAATACAAATTGTTGGCTACTTCAGAGAAAAATTCCAACATTCAGCATCAAAATTCTAGTCAAAATGGAACGACTCCAGTAAAACAGAAATGATTGCAGTTAATCCACTGTGTTGAACAGATGAGCTGCTAGGCTGTCTCCTCCGGTGGCAGCAGGTTGACTTGTCTGTAGAGCAGTACTGTGTGTCTCTGAGCAGAGTGAATGAGCCCAACCAGACTGATACACAGAGGTGAGACTGCCCTTGATGTACCCGTGTGTGTGAGAAAGACCGAGAGAGGATGTGTGTGTGTAACAGAGATAGAAAGGACGCGTGTGAGAGAGAGAAAGAGAGGGAGGATGTGTGTGTTTGTCCGTGTGCCTGATTGGAAACACTCCAGCGGGACGGGAATTGGGGGTCTCCTAGGTAACAGGTTCCAGGCGATAGGAGCCAGTAGAGGGGGAGAAAGCCGAATGAAATAACAATAATATCATGCAGTGTAATGTTTTCGGTATGCTAGATAAACCCTACCACGCCACCTCCTTTCACTCTAATCAAATACATTGTTACAGTTGTTGGGTTAGCTACAGTGCATTCTGAAAGTATTCACACCCCTTGACTTTTTCCACATTGTGTTGCATTACAGCCCAAATTTAAAATAGATTAAATTGAGATGTGTTGTCACTGGCCTACACATACACGTCACATGGCGGCAGGTAGTCAAGTGGTTAGAGCGTTGGACTAGTAACCGAAAGGTTGCAAGACCGAATCACCGAGCTGACAAGGTAAAAATCTGTCGTTCCGCCCCTGAACAAGGCTGTTAACCTCTCTAGGGTATGTGGGACGCTAGCGTCCCACCTGGCCAACATCCAGTGAGATTGCAGAGCGCCAAATTCAAATACAGAAATACTCATTCAAAAAATTCAGAAAAGGTACAACTATTTTACATTGGTTTAAAAATGAACTTCTTGTGAATCCAACCACGGTCAGATTTCAAAAATGCTTTACGGCGAAAGCATACCGTACGATTATTTGAGAACATAACCCAGCAGACAAATCATTACAAACAGTAACCAGCCAAGTAGAAGAGTTACACAAGTCAGAAATAGAGATACAATTAATCCCTTACCTTTGATGATCTTCATATGGTGGCACTCATTCATTTATTCAGTAAATATTCCTTTTGTTCGATAAAGTCCATTTTATAGCCGAAAACCTCCGTTTTGTTCGCGCATTTTCTTCAGTAATCCACAGGCTCAAACGCAGTCACAACAGGCAGACAAAAATATCCAAATTGTATCCGCAAAGTTCATAGAAACATGTCAAACGATGTTTATATTCAATCCTCGGATGTTTTTAGCCTAAATAATCTATAATATTTCAACCGGACAATAACGTTGTCAATATAAAAGGTAAACAAGAAAGGCACTCTGGTCGCATGCATGAAAAAGCTCTGACACAGTAGGGTCCACTCAGTCAGACTGCTCTTACTCCCTAATTTTTCAGAATACAAGCCTGAAACAATTTATAACTGCATAGGAACTGCAGTTTGAGTCCTAAGTAATGGCATTGAATAGAAAACTACAACAAAATAAATCCTACTTCCTGAATGGATTTCTCAGGTTTTCAACTGCCAAATCAATTCTGTTATACTCAGACATTATTTTAACAGTTTTAGAAAAACTGAGTATATACTAAGTATATGCATACCCTATCTTCTGGGCCTGAGTAGAAAGCCGTTTAATTTGGGCATGCTTTTCATCCAAAATTCCAAATGCTGCCTCGTACCCTAGAGAAATTAACCCACTGTTCCTAGGCCGTCATTGAAAATAAAGAATGTTCTTAACTGACTTCCCTAGTTAAAAGGTAAAAAATTAATTAAAAAAATGGCACTATTTATTGCCTGAATATGAGGCAACTTAGCAATTAGGATTCGTTATCAGTAGGGATGCACGATATATCAGTGAACATATCGGACAATATTAGCTAAAAATGCCAACGTCGGTATCAGCCCAATGTCTAGTTTAACACCGATGTGCAAAACCGATGTCAACGCTGACGTGCATACCTATATAATGTCGGTACATGACGATATGACGCCGAAGTAAAATTTTGCACGACACGCAACACAGCATTCCTAACCTAGCCCACAATGTCTGCTGTGTGGATTGAGCAGTCAACAAGTTGAATAGTCATTTGAAGGAGTAACAACATTTTAGCGAGACAATTCAAAGGCGAAATCCATTAACGCCAAGATAATAGAATTCATTGTCTTTGACAATCAACCGCTCTCTGTCGTGGGCGACGTATGCTTTCGCAACTGGTCGAGCACCGGTACGCACTACGAAGTTTCCCTACCGGAGTTACAGTAATAGCATCACTGCTATTAGCTTGACGACATACAACAGTAGAAACTGCAATCATTTTTACTATTCTAAGCAATGATTTAGGAATCCATGTAAGTAGTAGCTAGGTAGCCACTTGTTGTTCGGCTATTGAAATTGAACTTCATGAAAATAAATAGCTAGCCAGCTACTTAACCCTGTTGCCCAAAGCTAACGTATAAGCAGCCAGCTAGCATCATTTGGCTTTTGAAGCTCGACCAGATAATTTTTTTGTTGTGAAGCTTGCCACAATAAGGATTAGGCACAAGTGTAACTTGCAGTTTGCCTTCAAAATAAAAAAGTACCTCTTTGAATGTGATGTAGAAGGTTACAATTGGTGGAATCATGACATTTATACTAGATAATGTTAAACAAGGTTGGAATGTGAAGCAATGAAATGCGGTATCAGTCTACTCTGACACCCACAGAACACAACTGTAAAGAGTTTACGCAAACATTGGCATTGTAGCTCTTATCGCGGGACTGTGACTGTGTGAAATCACCTCCCCAGTCAGCCTATTGTGTGTATTGACATACATGTTGCACTGTACAGCTTTACCTAAGGTTTGAGGATCAATGAAATGGTGTATCAGTCTACTCAATACCCAAGATATTTTTCCCCAACGTCGTCCTCAGAGTTATCAGACTCCAAAACATCCACGCAGTAGTGTTTTTCCTCAGGAATAGTGTTCAATACACATAAGTTGACAAAATGTGGCTCAACTCAGTTATTTCAAAGTCCCGCAATAAGAGCTCTAATAATAATTTTGCACGCCCAATTTTTCAGTTTTTGACTTGTTAAAAAAGTTTGAAATATCCAATAAATGTCGTTCCACTTCATGATTGTGTCCCACTTGTTGATTCTTCACAAAAAAATAACAGTTTTATACCTTTATGTTTGAAGCCTGAAATGTGGCAAAAGGTCGCAAAGTTCAAGGAGGCCGAATACTTTCGCAAGGCACTGTATACACACACACACACAGTGAGGGAAAAAAGTATTTGATACCCTGCTGATTTTGTACTTTTGCCCACTGAAAGAAACGACCAGTCTATAATTTTAATGGTAGGTTTATTTGAACAGTGACAGAAAAGCAACAAAAAAATCCAGAAAAACGCATGTCAGAAATGTTATAAATTGATTTGCATTTTAATGAGGGAAATCTCAGAAAGATTTCTAGCTCCCAGGTGTGTTTTATACAGGTAACGAGCTGAGATTAGGAGCTAATCTCAGCTTGTTACCTGTATAAAAGACCTGTCCACAGAAGCAATCAATCAGATTCCAAACTCTCCACCATGGCCAAGATCAAAGAGCTCTCCAAGGATGTCAGGGACAAGACTGTAGACCTACACAAGGCTGGAATGGGCTACAAGACCATCGCCAAGCAGATTGGTGAGAAGGTGACAACAGTTGGTGCGATTATTCGCAAATGGAAGAAACACAAAAGAACTGTCCATCTCCCTCAGCCTGGGGCTCCATGCAAGATCTCACCTTGTGGAGTTGCAATGATCATGAGAACGGTGAGTAATCAGCCCAGAACTACATGGGAGGATCTTGTCAATGATCTCAAGACAGCTGGGACCATAGTTGCCAAGAAAACAATTGGTAACACACTACGCCGTGAAGAACTGAAATCCTGCAGCGCCCGCAAGGTCCCCCCCCTGCTCAAGAAAGCACATATACATGCCCGTCTGAAGTTTGCCAATGAACATCTGAATGATTCGGAGGACAACTGGGTGTAAGTGTTTTGGTCAGATGAGACCAAAATGGAGCTATTTGGCATCAACTCAACTTGCCGTGTTTGGAGGAGGAGGAACGCTGCCTATGACCCCACGAACACCATCCCCACCGTCAAACATGGAGGTGGAAACATGCTTTGTGGGTGTTTTTCTGCTAAGGGACAGGACAACTTCACCGCATCAAAGAGACGATGGACGGGGCCATGTACCGTCAAATCTTGGGTGAGAACCTCCTTCCCTCAGCCAGGGCATTGAAAATGGGTTGTGGATGGGTATTCCAGCATGACAATGACCCAAAACACACAGCCAAGGCAACAAAGGAGTGGCTCAAGGAGAAGCACATTAAGGTCCTGGAGTGGCCTAGCCAGTCTCCAGACCTTATTCCCATAGAACATCTGTGGAGGGAGCTGAAGGTTCGAGTTGCCAAACGTCAGCCTGCAAAGAGATCTGCAAAGAGGAGTGGGACAAAATCTCTCCTGAGATGTGTGCAAACCTGGTAGCCAACTACAAGAAACGTCTGACCTCTGATTGCCAACAAGGGTTTTGCCATCAAGTACTAAGTCATGTTATGCAGAGGGGTCAAATACTTATTTCCCTCATTAAAATGCAAATCAATTTATAGCATTTTTGACATGTGTTTTTCCTGATTTTTTAAAATTATAGACTGATCATTTCTTTGTCAGTGGGCAAACGTACAAAATCAGCAGGGGATCAAATACTTTTTTCCCCTCACTGTATCTCACCTTGTGGAGTTGCAAAATATATATATATATATATATATATTTTTTAGACATCAGTTTGAGTACTCCATTACGCATGCCCATCCCTACTCTCAATCAACATAGTTGGCCAATTTGTCCAGTACATTTCTGTAGTTAAATCTCAAATGAACATCAACATGTAAACATGCATATTTAAAAAAGGAAACTTGCATTACCGAATTCTCTTTATTCACACTACTTACTTTCAGCTTTGGACAAAGTGCAGGGGTTGGAGTCAATCAAAGCCAGCTGGAAATGCTGTCGACAGAACAGAATATCAAGGCATTAACATCCACTGAAGGACAAGAAATACACAGAAACAGGGGTTGGAGTCAATCAAAGCCAGCTGGAAATGCTGTCGACAGAACAGAATATCAAGGCATTAACATCCACTGAAGGACAAGAAATACACAGAAACAAAAGAACAATGCAAAAGGTCATTCCTGTACATGAATCCCCATGCACTGAGACACTCCTTTTCCCTGACTGTCAGACACAAGGAAATCAATTCTTCAGCAAGCTGCCTCTCCCCTTGGTCACTTTCTGCACTGCAATTAGAGAGCAGGAGAGAACGAACAAGGGAGTGGGCAACTGATGGAGATTGCACACTGTGCAAGTCCTCTTTACAGGACCCCATTGACATTTCTTTCCGCCCCATGGCAAAATGAGTAGAATCGCATGAAATTAACTACTTTGTGCGTAGGATCCCCCAAAAGGACTGGCTGCATGTGTGGGTATGGATGTGGGTACACAGACCCACGAGCCACTGAGAACCCCATAATGAGTTCAGATTTTTGGTGGCCCATCCCTGATCAATAGAGTAAGGTGCCAACCTATAAAAATAAAAATATTAATTCTACACTAATGTTCCTCCCTGGATGTCCTGTGGGAAATGTTGTGGTGGCTCCACTGGTGGAGGGGAGAGGCAGGCAGAGTACCTTTAGGCTTGACTCGTAGTCGGTGTTGACCTTAAACATGAGGCCGAGTCGCAGGTGGATCTCCTTGGCTCGTGAGAAACTGGGGTCGATGTACAGCACCTCCTGGAAAGCTTTAATCGCCCTGGGGGAGGAGAAGAGATAGAGACAGACACAGAGTGAGTGAGTGAGTGGATATAAGTATATTCCAAGTTAGAAATGGGAGAGACGCCACTCAGAAGATGAAAGAGAAGAGTCAGTGCTGCAGTATTGAACAGAGACCACAGCCCTCCAGAGGAGAGAATATCACATGAATAAAACTGAAGATCTTCGCAGCGTGATTAAAACTGGAGATCTTCCTGGTTTCTTCGCAACGTGATTAAAACTGGAGATCTTCCTGGTTTCTTCACAGCGTGATTAAAACTGGAGATCTTCCTGGTTTCTTCACAGCGTGATTAAAACTGGAGATCTGCCTGGTTTCTTCACAGCGTGATTAAAACTGGAGATCTTCGGGGGCCTCCCGGGTGGCGCAGTGGTCTTAATCACCAGAGACTCAGGGTTTGAGCCCAGGCTCTGTCGCAGCCGGCCGCGACCGGGAGGTCCATGGGGCGACGTACAATTGGCCTAGCTTCGTCCGGGTTAGGGAGGGTTTGGCCGTTAGGGATATCCTTGTCTCATCGCGCACTAGCAATTCCTGATGCTGGCCGGGCGCAGTGCATGCTGACCAGGTCGCCAGGTGCATGGTGTTTCCTCCGACACATTGGTGCGGCTGGCTTCCGGGTTGGATGCACGCTGTGTTAAGAAGCAGTGCAGCTTGGTTGGGTTGTGTTTCGGAGGACACGTGGCTTTCGACCTTTGTCTCTCCTGAGCCCATACGGGAGTTGTAGCCATGAGACAAGATAGTAACTACTAACAATTGGATACCACGAAATTGGGGAGAAAAGGGGGTAAAATGTTATTTTTTATTATTTAAAAACTAGATCTTCTGGGATTTTTCACAACTGGATCCCTATTCATTACATTATGCGCTACTGTCCACCAGGGCCATAGGGGTCATGGTCAAAACTAGTGCACTAGTAAATGAAATAAGGTGCCATGTGGGAAGCAACTGGTGATGGTGTCACCATGGCAACCATACACATTTTTTCCACACACACTATAACTGTTGTAACACCATCATAATCTAGTCCTCCATACTTAGGTTGTACAAGACAGCTACTCACCACTGAAAGGCGTTGTAATGGAAGTAGACCATGCCCAGGCCATATAGGAAGGCAGCATTCTGGAAGAAGCAGATGCACACAGAGCACCATTAAGACTAATTAGTTACAGGCCACACACACACACACACACACACGCCTACACAAAAACAACGCTTTCAAAATGGCAGCAGCCCAGACATGTCGTCTGCATAGGAGCCCTTCCAGAAACCCACTCTATAAGGCATCCGTCTTAATCTGTCGTCATTAGTTATGGACCATTCATTTTAACCACAAGCAATAGAAGTCTTTCTTTGTGCAATGACTGGTTACTGCACTAGATGCCTTTTGGGGATCGTCTCTGCTGGCCACCGCTCAAATGGAATCACCATGTAGGCCTACCAAATGCTCACATCTCACCACAGATTTCTCGACTCAAACAGAAAAAGGCAGAGAATGAGTCTAATCTGAAAGCCACAACCCACAGCGTGCCTCCAGACAAATCCCTGAATCATAACCACACACACTTCCTGTGTCTGGTTGGTCGGCCGGTGCGATGTGAATGGGTTAACCTTGGCAGGTTGAGGATGAACATGAGCAGAATATAATATGCAGTAGAAGTAGAATGGAGACATTACTTCTATAAGAGCTCCACAGATAAGAGCGTGAGAGTAAAGGTGTCCGCATGCTTCCCCATCAGAAACTGTTGGGAACAGTTCGTTCATATACAGTGGGGCAAAAAAGTATAGTCAGCCACCAATTGTGCAAGTTCTCCCACTTAAAAAGATGAGGCCTGTCATTTTCATGATAGGTACACTTCAACTATGACTGACAAAATGAGAAGAAAAAAATCCAGAAAATCACATTGTAGGATTTTTTATGAATTTATTTGCAATTTATGGTGGAAAATAAGTATTTGGTCACCTACAAACAAGCAAGATTTCTGGCTCTCACAGACCTGTAACTTCTTTAACCTCTCTGCGCACCGAACCCGTTAGCGGGATTAAATTCGACAACATACGGTGATCGCTATAAATAGTCATATTAAACATTCATGAAAATATAAGTGTCTCACATGGTTTGAAAGCCTAGAATCTTTCTAATCCAACTGCGTTGTGAGATTTAAAAAAGGATTTATGGCGAAAGAATACGCTGCGATTATCTGAGCACAGACCCCCATATCAAACTACTTATTCAGCCAGCACTTGCGTAACAAAATCACAGATTGCATTGAAATAAATCGTTTACCTTTGAAGATCTTGCTCTGGTTGCAATCCCAAGGCTCATTGTTACACAATGAATGGTATTTTGTTCAGTTAAATCCATTTTTTATAGCCTAACACAAAACATTTTGTGAACGCTAATCTCGTTGAATTTCGTGTCATTCAATTTTCGACGTAACATACAACGTAAAATAGACAGACTTTCCCTGACTTTATCCAGTCATGTTTGGTTTCCTTGCAATCAACTGTTTGTAACACAACCAAACCTGATGGGTCATTTTGCGGGAAGTATTGACCCGGAAAAACCGATTGGAAGACAAGTGACGAGTCCATTGTGCACCAATTATATGACCACTGTCTTGCTGATTAACTGTCTTTTAACCGAATGACCACTGATCGTCTTGAAATCTAGCTGAGTAGATAGCCAATGAGCAGAAGTAAACAGCAATATCCCATGATTCTTTGTTGTAAGAGAAACCTTTCCATTGAACGCTGGCGTAAAGGACTGTTCTTTCACCATTCCCAATTCAACTGTGAAGGAGCAATCCTTATTAGCTTAGCTTATTACGCACAGCAGTATTTCGGTGACTTGCATCTTCAGCTGTTTATTTATCCAACATCATGGCGAATAAGTCAAGGAAAGCTAATTCTAAGACTACATATACGAATGTAGAAACAATTTTAGAGGAAATTCATCGTGAAAGTGAGACAGATCTGCTTTTTGAAGACTCTGAAACTGAGGCATATAGTTATTGTTTCAAAATGTATACCTTCACCAATTTGGCCACTTGGGTACATTTGGGCTACTTGTGTGGGATACCTGGGTGACTTCATGATAAATGTCATGTAGCACACTCATTTTGGCAGTTATCATTCTGAAACTTTGCACAAGTACTGTTGCCCTCATATTTTTCACTGAAATTGTCCCCATCATCCTATCTGAATTTTATCTTGTTCATTTTAAGATGATACAACAATAAAAAGAAAAAAACATGATTTTTTCCATTGTATTATCTAAACCAGATCTATTGTGTTATTCTCCTACATTCAATTCACATTTATAAACTTCAGAGTTTTTTCTTTCAAATGGTACCAAGAATATGCATATCCTTGGTTCTGTGCCTCAGCTACAGGCTGTTAGATTTGGGTATGTCTTCAGGCGGAAATTGCACAAAGTAGGGGGGAGCTCCAAGAGGTTGAGGCTGCTCTGTCCTCCACTCATTACCTGTATTAACGGCACCTGTTTGAACTTGTTATCAGTATAAAAGACCTGTCCACAACCTCAAACAGTCACACTCCAAACTACACTATGGCCAAGACCAAAGAACTGTCAAAGGACACCAGAAACAAAATTGTAGCCCTGCACCAGGCTGGGAAGACAATCTGCAATAGGTAAGCAGCTTGGTTTGAAAAAAATCAACTGTGGGAGCAATTATTAGGAAATGGAAGACATACAAGACCACTGATAATCTCCCTCGATCTGGGGCTCCACGCAAGATCTCACACCGTGGGGTCAAAATGATCACAAGAACGGTGAGCAAAAATCCCAGAACCACACGGGGGACCTAGTGAATGACCCGCAGAGAGCTGGGACCAAAGTAACAAAGCCTACCATCAGTAACACACTACGCCGCCAGGGACTCAAATCCTGCAGTGCCAGACGTGTCCCCCTGCTTAAGCCAGTACATGTCCGTCTGAAGTTTGCTAGAGAGCATTTGGATGATCCAGAAGAATATTGGGAGAATTTCATCTGACCATATGACACCAAAATATAACTTTTTGGTAATAACTCAACTCGTCGTGTTTGGAGGACAAAGAGTGCTGAGTTGCATTCAAAGAACACCATACCTACTGTGAAGCATGGGGGTGGAAACATAATGCTTTGGGGCTGTTTTTCTGCAAAGGGACCAGGACGACTGATCCGTGTAAAGGAAATAATGAATGGGGCCAAATCGTGAGATTTTGAGTGAAAACCTCCTTCCATCAGCAAGGGCATTGAAGATGAAACGTGGCTGGGTCTTTCAGCATGACAATGATCCCAAACACACCGCCCGGGCAACGAAGCATTTCAAGGTCCTGGAGTGGCCTAGCCAGTCTCCAGATCTCAACCCCATAGAAAATCTTTGGAGGGAGTTGAAAGTCCGTGTTGCCCAGCAACAGCACCAAAACATCACTGCTCTAGAGGAGATCTGCATGGAGGAATGGGCCAAAATACCAGCAACAGTGTGTGAAAACCAAACGTTTTCAGTAAGTCTTTACTGAAAACGTTTGACCTCTGTCATTGCCAACAAAGGGAATATAAAGTATTGAGATAAACTTTTGTTATTGCCCAAATACTTATTTTCCACCATAATTTGCAAATAAATTCATCAAAAATCCTACAATGTGATTTTCTGGATTTTTTTCTCTCATTTTGTCAGTCATAGTTTAAGTGTACCTATGATGAAAATTACAGGCCTCTCATCTTTTTAAGTCGGAGAACTTGCACAATTGGTGGCTGACTAAATACTTTTTTGCCCCACTGTATTATGACATTTTGTGACGTGTTTGTTCATTGTGAGCTTTGGCAACGGTGTTTCAGCTTTTCGTGCACGCTACATTTTTTCCGTGGCAAGCTGAAGTTGAGCCAAAGTCTACGCCTCTTCGTCCATCTTTGGTCAATTATAGTAATTCTTCAAATAAGTGTTTGTCATCAAGGATAGACGACTCGTTTTCATGCACATTTCACTTGAGAAACACTGCACCAAACATCTTATATGTAAATTACACAACTAAGATCTGACAAAAACATCCAAATTAAATGAAAGACCTTGAGTTAGGTTCATTCTGACTATTTTGAGGAAGTGTATACTGGCTACTGCGTCTAAAGAGGGACAAACAGAGCTATTGTCGCCGTCTCTATTTTTTCCAAGCGAAGGTCTTTTAAGGGAGTTTGTGAGCACATTTGTTCAGTTTGAATAGGCTCCAGCCGAAACCAAAGCATGCAGAAGCTTTCAGAGGGTGTCCGTCAGTAGTATTTTCTCACCTTCCAGTAGTCGGACTGTAAGCTGTAGTACCTCTGGTATGCTGATAATGCTGTGAAAGAAGAGGGATATTAAATACCAGACATACCAAAAGGTTAACACCAACTAACTTTGCTATAAGACCAGCTTTATTTTCAGCAATGCCAAGTTGGGTTCAACTGCATCTAACTGCAATTAAGTTTAATTACATTTTTAACCCAGGTGGGGGGACTAGGTAAAAATAACAAATAAAATAGAGGAAATAGAGTGTGACAGACAACATGTTACCATACTGTTTTTATGCACAATTCAATTTTATAAATATGGATAGATAACTTGTTCTTTCGACACGGTGGGATCTTTTTGTTTCTCTAAAATTAATTATGTGAGAAATGCTGGTGGAAATGCCTTTATGCACAAATACTGATTTTAATAACATTCATATGGAAGTAAACTTGGGAGTCATGCGATGATATGGTGCTTGGTCCTCCCACTATGACTTGAGAAACCATGCAGTTTATTAGGCTACAGACGAAATAACCCACTGGGCACACACCGGTTGACTCAATGTTATTTCCACATCATTTCAATGAAACGACATTGAACCAATGTGGAATAGACATCTGTGCCTAGTGGGAACTCCAGATGAACTTCACACTGTGCTGAAAGTGCACGGTGATCTTCTGATACAATACATTTCAAGGGGCTTGATCGATGCTTGACTGCCGTTTGACAAATATTCTCACAGTAATCTCATTGGGTAGACTAGCCTACCTGCACTCTGCTAGCTGTTGGCTGGAGCCCATGTGCCAAGACCAGAGTAGACACAGGTGTTGCACGCTATACTGAAACCTCTGGACTTTTTCCAATACTACAACATGAAAAATGGTTCGGGACTATCATTTTTGTTACCGTTGGTACTTCTGTCAAATGTGTCTCACGGTTCAACAGTCTATCAGTGCAGCCGATGTCCACCTTATTAAAGTGTGAAAGCACCCTGCCTGCTCCACTTGACTTTAGGCTGCACTGGGAGTCTGGAGAGCATCATGTTAGCTCCCCGCTGACGCTGCACAGAAGTTAACACACTTGAATAATGCCACACAGCATGTAGAAATGTTGACTTAATGTTTGCAAAACAATGTCCATACGGGGGGGGGGGGGGGGGGGGGGGGGGGGGGGGGGGCGAGCGAGCGAAGGGATAGAGCGCAAGAGGGGCGTCAACTCACCTTTAGCGTACTCCTCCAGGAGGAGGTTGAAGTGGCCTAGCTGGCAGAATAACTCTGGCTCCACTTTTCCTTCAGCCTTCAAGATGAGAGAATCATAGGAACGAACGGCCTGGGGACAAATAAAGCAAGAAGAAACTCAGCATGAACACAGACAGCAGTGTTTCTTACCAGGAAGTCTCACATGGGATGAGT
The DNA here is from genome assembly GCF_045791955.1 of Oncorhynchus clarkii lewisi. NCBI lineage: Eukaryota > Metazoa > Chordata > Actinopteri > Salmoniformes > Salmonidae > Oncorhynchus > Oncorhynchus clarkii. The sequence goes on along the minus strand of NC_092164.1, from coordinate 13,278,842 downwards.
CACAAACGGCCCTCTATTCCCTACATAGCGCACTAATCTTAACCAGAGCCTCATATGCCCTGGTCAAAAGTAGTGCACTAATATATATATATATATATATATATATATATATATATATATATATATATATATATATATATATATATATATATATAGCTTTTCAATCAGTTATCAATGTCCATATAAATGGGAGCGATGGTATGGATTTCCGTTCATTGTGTGTGTTGGACCATGTTTTGATTTGGACTTCTTCCACTGGAAAATAAAAAACACAGCGAGATGCGCATCACTCACAGGGATGGCTCTGCCTGAGGCCTAATCACACATATTAAACACACCCACTCCTGGAGGACTACTGCTGAACTCTAGAAACCCATAAACAGTGTTACCTTGCACTCTCAGTAACAGCTCTCTGAGGACATGGCTTCTGAAACAGAGCACAATCACTAAATATACACAAACAGCAACTAAGAAATGCACCAGAACATTCCTTCAGATAGTCGGTCACACACACTTACAGTTGAAGTCAGAAGTTTACATACACTTAGGTTGGAGTCATTACAACTTGTTTTTCAACTACTCCACAAATATCTTGTTAACAAACTATAGCTTTGGCAAATCAGTTAGGACATCTACTTTGTGCATGACACAAGTAATGTTTCCAACAATTGTTTACAGACCGATTGTTTCACTTAAACTCACTGTATCACAATTCCAGTGGGTCAGAAGCTTAAATACACTAAGTTCACTGTGCCTTTAAACGGCCTGGAAAATTCCAGAAAATGTCATGGCTTTAGAAGCTTCTCATAGGCTAATTGACATAATTTGAGTCAATTGGAGGTGTACCTGTGGATGTATTTCAAGGCTTACCTTCAAACTCAGTGCCTCTTTGCTTGACATCATTGGAAAATCAAAAGAAATTAGCCAAGACCTCAGAAAAGAATTGTAGACCTCCACAAGTCTGGTTCATCCTTGGGAGCAATTTCCAAATGCCTGAAGGTACCACATTCATCTGTACAAACAATAGTATGCAAGTATAAACACCATGGGACCATGCAGCAGTAATACCACTCAGGAAGGAGTGGTATTACTCCCAGAGATGAACGTGCTTTGGTGCGAAAAGTGCAAATCGATCCCAGAACAACAGCAAAGGACCTTGTGAAGATGCTGGAGGAAACAAGTACAACAGTATCTATATCCACAGTAAAAAGAGTCCTATATCGACATAACCTGAAAGGCCGCTCTGCAAAGCCAATGCTCCAAAACCGACATAAAAAAGCCAGACTACGGTTTGCAACTGCGCATGGGGACAAAGATTGTACTTTTTGGAGAAATGTCCTCTGGTCTGATGAAACAAAAATAGAACCGTTTGGCCATAATGACCATCATTATGTTTGGAGGAAAAAGGGGGATGCTTGCAAGCCGAAGAACACCATTCCAACCTTGAAGCATGGGGTGGCGGCATCATGTTGTGGGGGTGCTTTGCTGCACTTCACAAAATAGATGGCATTATGAGGTTGGAAAATTGTGTGGATATATTGAAGCAACATCTCAAGACATCAGTCAGGAAGTTAAAGGTTGGTCGCAAATGGTTCTTCCAAAATGGACAATGACCCCAAGCATACTTCCAAAGTTGTGGCAAAATGTCTTAAGGACAACAAAGTCAAGGTATTGGAGTGGCCATCACAAAGCCCTGACCTCAATCTTATACAACATTTGTGGGCAGAACTGAAAAAGCATGTGCGAGCAAGAAGGCCAACAAACCTGACTCAGTTACACCAGCCCTGTCAGGAGGAATGGGCCAAAATTCACCCAACTTATTGTGGGAAGCTTGTGGAATGCTACACGAAATGTTTGACCCAAGTGAAACAATTGAAAGGCAATGCTACCAATTACTAATTGAGTATGTAAACTTCTGACCCACTGGAAATGTGATGAAAGAAATAAAAGCTTAAATAAATCAGTCACTCTCTCAACTATTATTCTGACATATCACATTCTTAAAATAAAGTGGTGATGCTAACTGACCTAAGATAGGGAATTTTTACTAGGATTAAATGTCATGAATTGTGAAAAACTGAGTTTACATACACCTTAGCCACATACAGTTGAAGTCGGAAGTTTAAATGTAAGTGCATAAGTGGAATGACGCTTGCCTAAGAGATCCGCTTAGCTTTTTTCATGTTTAATTCACTGTTGCCAATTCTGATGTCACTTAGTTAGGCCCTATATCTGGGTGGCTCTTAGATCAGTCACTCACCGAGAGAGAGCGAGAGAGAGAGAGAAAAAAAAAAAAGTATGTTTGAACAAGACCGATTCAAAACTGTTTGCAAATCGAACACTTAAAGAACGTTGATAATGACCAGCCAATGATTAACTCAATGACAGCATTAGGTATTTGTCTCTGAAATGTGCGTGTCCGTGTGTGTTTGGGGAGGGTGAGGTGGGTAGAACGTCCACTTGTCACTCAACTGGACTACCAAGTTCAGGGGAGTTTGTGCCATGACAGTGAACCAATAACACTAGTGAGTGAAGAGATTCACATATGCCCTTGGCCTACTCAATATTCATCAACGTTGAGGGATAGTGGGCAATACTGTGGTGTGTTAGATCACTCAGAAGGCATGGAATGGGCTGGGGAAGAACAGAACCTAACGTAGGAATACTATCTGCGTACAGCAACTAACTCCATTACAAAACGAGTTCCCTCTGTGGGACCAGTCATTTGGTTACATCCTGTGTGTTATGCAGACCAGACGAGACGTGCGTAAATGTCTGTTGTACTGCATATGGCAAAACAAAAAGGGGTATGTTCCAGAACCTAAAATGAAACCCGCCAAATGCAGGTAGATTTTGGCACTGGCAGGTAAGATGTCTATTTCACCAGCCATATTGGCAAGTGGTCAGGGCTCTACAGTACAAGCATTTCACTCGCATTTGCGAATAAAAAAAGTTCAAAGTCAAGCATGAGCACATTTCCAGATACAATAAATGCTGCAGTTGCTGTGGTCAGTGTCGTTTTGTGCCATAGCTGGTAGCTAATCACACAAAGCACAACGAATCACACACAGTAAAAAGGTATTCACCCCTTTCTGAAGGGCTCTACTTTTGCAACCAAATAAATTATACTGAATGTGGTCAGATCAAAACCTAATAGATTAACTGCACACATACTTCATATTAAGCAACACCCAATGCCTGTGTGAAAAATTCATTGCCCCCTTAAACACAATAACTGGTTGTGCCACCTTTAGCTGCAACGACTCCAACCAAGCACTTCCTGTAGTTATTGATCCGTCTCTCATGTCGCCGTGAAGAAATTTCAGCCCACTCTCCCATATACAACTGGGTTAACTCTGACTTGTGGGTTTTCAAGCATGAACTGCTCGTTTCGATTTCACATGACTGGGAATACAGACATGCATCTGCAGGTCACAGATAACTTAAAGAAATAGATGGGCATGGATCAGAAAACCAGTCAGTATCTGGTGTGACCATTTGCCTCATGCAGCATGACATCTCCTCTGCATAGAGTTGATCAGGCTGTTGATTGTGGCCTGTTGTCCCACTCCTCTTCCTTAGCTGTGCAAAGTTGCAGAATATTGGTAGGAACTTGAACACAATGTCGTACAGGTCGATCCAGAGCATCTCCAACACAATCAATAGATGACCTGCATACTCACCAGACAATGTCATGGAAGCACTGGGACATTTTCAGATTCCAGGAATTGAGGACAGATCCTTGCAACATGGGGACATGCATCATCATGCTGAAACAAGCTGATGGTGATGGATGAATGGCACGACAAAGGCCTCAGGATCTCATTATGGTATCTGTGCATTCAAAAAGCCCATCGATAAAACACAATTGTGCTTGTTGTCAGTAGCTTATGCCTGCCAATACCATCACCACCATTGGGCACTCAGTTCACAACATTGACATCAACAAACCGCTCGCCCACACGACGCCATACACGCCATCTGCCCGGTACAGTTGAAACCTGGATTAATCCGAGAATATCACACTTCTCCAGTGTGCCAGTAGCCATCATAGGTGAGCATTTGTCCGCTGAAGTCTGTTACGACTCCAAACTGCAGTCAGATCAAGACCCTGGTGAGGATGATGAGCACACAGATGAGCATCCCTGAGACGGTTTCTGACAGTTTGTGCAAACCCACAGTTTCATTAGCTGTCTGGGTGGCTGGTCTCAGATGATCCCACAGGTCAAGAAGAGCCGGATGAGGAGGTACAGGGCTGGCGTGGTTACACGTGGTCTGCAGTTGTGAGGCCGGTTGGACATACTGCCAAGTTCTCTAAAACAACGTTGGAGGCAGCTTATGTTAGAGAGATGAACATTAAAATTATCTGGCAACAGCTCTGGTGGACATTCCTGCAGTCAGCATTCCAATTGCAGATATCTGTGGCATTGTGTTGACAAAACTGCATATTTTAGAATGGCCTTTTATGGTCCCCAGCACAGGTTGCACCTGATCATGCAGTTTAAATCAGCTTCTTGATATGCCACACCTGTCAGGTGGATAGATTATATTGACAAAGGAGAAATGCTCACTAACAGTGATGGAAATAAATTTGTCCACAAAATGAAAGAAATAAGCTTTTTGTGTGTATTTGAGTTCACCTTACATGTTGCGTTTATATTTTTGTTCAGTGTGTGCATATGTAGCCTGTACAATGAAAAATAGCCTCAGACCTTTATTCTTCTCCGCCAAACTTTACAGTTGGCACTATGCAGTCGGGCAATAAGCGTTCTCCTGGCATCCGCCAAACCCAGATTCGTCAACCGGACTGCCAGATGGTGAAGCGTGATTCATCACTCCAGAGAACACGTCTCCACTGCTGCAGTGTCCAATGGTGGCGAGTTTCACACCACTCCAGCCGATGCTTGGCATTGTGCACTGTGAGCTTAGGCTTGTGTACGGCTGCTCAGCCACGGAAACCCATTTCCTCAAGCTCCCAACAGACATTTATTGTGTTAACGTTGCTTCCAGAGGCAGTTTGGAACACATAATCAATACACAAGTATATATTTTTTTTTACCTGCATATTTAGTTAATATTGCCTGTTAACCTGGCTTGTTGCGAACTCTGAAGATATTTCTTCCTAACAAAGACAGCAAATTTCACCAAACGGGGGATGATTTAACAACAGCGCATTTGTGAAAAAAGCACAATCGTTGCAAGACTGTACCTAACCATAAACATCAATGCCTTTATTAAAATCAATACACAGAAGTATATATTTTTAAACCTGCATATTTTGCTAAAAGAAATCCAGGTTAGCAGGCAATATTAACCAGGTGAAATTGTCACGTCTCTACGTTCATTGCACGCAGAGTCAGTGTATATGCAACAATTTGGGCCGCCTAATTTGCCAGAATTTTACGCAATATTGACATAACATTGAAGGTTGTGCAATGTAACAGGAAAATTTTGACTTATGGATGCCACCCGAATGGTTCCGTATTTCACTGAAAGAATAAACGTCTTGTTTTCGAGATGATAGTTTCCGGATTCGACCAGATTAATGACCTACCTATTTGTGTGTTATTATGTTATAAGTCTATGATTTGATAGAGCAATCTGACTGAGCGGTGGTAGGCACCAGCAGGCTCGTAAGCATTCATTCAAACAGCACTTTCGTGCGTTTTGCCAGCATCTCGTCGCTGTGCTTCAAGTATTGCGCTGTTTAGGAATTCAAGTCTATCAACTCCCAAGATTAGGCTGCTGTAACCGATGTGAAATGGCTAGCTAGTTAGCGGGGTGCGCGCTAATAGCGTTTCAAACGTCACTCGCTCTGAGACTTGGGAGTGGTTGTTCCCCTTGCTCTGCAAGGGCTGCGGCGTTTGGGTAACGATGCTTCGAGGGTGGCTGTTGTCGATGTGTTCCTGGTTCAAGCCCAGGTTGGGTCGAGGAGAGGGACGGAAGCTATACTGTTACACTGGCAATGCTAAAGTGCCTATAAGAATATCCAATAGTCAAAGGTATATGAAATACAAATCGTATAGAGAGAAATTGTCCTATAATAACTACAACCTAAAACTTCTTACCTGGGAATATTGAAGACTCATGTTAAAAGGAACCACCAGCTTTCATACGTTCTCATGTTCTGAGCAAGGAACTTAAACGTTAGCTTTTTTACATGGCTCATATTGCACTTTTACTTTCTTTAACACTTTGTTTTTGCATTATTTAAACCAAATTGAACATGTTTCATTATTTGAGGCTAAATTGATTTTATTGATGTATCATATTAAGTTAAAAGTGTTCATTCAGTATTGTTGTAATTGTCATTAACTTAATAATTTAGAAAAATATATTTTATAAAAATATAATTTTTATTTATTTAAAAAATATATATATATATATATATATATATATATATATATATATATATATATATATATATATATATATATATATATTTTTTTTTTTAAATCTACCTGCCAGTGGCTGATGGACCAAAAAGTAAGTTTCGGGCCCTGGTACTTTCTCTTTGAACAGCTGAATAGTCTCAGCGTGATTGGGTGCTTGGGGGTGTTTGTCTATGCCTTCTTATGTCGCCATTCAGACTGACTGGAGGTTTGTTTATGGTGGAAAGGGGGAGGGGCCAGGAGAAATGACAGACAGCACAGCTGAGGGAGGCCAAGCCCAGAATTTAACAATCACAGATGACAAAATCAATCTAATTAAATTTAACTGCGGCTCAGGCTTTATGAGAATGCGAGCGCGCACACACCACACAGTAGGCTTAACAAGCATTCAAGTTCATACGACAACAAACTAGATGAAAGTGTGCTGTTTACTCCAGTAAAGCGATGATGCCTAATGTGGCACTGGTACACAATGCTGCAGGAACGAACATTGGTGCTTGGTAATGAGCTCCCACAATGCATCTGTTATTTCCTAACAAGCAACACGTCTCATGAAAGTAAAACACAAATACAATGATATGGGACAAAGCAAACAAGCTGTAAATGTGATTTTATACCAATAAACAAACCGCAATTGATTCCATAACATGTAGCGCTCAAAGTCACAGCTGAAACAAATAAAAAATACAATAAATTGATTGTATACCCATTTGTAAGTGTGTGTGGATGGAGATGTTCATTCATTGATCTAAATCAGTTTATTCCCAAAAAAGGGTCAGGATGTGGGTGGCATGAAACATCGATTGTGTACTTGTTTGGGGGACAGTAAAAAAAAACTCATTAGTACCCACTATTATGCTTCTTCATTTTAATGTCATCCTCATGCATTGAAGTTAATATGCAACACTCATTCAATGGTACACTTGTGCACATCCCAAACATGTGGTCCCATGTTTCATGAGGTGAAATAAAAATACACAGAAATGTTCCATTCGCACAAAAATATTATTTCTCTCAAATGTTGCACATAAAATTTGTTTACATCCCTGTTACTGAGAATCTCCTTTGCCAAGAAAATCCATCCACCTGACGTGGCATATCAAGAAGCTGATTAAATAAACAGCATGATTATTACACAGGTGCACCTTGTGCTGGCGACAATGAAAACCTACTAAAATGTGCAGTTTTGTCACAACAATGCCACAGATGTTTGCTGACTGCAGGAAAATCCACCAGAGCTATTGCCAGATAGTTGAATGTTAATTTCTCTACCATAAACTGCTTCCAACATAATTTTTGAGAATTTGTCAGTACATCCAACCGGCCTCACAATCGCAGACCACGTGTAAGCATGCCATCCCAGGACCTCCACATCCGGCTTCTTCACCTGAGGGATCCTCTGGGACCAGCCACACAGACAACTGATGAAATTGAGGAGTATTTCTGTCTGTAATAAAATCCTTTTGTGGGGGAAAAACCCATTCTGATTGGCTGGGCCTGGCTCACCAGTGGGGGGGGGGGGGGCTTATGCCCCCCCCCCCCCCCAAGCCCACCCATGGCTGCACCCCTGCCCTGTCATGTGAACTCCATAGATTAGGGACTAATTAGCTGCACCATAGAGGGCACTGGTTGCATCGCTGCCTGGTATGGCAACTGCTCCGCCTCCGACCGCAAGTGTGGCAACTGCTCGGCCTCCGACCGTAAAACACTAGAGGGGGTAGTGCGTACGGCCAAGTACATCACTGGGGCCAAGCTTTCTGCCATCCAGGACCTCTATACCAGGCAGTGTCAGGGGAAGGCCCTAAAAATTGTCAAAGACTCCAGCCACCCTAGTCGTAGACTGTTCTCTCTGCTACCGCCCGACAAGAGGTACCGGAGCGCCAAGTCTAGGTCCAAAAGGCTTCTTAATAACAGCTTCTACCACCAAGCCATAAGACTCCTGAATAGCTAATCAAATAAATGGCTACCCAGACTATATGCATTGTCCACCCCTCTTTTACACAGCTGCTACTCTCTATTTATTATCTATGCATAGTCACTTTACCCCTACCTACATGAACATATTACCTTGACTAACCTGTGCCCCAGCACATTGACTCTGTACCGGTAGCTCCTGTATATAGCCTCGCTACTGTTATTTTACTGCTGCTCTTAAATTATTCTTAACTTATCACTCATTTTTCTTAAAACTGCATTGTTGGTGAAGGGCATATAAGTAAGCATTTCACTGTAAGACCCGTTGTAGTTCTACTCATTCTATTTCTATGTAGTTGCCACTTAATCCAGTGGCGGCAATACAGTGACCCAGTTCTGTCAGTGGAGTTGAACTCTGCGTTATCTGGGCGCAGATAGCTGTGCAACAGAGCGACTGTGCACCGTTCCAGACAGGGCAGACACTCAAAACTAATAAAGCTATAGAAGAAAATAATTAGTGGTAGAACACCTCACAGCAAAAAATAAAAAATAAACAAACAAATCAGGAGACAAGTGATATAAAAATGGAACTCAAACTAATTGAGGAAAAAGGTCACGGTTAAAAAAAAATAAAGTGACACTGTCTAACAAATGCTGAGTCAGTAGCTTCACATAAGGCTACTGGTTTTATCATCATAATGTCCAAACTTATCCCTGGTGGTCAATGCGCAATATAAAACAGCTGATGGAGGTGGGCTACATCAAAATACACATTTTAGAGAGCAAGACAATTGCAAAACCAGGTGCAATGCAGCAGAAATGCATACGGGTCATTCATTTAGCGCATGAAAAATATGTTCCATTAATGTCAAGATTTAAATTGACCACATCCCTAGGAGTGTATCATGTGATGGCTGGGGTGAATACCAGGGTGTAGGGTAGCTAGTAATGTTACATGGGGCAGTTTGGCCAAGGGCTGCATTCCCCAAAGTGCAAGGGGCTGGTTTCAGTATGTGACATCCCGCTAGCATCTGCCCACCCACTTCTCAGAGTAGGGATATAAGGAGTACCTTTAACCTATACAATATGAAATCTAAGCAACCTTTAAAGTGAGACCTAAAAAAACAAAAAAACAACATGACATTTTAAAATGAACTGTATCTCGATAAAGAAGAGAGAACGGGGTCATTCCTTCATTGGACCCCTGCATCACTTTGGAGATAATAAATGTGGACAGAATGCATGGGTATAAAGTCCCAGCTAAATGCCGAGACAGTGCAGTCTTTCCCCTGTATTCCTTTTTATTAAAATAATTGTATTTACTTATTGGATGTTAAACGTTCTCAGTGTAAAATTAAGACGACTAAACCCAGATATAAAGTACGTAAAAATATATATGTATTATTTTTTAAATAAGATCACCTTCGATAACTAACGTTCACCAAAATACAAACTACACAGTCAGGAGAATCAAATTCTAAAAATGTCATGGCATGAGGTCCCCATTGATTTTGTTACGTTTGAGTCACTCAAATAGCGTAAGAACACAGGATAAGCCATGGCAAAATGTGTAGAATTGAAGGAAATTAGCTTTAAAACTGCATTTCTCTCAGCCACATGGTAAAACATGTAGAATTGCAGGAAATTAACTTTAAAATATCAACATTGTCTCTGCGGCCAAGCGGGACACTAAAATTTCAGTCAGTGACAGCTCCATTAGCCACACTCCCACTACAAAGCCAACTTTGCCACCGCTGGTGAAAAAAATACCAGGGGAAATAATGCAGGGAGAAGAGAATGGCTGAATTGGTGAGGGTTTGAACTGGCTGGCATAGTGGTGTGGCCAGTTTGCCATCATCTCTCCAGTGATTTGAATTTGCAATAGAATATGCATTTTTGTTTACGTTGCCAGCAAGCCTACTTTCTAAACACCCTGGGAAGCCAATCACTTCTTTTTGGTGGCAACATAGTATGGGGATAGAAGCTTCCTCCAATTGTAAACACCAACTGTGAAAATAAAAAGTTCAATATAAAGAGCAAAAATGTATAAATGTGTGTGCAACTTTGTCCTTTGTTCACTGTCCAATGTGCTAGCTACAGGTTGATGCTGGGATGCAAAACCTAGCTACGAAGGGACCCATCCACAGAGGGTCAATGAAAACTGTCAACAAACCAACATAAGCCACACGGCTAAAAGGGTCAATCAAAACCTGCCAACGAATTGCATGTAATTTCGTTCGATATATGTTTTAATTGAGCTCACCAGATAGCTAGATTTCGGTGTCACTACTCCCTGTCCCGCCATCTTGGACCGGCCCAAGCAGCCATGACTAGCTAGCTATCCAAACAGCTAATGCGTTGAGCTAACGTTAGTTAGCAGCCGTTGGAACATAGCGAAAGCCCGTCTCGAGCTCTTCACAATCAACACCAACTCCGGAGCACGAGAACGGCTCAAATTCATGCATACATTTTGCACGAGCCAGATACACAGTGCAGCAAGCAAACATACTTTCCTGGCACCATGGGACGTCTACTCCATAATAGAACGTTAAATCGCCATTAAAACAACGTAGCCTTCCTAAACGTTAGCTAGTTCTCTGACCAAGTTCGGTCACTTTATCATACTCGGTAGATGTGGCTAGCTGGCTACAAAACGTTACCTAACGCTTACATCACAGTAATGATGTTATCTGTAAAAAGCCTAATTCTATATGTCCCTGACCATTGAATCTCTAACTAGCTAACATTCAGAACGAGCTGGCCAACTCCAGAGTCCCAACAACGCACGTTCCACAAGCTAGTTAACGTTATCAAACTAGCGGGGGACTAGCTAGACATTTGCTAGAAGGCTAAATTAAAAGGTTAGCATGTGGTGGTTCGTATTATCAATATAAATTACTAGCCCGCAAGTAGGTACTTGAGATGTTATATTACACAGCCAGCTAGCTTATTCAGCTACCAGGCTTGTTAGCCATTTCTACTGCACCCAATACAAACCAGCTTGGAAGAAACATTTGATATGACAAGCCTTTGTGACTAACAAATAGCTAAGTTGACGAGTTAGATAAATGCAAGGCCACCCTAATAACGAAAATAGCCAGTTGGGTTACTAAAATGTGTTTATGCAATGGAAAAGCCGTTCATTTTCACTATTGGATTAGCTAGCGAGGGAAAGAAGTCGGGTAGGAACGCTGCGTAGCCGCAGGGTCGCTCTGCGCACATCGTGTGATGGTGTATGGTTAACCAGAGTCCGTGCTCTCACCTGAGAGTGGACTGGCTATGTTAGTTAGTTTAACATAGTTACACGTATTACTATGTGGGCAAGAATGTAGAAGGTGCAAGTGTTGTGGTTCAAGGACCGGCTGGTCCTGTGTGTTTGCAACTTAGCGAGCTACCTTCAACAGTAAGGCCTTCGTTCTGGCGCCATCTTCATGAAGCCTCTGAAATCCAAACAGTGAGCTGCAAGCAAGAAGACAACACAGGCGGTTCAGTATCACTTGCACTGCCGTGCAAATGGATTTAACGTATAAAAACGGCAAACGCGTATACAGAATATTAAGAATACACCAGAGGTGTGTGCAGGGCTTTGACTCCGACCTGTCAATTCCGACCAAGCTGTCCCTCTCTTGGGCTGTCAGCGTCGGAAAGTCCTCCTCGGTTTCACTGGCTTTTCCCGCCGCCATTTTCTTTTCCTCATCACCACCAGAAGCCGAGCCGAGACTCCGAGCAGCAGCGCAGGCAGCAACAGCGAGCGAGACTCCGCACGATTGCATGGAATCGCGACGAGAGGGCGAACGAAATACTCCACCAAATCAAAGAAGAAAAACTAAAAATGTATTAAGATAGAATAAACTTTTCTCCACGATCAAAACGCAATTCAAAATGGTAAATCCTTTCAGGAAAACAAGTACCCCTCCAAAAAGTATTCGCGTCACATTTTTAGGCACCGTTTATGCAACTAATCAGATGTAATGCATGAAGTTCAATTCTTGCAGTTTGAAAATAGTATTATTTGACCATAAAATTCCCCACAGCCACCAGCTTAAAGTTGTTATAATTGTGTCACACAAGCAAGCGAACCCACGCGCCGCCGTAGTCACGCCTCTCCTACCTCTTCAGCCAATAGATATGTCTGAATATCAGCATATGACATGAAGTTTTTTTTACCCATCTTCATTTATCTTTTTACAAACCACAGAAATCAATTATACATGTTCATTATTTTCTCAAAATCAATAATGTATATATTGTATAGGTATTCAAATTGATTGATTTGTTTTGCAAAGTGCATAAATAACAATGTTAAATAGCTACATGCAAACTGTCATATTACTAAATACATTTAAGAGTGACAACTGAGAAATTTGTGCAAATACTTGATACCAGTATTATTTGCTGTTGATGGGTAAGCATGTCTAAATAAAACGTTGCAATGATGTGTGGAGGTAAGAATTCTGATTAGGACTGTGTAACTACTTTATTTTTCTCACCCTGCAATGTTCATTCACATAATTTTAATCATCATCCTTGCCCAAGGCCCCACATTCCTATACATTTTTGTGGTTGATACCAATTTGATCTGTTTGCATTTTTTTGTTTATGTACTAGCTAGTTCTACTGTATTTATGTGCAGTATATCTACTGTGTTATGAATTACATTCTCACTTTTGTACATGTCTTGAAAAATAAATGAATAGCAATCATTCTTGTTGGTGTTTTTTCTCCCCAGCTGTGGACATTTTCAAAATACCCAGACTCATTTGTTAGACAAGACATATCCATCCAATGCAAAATCCTCACATCTAATTATCCAAATAGATTTTTTGATGTATCATAAAACCATTTGAACATATTACTTTATGAAAATATTACTATTTATTTTGATAACAATTGATTATATATAAGTTACAGTATTTGATGTAGATTTGAATCAATTTAAATGTGCAAGGGATAAAGTGATAGCTATTTTGTGTAGAAATTGAATCAAATGTGAGTGAAATTGATTCTTATTTCGTATGGAACATTATTATGCTTCCAAATGAAATTGTCAACATTCTGCAACATTTCAAAGAAAGAGCAAAGTGTTAAAATACTGATGTGGCAAAGCATCATTCTGTAGGCGGGGCCAGCAGAGGTTTATAAAGCTCAGGGGCGGGGCTTGCATACAGCAGTCAACATCCTGATGTAATTTTCTCCAAAATGGCGGATCGCAAAGAAGGTTAGTGCTAGTCCATGTTTATGGATAAAATAATCTCGAATTATAACAACGAATCAGCTATACTATATATAGATAGGTCCAATATCAATAAATCTAAACACCCAAATATTCCTATTCCTTCAGCTGCGGCTTTTGACAGGGGGACTTTACTGACTAGATGGCTAGCTTTGTTGCTAGCAATTTAGCCTAATTTCTAAACAATGGCATGCAATCGCCCATCGACCCAAATACCAGCCATTGGCATTGTGAACCTATTTGTTTTTGTCACCCATGGCTCCTATCCCGACTACTGTAACGTTATCGCAGATATATACATTATAGTTATGACGTGAACGTGATTACCAACTAAACAAGTATTCCAGTCATGTTTTAAATCAATATTCAATGAATTCATGTGTTTTGTGAATCCTATCAATACTACTATGAAGTTACAGCAAAGATTTAGATGCATGCATTGGAACTGTTTCTTGACTGTGAGGTAATTGGACTGAATTTGGACCTGAAACCTGCCTGCCCTAGGTTGCCTAGATGATAGAAAAACCTGCCCTAGGTTGCCTAGATGATAGAAAAACCTGCCCTAGGTTGCCTAGATGATAGAAAAACCTGCCCTAGGTTGCCTAGATGATAGAAAAACCTGCCCTAGGTTGCCTAGATGATAGAAAAACCTGCCCTAGGTTGCCTAGATGATAGAAAGTGAAAGCAAAACAGTTTAAATTCTTTGTATGTCTTTCCTTCATCCCAGATGACATCTTATCAGAAAAGGATGAGCTGGAGAGCGAGGATGACACCTATGAGGTGGTGGACCTGACAGAGTACGCCCGGAGGCACCAATGGTGGAGCATGATGTTTGGGAATAACTCTGGTCCCCTCGCAGAGAAATGCTCTGTGACCACGCAGATTGTGATGGGAGGGGTCACTGGCTGGGATGCAACCCAAATTGGGGTTGATTTTAATTAGGGCCAATTTCAAGTTTTCATAACAATCGGTAATCTGCATTTTTGGACACCGATCATGGCCGATTGCGTTGCACTCCACGAGGAGACTGCGTGGCAGGCTGACTACCTGTTATGCAAGTGCAGCAACGAGCCAAGGTAAGGTGCTAGCTAGCATTAAACTTATCTTATAAAAAACAATCTTAACATAATCACTAGTTAACTACACATGGTTGATGATATTACTAGTTTATCTAGCTTGTCCTGCGTTGCATATAATCGATGCGGTGCCTGTTAATTTATAATTGAATCATAGCCTACTTCGCCAAACGGGTGATTAACAAGTGCATTCGCGAAAAAAGCACTGTCGTTGCATCAATGTGTACCTAACCATAAACATCAACGCCTTTCTTCAGGGTCAGGGTATATGCAGCAGTTTGGGCTGCCTGGCTCGTTGCGAACTGTGAAGACTGTTTCTTCCTAACAAAGACAGCCAACTTCGCCAAACGGGGGAAGATTTAACAAAAGCTCATTTGCAAAAAAAGTATAATCGTTGCATGAATGTACCTAACCATAAACATCAATGCCTTTCTTAAAAACAATACACAAGTATATATTTTTAAACCTGCATATTTAGTTAAAATAAATTCATGTTAGCAGGCAATATTAAACGAGGGAAATTGTGTCACTTCTCTTGCATTCATTGCAATCAGAGTCTGGGTATATGCAACCGTTTGGGCCGCCTGGCTCGTTGCGAACTAATATGCCAGAATTTTACGTAATTATGACATAACATTGAAGGTTGTGCAATGTAACAGGAATATTTAGATGTATGGATGCCACCCGTTAGATAAAATACAGAACGGTTCCGTATTTCACTGAAAGAATAAACATTTTATTTTCTAAATGATAGTTTTCGGATTTGACCATATTAATGTCCTAAGGCTCGTATTTCTGTGTGTTGTTATGTTATCATTAAGTCTATGATTTGATATTTGATAGAGCTGTCTGACTGAGCGGTGGTAGGCAGCAGCAGGCTCATAAGCATTAATTCAAACAGCACTTTCGTGCGTTTGCTTGCAGCTCTTCCCAATGCTTCAAGCATTGCGCTGTTTATGACTTCAAGCCATTCAACTCCCGAGATTAGGCTGGTGTAACCGAAGTGAAATGGCTAGCTAGTTAGTGGGGTGCACGCTAATAGCGTTTCAAACGTCACTTGCTCTGAGACTTGGAGTAGTTGTTCCCCTTGCTCTGCAAGGGCCGTGGATTTTGTGGAGCGATGGGTAACGATGCTTCGAGGGTGGCTGTTGTCGACGTGTTCCTGGTTCGAGCCCAGGTAGGGACGCACAGGTAGGGACGGAAACTATACTGTTACACTGGCAATACTAAAGTGCCTATAAGAACATCCAATAGTCAAAGGTATATGAAATACAAATGGTATAGAGGGAAATAGTCCTATAATTCCTATAATAACCTCAAGCTAAAACATCTTACCTGGGAATATTGAAGACTCATGTTAAAAGGAATCACCAGCTTTCATATGTTCTCATGTTCTGAGCAAGGAACTTAAATGTTAGCTTTTTTACATGGCACATATCGCACTTTTACTTTCTTCTCCAACACTTTGTTTTTGCATTATTTAAATAAAATTGAACATGTTGCATTATTTATTTGAGGCTAAATTAATTTGATTGATGTATTATATTAGGTTAAAATAAGTGTTAATTCAGTATTGTTGTAATTGTCATTATTACAAATAAATACTTTTTTAATTTATTTTTTAAATCGTCCGATTAATCGGTATCGGCTTTTTTTGGTCCTCCAATATTCGGTATGGACGTTGAAAAATCATAATCGGTCGACCTCTAGTCCCTAGTGTTCCAGTCCGAGTCCTTTATTCTCGAGTCGAGTCACAAGTCCCTTGGTAGTGCTAAAAGCTGTGGTCCAACCATTTAAAAATCAAAATTCTCTTCAACTGTTGGCACATTTTAAGGATATCTCTAACATTTGCTGTTGTAGCTAGTAGGCCCCCTATTTTAAATTATGCATCACAGAGATTTTCTGACAAGAAAGTCACTTCTGGTCCAGTCCGAGTTGAGCCATGAAAATGGTGACTTGAGTCAAGTCTGAGTCCTGGACTCGAGTACTACAACACTGCTATCAGTCACTCCTCTCTCTCACATTCAGGTGTGCAGGATACTTGTTCCAGAGAGTAGGGAAGATAGCTGCAACTGCCATAGGTGGAGGGTTCCTGTTATTACAGGTAAGAGATGCATCAAATTTGTATTGAGTCAACGCTGGGTACTTACATAATACACATCTCTATTCCATTTTTTTAATCTTATTTAACTTGGCAAGTCCGTTAAGAACAAATTCTTATTTACAATGACGGCCAACCCTAATCCGCAAGACGCTGGGCCAATTGGGAGTCCCATAGGGCAGCGCACAATCACTGCCAGTTGTGATACAGCCTGGAATCTAACCAGGATCTATAGTGATGCCTATAGCACTGAGATGCAGTGCCTTAGTTCACATCAACTAAGGCACCACTCGGGAGCACCAATGAGATCACATGTAACAACGTGAAAAGAGTGCCACTTCACATGCAACCCAACAATCCTCACTCGTTTTCCTTTCTGCACCTTCTCCTGCAGATAGCGAATCACAGTGGCTACGTGCAGGTGGACTGGAAGAAAGTGGAGAAACACCTGAAGAAGAGAACCAAGCAAGCAGCCCCTGAAATTAACTCCTTCTTCGAGGAGGTAAAGGTATTAATAACACTGCCTGACTAATCATAACTTTATGGTAGGCTATTGTGCCTATAGTATTGTGTGATTCTAAAAGGTGAACATGTCTCAGATGTGTGCGTGCTCATTGGTCCTTTATCTAACTGTTCATTTATTCTGTGAGACCAACACTGGTACCTGGGTGTGGGAGCTGCTTTTTGATTCAATTGGATTGCCAGTCCGCTTGAATCTCAGTGCCTTGCATTGCATGTACTTATGAGGAAAAAAAAGGTATACTTAATTATCATATTTGGGGGGAAATAGCTAAGTTCATAAATACCTGAGTCATCCGCAGCCATTTGATGGACTAATAATGCAGCAACAGCGCCCTCTAGCGAACCCACACTGTAAAAGCTCATTCCTGGATTTATCACAAGCAGAAACTAAAGTATAAGATTCTTATTTTTCCATCTATTATCACTTATAACCCTTCAGTTATTGGAGGTGACCTCCCACAGTCTGCTTGTTTTCTCTCCTCCTTCCCCTCTCTGCAGGCCACAGAGTTTGTCAAGAAGAACATTGTCCTGTCCAGCGGGTTTGTGGGTGGATTCCTCCTGGGCTTGGCCTCCTAATGGCGTCGGGGCCAATTCACGACTGAGGAAGTCGTTACATAGGAAGAAGGAAGCTGTCATTACTGTGAACTGAGTCACCACACGAGATGTTGTCATTAACTGTGAATCGGTGTCTTTCTCCCAGCACGGAACTAGTCATGAAACGGGTTTGGGAGGAGGCTGAACATGTGAAGCTGCCACTTTATGTCCCCCTGGCTGCTCTCTTCCGTTACTGCCCAACTGATCAGAGTCTAGCTTGTCCACCCTCTTTTTATTCTATTTATCTGGTGGTTTCTGATCCAGGATCAGTTGTTTGGGCCTGTTGAATATGGAATTTTTATACTTCATAATCAGCACTACCCCCAACATCAATGTATGTTAAAATGTCATGTTTCTATGTTTTGAATCAGCTATATTATATATATATATTTGTTCACCGTCATATGGTGTGCATCATGTGATTTGAATCAATTACTGAGCAATGCCTACTCATAATTGGTTGAAATCACGATGCACACCGGATGATGCCATTACAAAAACTAATTTTGACTTCAAAACATAGAAACGTGACATTTTCACATACGTTGATGTTAGGGTAGTTCTGGAGATGATGAATACAATGTTGAAAATGTTAGAAATGTCCCTTTAAGTGCACAACGCGACACCTCTTGATACACTTATGATATACTACTAATATACTGTACCACACACTGGACATAGGATTACTCAGCCCCTGTCTATCTGGTGCACTCTTTTACCTGGAAGAACAGGTCTAGGATCAGGAATGTGTCCCAAATGCCCATAGTGCACTACATTTGACCAGAGCCCTATGTAGGAAATTAGGGTGCCATTTGGGACACTGGCCAGCTCTCCCTATACTCAGACCAAAGTTTTACCACCCTGTGCTATTCAACAAAATGTGTTTGCAGACCTGTTGTTACGGGGTTAATATACCAACACCTGATCACTGCACCTTTGCTGGCTAATGTACTGTACATTTTATCAGTGTGCAGGTTAGCGTTTTTCATAAAGAATCTTGTTCTGGGGGCAGCTCTGCAGAATGGTCACTAGCTGGCACAGCCACAAAATCTGATTTTAAATCTAACTGTAACCACACTGTTAACCCTAACGCCTAACCTTAAATTTAGACCAAAAAGTTCAATGTAGTTTTCATGAATTTTTACAATATAGCCAATTCTGACTTTGCAGCTGGCCTATCTAGCAGATTTGCTTAGTTCTGCCTCCAGGTCAATACTCATTCCAAAAAATGTGAACCTGCTATCAGTGTAGTAATAGGAAAACGTGATTTAGTCATGTGTAGAATATACTATCAGTTTTATAGATAGAAGGAAATGCACAGTATAAAGTCAGTGTTCAGTTGCTTATGAGTTGTTCCATATTGTGTCTTTAACTATTTAAATATTACTTGTCAGGAGTATGATTTTCCATTAGTTTCTGTACTTCACCAAGTGCACATTAACTTCTTACTGCCGTTAACCTCCATATGTTCTGACCTTCTGAATGCTATTTTGAAATCTTGATAACCAACCAACCATAACTATGGATTTGTCTTATGCTACTGTTTTGTCAAATAAAGTTGCCTGATTTTTGTTGGTTAGCAATGTTAACAGTTGTGTGTGTGGTCACTGGACTGCATGGCAGACATGCATACAATCAGGGCTTGCTTGGTGTGTACACTGAGTGGATTAACAGTCTATCTTGACACATTTAACTTCTCAACAATATATTTATTTTGATTATTAAAGCCAGCATGACTTTTCAGATTTCAGTAGCTCTATGGCTGCCTTTACACAGGAAACCCAACTCCGATCTTTTACCAAATTATTGGTATTTTGGCCAATCAGGTCAGATTTTTGCCAGTAATTTCGGCAAAAGATCAGAATTGGGCTGCCTGTGTCAGTGTAGTCTATGAGTTCCGGTAATGCAAATGTCCAGATGTGAATAGAAATGGATGCTTCCTTGTGTCATCATGGAGGATGGGTTTGTAATAACCACCATGCATGTCACAGCAACAATGAATGAGCATTGTCACAATACTAAGATATTTCACCACTATGTCTCTGTATTCATCTACACTGTGAAATCTGCTTTTGAAAGGTACTGCATGTAGAAAAGACAAAGGAAGATACTCACCAAATCAATCTGAAATAAGTACCAATTGTCCATTTTTTTGTGTTTACCTCTGTCACAGTACAATATCAATGAATAAATTAAATATTTTTTGGTTTATATTAAATGCACATTGAATTGGGGTTTGGTCCTGATAGGCTTTCTGTAGCTTGGGATTTAGTTCTGGGATATATGAAGTACTCTCAATTGACTTGACAAAAAACCTTTCAAATAAAATTGTATTGATTTACAGTGCCTTGCGAAAGTATTCGGCCCCCTTGAACTTTGCGACCTTTTGCCACATTTCAGGCTTCAAACATAAAGATATAAAACTGTATTTTTTTGTGAAGAATCAACAACAAGTGGGACACAATCATGAAGTGGAACGACATTTATTGGATATTTCAAACTTTTTTAACAAATCAAAAACTGACAAATTGGGCGTGCAAAATTATTCAGCCCCCTTAAGTTAATACTTTGTAGCGCCACCTTTTGCTGCGATTACAGCTGTAAGTCACTTGGGGTATGTCTCTATCAGTTTTGCACATCGAGAGACTGAATTTTTTTCCCATTCCTCCTTGCAAAACAGCTCGAGCTCAGTGAGGTTGGATGGAGAGCATTTGTGAACAGCAGTTTTCAGTTCTTTCCACAGATTCTCGATTGGATTCAGGTCTGGACTTTGACTTGGCCATTCTAACACCTGGATATGTTTATTTTTGAACCATTCCATTGTAGATTTTGCTTTATGTTTTGGATAATTGTCTTGTTGGAAGACAAATCTCCGTCCCAGTCTCAGGTCTTTTGCAGACTCCATCAGGTTTTCTTCCAGAATGGTCCTGTATTTGGCTCCATCCATCTTCCCATCAATTTTAACCATCTTCCCTGTCCCTGCTGAAGAAAAGCAGGCCCAAACCATGATGCTGCCACCACCATGTTTGACAGTGGGCATGGTGTGTTCAGGGTGATGAGCTGTGTTGCTTTTACGCCAAACATAACATTTTGCATTGTTGCCAAAAAGTTCAATTTTGGTTTCATCTGACCAGAGCACCTTCTTCCACATGTTTGGTGTGTCCCAGGTGGCTTGTGGCAAACTTTAAACAACACTTTTTATGGATATCTTTAAGAAATGGCTTTCTTCTTGCCACTCTTCCATAAAGGCCAGATTTGTGCAATATACGACTGATTGTTGTCCTATGGACAGAGTCTCCCACCTCAGCTGTAGATCTCTGCAGTTCATCCAGAGTGATCATGGGCCTCTTGGCTGCATCTCTGATCAGTCTTCTCCTTGTATGAGCTGAAAGTTTAGAGGGACGGCCAGGTCTTGGTAGATTTGCAGTGGTCTGATACTCCTTCCATTTCAATATTATCGCTTGCACAGTGCTCCTTCTGATGTTTAAAGCTTGGGAAATCTTTTTGTATCCAAATCCGGCTTTAAACTTCTTCACAACAGTATCTCGAACCTGCCTGGTGTGTTCCTTGTTCTTCATGATGCTCTCTGCGCTTTTAACGGACCTCTGAGACTATCACAGTGCAGGTGCATTTATACGGAGACTTGATTACACACAGGTGGATTGTATTTATCATCATTAGTCATTTAGGTCAACATTGGATCATTCAGAGATCCTCACTGAACTTCTGGAGAGAGTTTGCTGCACTGAAAGTAAAGGGGCTGAATAATTTTGCACGCCCAATTTTTCAGTTTTTGATTTGTTAAAAAAGTTTGAAATATCCAATAAATGTCGTTCCACTTCATGATTGTGTCCCACTTGTTGTTGATTCTTCACAAAAAAATACAGTTTTATATCTTTGTGTTTGAAGCCTGAAATGTGGCAAAAGGTTGCAAAGTTCAAGGGGGCCGAATACTTTCGCAAGGCACTGTATTGTAATTTCATAATGTCCTGTCAGAAGCATATTGATTTGTGTAAATAATGACTTCAATGTCTATTGAGCTGAATGAAGCTGAAAACAGAGGCAGCCATGATGTTACCTCACCAGAGTGCCTCTCTCTACTGTGTGTTACTGTAGCTGCCAGCACCACACTACCACTGTTGCTATGGAAACTGCTCTTTTTCTCTTTCTCTCTTCCGCTTGCTCTCTTGTGTGGTGTGGCCTTCCCTCTTTTCCACCCTCTTTCTCGCTGCCTTTCTCTCGTTCTCTCTCTGTTTCTCTCGCTTTCTCTTTCCAGTCCTGCCTTTTTCTTTGTTTTTACCTCTATCTGTGAGTGTGCCCATGTGTAATGGTATAGGGGTAGAGGGGGATATTAGAGTGGGGGGAATGAGATGAGGCCCACTCTCCACCATCCGATGACCACATCACCAACCAATCGGATCATCAATAGCCCCCAATAGATCCAACCAATAGTAGGGTAAAGCCAGAGTATGAGCGCCATGGAAACTGCAAGGGATGTTTTATAATAGCAGCTCGCCCTAGTGGCACCAGATACCGGTACACCTCAGTCAGGCTGTTCAAAGCAATTGTGTTATTAATCCATTGGTCGTAATATAAGGGCTGCATCTTCATACTTAAACCTCTCCTCATATCTCCTTTATCTGCACTGATCTGGAAAAAAAAATAGGAAAGGCGAATTCGATATGGTGCATGCATATACTAGGTACTGGCTTTCACCAGTTACTTCATATTAGTAGAGGAGAGACAGGAAACAAATTATAGTATTGAGATACAACCTAATACATGCCTTCAGGCAGCTGGCTTCAAAGGGTCCAAGCCGTACAATAGTTAACTCTGTCACAATCAGTTTGTTGAGAGCTGTCATTAATATGGTTACGCAATACCCTCTCTGTGGTACTAGTCAGTGGACAAAGTCAGAGATGAAACGTCAATGCATGTTAGAATAGCAATGTTCATTATTCATAGTACAATAATTCATAGTAATTAGTACAGTGAGAAGCTGCCTTTTTCTACGAAGCATGGGTTATTAAACAACTGATAGATAGAGACCATTTTAGGCCTATCACACAAATTATTCATGAGAGAAAATTGAAAATTGATCAAATGGGACCATTTCTCCCTGAGTTGGAGTGGAATTGTCATCATAATGCTAGCCTGGGTAGACTGAAATATATTTTTGTTTCTGAAGGAAGATTCTGTGTCAAAGTACATTTATTTCTTATGTATTTGGGGTATACTACAGAGCCTATGACTTGTGGGTCTTGGATGTTATCATATTATTCCTGCATTGCATCTAGATTTGGAGTTCTTTATCATATAATTAGGAATTAGAATACTAGAATGGATATGAACCTTCTTATGATGGCAGTGAGGTCAGCCATTTTGGTCAGGGAGTTGGTCAACCATGGTTTGCCAGTGCTGTTGTAAGATATTGTGTAAAATAATGAATTTGACCAACTCTGACCAAAATGTATAATTATATGACTATATTTTAGGTTGACAATAATTCTATTACACAATTTCAGATATATCATGTGCCTTACTTTTATTTCCCTCCATAAATAAAATCAGGATAGACATTAAATCCAATTAGACTGATTTGGATTTCTCCCTGACTGCCATTTTCACCCATTCTGGAACTTTTAGGGTTTATGACATAACCCCTCCGGTCATTTAATAAGATCTCTTTTTTTCTGTATGACCACCTCAAGGGGGCAGTGTCAACCAATCCAGAGTGACTCACTCACCTGTGACGTTGTGGCCGAATAATACAAATGCATTGGCGCAAGTGTGTCAACAATGTGGCCCAGGGATCAGTCAAAAGCAAAGCAGTGCATTCACTGCCATTAAGCCAATGAATTACCAGGTTATTTACTGAAAAGGTACGTGGTAGAATGGTAGTTCTATTGCAATAACCTATGACTTAGGCTACATGGTTGTTTCTTTGGGATTCAATTGTACAAGAACCACTAGGCACCTTATTTTAATGTTTTATTAACCCATCCCCTCTTCGGAGGACACATATCTTCTTACAGCTTTTCTGCTACATATACATACATTTTATATACACTTTTATAACAACAAGTTAGCAATTTTGTTTCATTCTTATCAGACAGCATCTGATGCAACTCCACAGACAGAACCTGCCCCTCCCTGTAAGCACTAGGCTGCTGGCTACGTTTAGCAGAGAGGCGAATGTGACAGATCCAAGATGTGGCTGTGACATGACTATGCCTAACAGGTCTAATATCTGTCAGGTCTCTTATCACCTATTATTAGAAAGTATCTCTGGATGCACACCTGAACAACAGACATCACTTCAAATCTCATCTCCTGCCCAGAGTGTAGAATGCATAGGCCCATTTATGTTGAGGCAGAGCAAAATAATGTCCAGCCAATGTGAGGCCATCACTTGCAGGAATCTGGTTGTACTTGCTTTTTTAATGCATGGCAACAAGGGCTTACAACATAAAAATAAAAAAAAACATATATTTCCAAGAGTCAACTCCTGTGTTTCCAATGCTGCTATGGATGCTGGTCCTTTTTTGATACCCTTATTTATAGACGTGCAATATTGGTCCGGACAAATCTGTATCAGATGGAAACTAATAATTAATACACAATACACGATAAATATTATTGAGAGGACAGTGAAAGGATTGTGGAAACGCTGACGTAAGGTGATGGGCTTTTGATGGTGTCAACGCGTGCGCGCGGTGCATTGAATGCGACCGTGGATTGGTGGAATGGGGAGTGTGAAACCGATTAGGAAACTGCGCCTTGGGGGACTTGGAGGGTGGCGCCCTGAACGTCATGTTGGCTCAAGTGGCATTGGAATTAGCAAAGAGTCTGAGCGCGCCTACGAAGCCATTATGGCTCTCCACACACCAGTATCACAACCTAGAGAGGGAGGAGTCTTCCATTTCTGGAGCCGGAGAAGCAGCATCCCAGACAGCGTAAAAATTGGAGTAACGGTGCTCGAAGGAGAACGGAATACGAAATAATATAATTTTATTTTCAACATACCAACGAAATATACATGGATGCACATTTTACGAGATAAGCATGAAGGTCTTTGATTTAAGATCAGGTAGCTGCAACCTTGTTTTGCATGTGCGGTAATATTCCAAGACATATGTGATACGTTGGGTGTGCTCAGCTCAATAACGGCGCTAGCAAGCTATTTCAAACGGTAAAATAAATCCAGATTGCTAGGAGATAGCCAACCATTTTATAGTTAGTCAGCTAGCTTGCGGGGGAGCAAGCTGCCTACTCGGGCAGAGGCATCATCGGATGCATCGACCAAGAAGAGGCATCTGGTAGGCATTAACCGACAATACAATCTCGGGGCATGCAAAGCGGTGTGTTTTGTGCAAACGGTTGATAAATCCCGCGTCCTCGGCTCTGGTCGTGGGATTAACCAGCCGGGAGAGAAGGAGAAGGTGGGGCCGAGGAGTGTCAGAGCTAAACCCAGCGCATGTAGCTTGGCGCTCTAGCTAGCGGGCTAACATTACATTCTCCATCGGTTTTCCATTTGGGAAATTAATTTCGTAAACTATAATTATTCGGCCATTGGAATTCTGAGAGCTTGCTGGGGTATTCCGTGGCAGTTCCCCCTCTCCCCCAACGAGGATCAGTCAGAGCTGTACACTTGAGGCCATTGGCTTCTCTACAAATAATACCGTGTGGGGCGAATTTCACGGGGGTAGCATCCCCGTTTGTCTTGGACCATGGCGGACGACGACGTGCTTTTCGAGGATGTCTACGAGCTGTGCGAGGTGATTGGGAAGTAAGTGTCAGCATATGTTTATGAACTGAACAATGATAATAAATTAAACATATTGTTTGCATTGAGTGCATTGTATTGCGTGTCTGCCTGCCTGTTTTTTTCTGTATGGAAGCAATTGCCATTCAAATATTAATTGCCACCACCATCATGACAGCTGTTTTACTTGGCCTACTTGTAGGTGAGTTGGTCATACAAAACCTCACACTACCCATCTCTTGTCAGGCCTATGTAAAATCACTTCCACAGTAGCTAATTCAATAAGCATATAACATGATTGCATAAACTGTTCAATATATGGGAAACCAGTTAGGCCTACTGACTTGTTAGTTTGATTGGGTGAGGCCCAATAATGTATGGTGAAGCCCCTGTTTAGTTCAAGAGCCGAGTGCATTGTTTTAGCTGGGCAGGATATCTTAATTTAACATGGCAGGAGAGAATATATCTGTTCAAAACGGAAGTTCATTGGCTCACATATATTCAAAACATTTCCCAATCTAGATCATTTTCATTCATGTCTTGTGCATCCATTCAGCTTTGTCAGATAGACACATTATTTTGACGAGGCGGTACTGGGCGACAGGTAGCCTAGCGGCTAGAGCGTTGTGCCAGTAACGAAAAGGTCACTGGTTCCTTCCAATACCCGAGCCGACAAGGTGAGAAATCTGACAATGTGCCCTTGAGCAAGGCACTTAACCCTAATTTGCTCCAGGGGTGTTGTACTACTATGGCTGACCCTGTAAAACAACACATTTCATGGCACCTGTCTGGTGTATATGACAATATACACCAGATAGGTCATTATTTTACTACACATAGGCATAGTGACTCATTTGTGGTTTGGAACATAGTTTTGGGTTGAAATGTAAACGTGTTTGGCTACTACAACTAGGTCTATAACGATCTCCACAAGTACTACTGTCAACACCACTACACTCTTCTCTCAGATTCAGATGCAGGGTAATTATAGTCAATCATTTAGTATCATGGCCATTTGGGACAAGACACAGGCTGCAGATTGTCATTGTGATGACGTCACACACTACTTCTTGATCCTACTTTAAGAGAAGGAGCATAGGCTCCCGGGGAGGATGGAACTTCTTCACCAGAACAGTCACATTCAGTGTTTTGGGTAGACTGCTGTGTTCTATGCCTGCACCGGTGTGCTGATATCATCATGCACTGCTAGTCATTATCCCTGCCCTGTCAATTGCAGACCAGTCTATTCATCCCCACCAACCCGAGGTGGCCAATCCTATTGTTGATGGACTTTTAAGCATTGCACACGCAAGCATTGCCCACACAGTTAATGATCATGTTTATCCCTGATCTATTTAGCCCAGATTTGTCTTACAAAGAGATTTAGGAGGCAACCTAATTTTACCCTGGATTGACAATTAGTCTAAAATCTAAAGTAGCAACTCTGGGTTTAGGCCAATTCAGAAAAACCCAGTTATCAGGTTTCCAGAATAAGTGAACAAATGTTTAAAGCATTCCCAGTTCCAACACTGAGATAATTGATAGGCCTAGAAGCAGTTCAGTTTTCTATCTGTTTCACACTATAAACATTGATTTATAAAGCACATAAATCCTAACACGCATTCGTGCAGGAAGAAGGTGGTTGTTGATTGAAGAGGGCCTCTTCTATTTGGTGCAGGCCTCATTTGCCCTCACATAGCTTACAACAATGTCATTTTCACAGATTAGTCTGGAAACCCAGATTTAAATGTATTGAAACTACCACCCACTCCAACCAATAGCCCCTTTACCCCGGATTTCTATTGTTGTGGCTGATGATCACACCCCTTCATATGAAGACTGGGCAGGCAGGCTGCTGTGGTCTTGGAGCTGGCCAAGCTCCCCTCCCCCTCTATGCTCAATCGAGACCCGTGGGTCCATTAGGGTCCAGGCTGAGACACATGCTGATTGCTCTTCAGCCCCTCAGGCTCTACTCTTTGTTTGGGGAGCTCTCTGCTTCGGTTACCTCCTCATTCAGTGACGGATCTAGGATCTGGTCTACTTTACCCAGTCCTGGTGTTAGACGTCATGTGGTGGGTGACAATACTGGTCTTGGGACAGCTGGTAAATAAGTAGCCGCCCAGGGCCTATCTTGGTGCAGTAACGCAGAGAGGGCCTCTAGTCAGAGGAGCCTACACCATGACTATGTTATCACCATGATCAGAAAGGGCTTCATGGCCTCCTACCTTCCCCTTCCCAAAGTAATTTGTTCCTCCTTTCATCTTTCCTTTCCGTCTTTCACCAAAACAGCTACACTACCAAAACAGCTACACTACCAAAACAGCTACACTGTACATCACCAGGTTCTGTTTAGTGAAGCAAATCTTTTTCAATAAACTTGATTTATATCCCAGATTTGTGAAAAAAAGTCTAACAAAAAGCACGATTCTAAATCAATCCTCTCCACCAGCGACACAGCCTAGTTTCTTACAGTGAAGCGATTGTCAGACAAAAGCACTGAGTACCAGCCAGTGTCTTTTAGGTAGAGAACTCTGCCAGCCTCTCCTGCAGAAAGCTGGGGATCATTTTCCTCAGCCCAGGATGAAGGGAGGGGATGCTGAGGAAGATCATTGGAGACAATAGAGGGTTCGAAATAGGATTGCCCCGAGGCTGGATATATAACTAATGTCAGCGGACTCCGGGGCTGACCTCCAATTTTTGTAAACCACACTCACTGTCAAGAAGAGCTAGGGAACCAACGAACAGAGGCTTAGAAGAAGTTCTCTCCTGCTATCCCATGCTCCCTTTGGTTCACATTGGTTCAGATGTTTTCGTTCCCTTGGTAGTTCATGGGGTGTTTAATGAACTGAAGACGTGCTGTTATCGCGGCTCAAGGGTCTGTATTGTCAGGGACGTCTGAAGCGGCGTTGACACGGCAACAAATGTTTGTCGCTTAGTAGGATGCGATTTTACAGCCAGTATTTTTTTCTGTTTCGCTTCTACTAGTGTTGCCTATGCTTCCATGCATGGCTCTGAGAATCATTTCCATAAGTAACTAATATAGTCTAGATGGGTTTTTACGAGAGCTGTAGCCTTAAAAATAACTGTCAATGGAATACTCACTTCACACGTGGCCTGTAGCCCTCTGAGGAGGTTTGTGAGCTATAACAAGACATTTTGTTTGACGAGAGAGAGAGACATTTGACTGACACTGTAGATCTGTGAATGATTGAAATGTTGTGGTGACACTTCCCAAAGTAGGTGTGACATGCTACCGACAGCGGCTGGTATAGTGTAAGTAGACATGTCAACCAGCGACATATGCAGGTGTTCGTGTTAGCTGATGAGGGAATAGTTTTGGGCAAGTACACGCACACATCCAAACACCTCTGCTATAATTTGTCTAAGGTTGGCAGACCAGTGGAGGTTTGGGGTTGGCAGACAGTGGAGGTTTGGGGTTGGCAGACAGTGGAGGTTTGGGGTTGGCAGACAGTGGAGGTTTGGGGTTGGCAGAAGGCCTTTGGGACGACTGAGCCTTTGTTTCGGCTCAGTTCCTGAGCTGGAGGAGTGTTTTAATCTCTCTGTTATTTCTACCTAATCTCGTTTAAGAAACTGGGTGGTTCGAGCCCTGAATGCTGATTGGCTGAAAGCTGTGGTATATCAGACCGTATACCACGGGTATGACAAAACATTTCGTTTTACTGCTATAATTACGTTGGTAAGCAGTTTATAATAGCAATAAGTCACTTCGGGGGTTTGTGATGTATGGCCAATATATGGGAGGTGACTGGGTGGGTGGGGAGGATTGCCAGTAGGGTCAAGCTCTGAGGATGACCTGCAACCTGCTAGTTGACTACTACACTAAGTTAATTGTTCTCTGAGGTGTAGCTTACTGTACGCTTAGCTGAATGGGGTGTTCAGTCTCACTATCTAGAACATTCTGAATCGACCAGAATGGAACCCCCCCCCCTGGCTCTGTAGGAATCAAGTTCCTCCGGATCCATACACAGTTGGCTGACAGCCAGCTAGTACCAGGCTCTCCTCTCCTCCTTTAAGAAAGTTAAAAGGAGATGTGGAGGGACACCCTGTTGAGAGTATTGGTAGACATTACGAGTAACTCAGACCTATTGCTAAGCTATATGTCTACTGCAGTACCATTGGTAGAAGCCTACTGGGGCTTTTGGAAGCAAACCTTTTTAAAATGTTATATCTTCCAATTTAGTTTGAATCATTTTGGTAAAAACAAATGCACAATCAGAATAAACAGATTCAACAAAGCACAGTAGTCAAGGCGAGACCCTGTACATGAGCAGTGAACTAAGGCCCATTGCCTATTCAGACATTATTCTAACTAAGCATGGCACAAGGCCTTACTCTCCACTGCATCCTTATCTGAGGGAAGTAAAGCTCATGCAAACAGGTTATGTAATCCTACTTATTAGCCCATTGTGTGTGTTACATTTCAGTAAACACAGTGACGTGCTCAGGCCGGGCATTTAAGCTCCAATTGAAGAGGATGGGCGAGGCGTGGGTAATTTGAGCCGTCTCTGCTCATAATGATTCTCTGCATGGGAATAGTAATGCAGACAAGTGCAACTGGAATCACACGCGGCTCTTCATTCTGGCTCTGGGGTACTCATTAGAGCCAGGAAAGATTGGAATATTGTCAGAATGGCTGGGAACTGGTGTAGTGATCAGTACTCTGACTCGCGTTGGCTCAGCTAATTAAACATCAACTCCTAGCCTACGTTTTAATGCTTTGGATCGCATTGAGCTCATTAAATGTAAGCATTTTTTAAAATGATTTGTTTGCAGTTTTTCTTAATTCATTCGTAGCTCTACGTACAATACACGCACTTGCTACACGTTAGGCTAACTACCAGTTGTGCGTGTTTTATAGCCTCTAATGGGTTCTGAGCAACCATAACACTCAGTACATTTGTTACTGATAGAACATACGAAGGCTAAGCTATCCCTGAACAAACATAACAAACCCTTCACCGTCTTTCCCGTACTGTGCATGTGTCTTGGGCCCAGTCATTCAGACACCCTCATCTACAGGTCTACGATCTGTTCTCCCTCCCTCCAGCCTCCACCTCAGCCATTATGATGAGATGATGTAACTGACTCTAGTCATGCTGGCAAGAATCTCCGTCTGCCCACACCTCCCGAGGCGCTTCTCAGAATTCTACATTCCATCTAACTTTCTCTTCTCTCCTTGTTTCTTGTCCTCACTATTTCTCAGGAAGTGTGTGGTCAGCTCCTCACAGAGTGTGGACTCTGGGGAGTTTGGCCTGGCTGATTTATTCTTACAGATGGGTTTGTTGACTGCTTTGAGAACAGGGGACTCGGAGGTGATATTGAATTTGGTCTCTGCTTGTCTAAGGGCTCCTGGGCCTCTAGTGTCAGACTCTGGTTATTTTCCAAAAAGTGCCCCATTGTTGTTTATTTCATCCTAATTTCTTCCTTCCTTCCTTCCTCCTCTCTCTCTTTACATCCCTATGTACTCTCACCTGCTTTCCTCTTTCCTTCGTTACTCCTCCTTTCCTACCTACATACTTTCCCCTCTTGCATAACACAATCGGATTCTGAAAGGGATGGTGTAAGTTAAAGAAGCACGATGGTTGGGTGCATTTAACTGGTAGTTCAGCTCTGACTACATGAGTGTTTGGGGGTCCCAGGTTCCTCCTCAGGCCCCCTACCCTACTGGAGTCTGGGAGAGAAGTGGAAATCTCTGCACTGAGACTGGCTTAATGTCCTAGAGGTATTTCGGCCTGTGAATTTCAGATGCACTCCGGTACAGCAAGATGAATCCTAATTGCCCTCTATTAATATTCAAAAGGTTGTACTCTTCAAGTAACCAGTAAATTAAACCAAGCAAATATTTAGGGCTGTGTGATTTCTTCCACTTTCCTACCTCAACAGACACTTGGCATTTTAGAAGCTTTTCGGTGCAATTAGTGTGTACACAGTTTTGGAATCCGGGGACGAGTTAACTGAATTCTGCCTCGTTGTTTTTAACACCAACATTGGACTGTAATCGGACTCTGACACGAAAGAGTTAAGTATGAGTCACATTCTTAGCCTACCTCAATGAAAGGCAACATTTCCTTACTACTCACTAGGAGTGTGACAAATTGTCAATTGTGCTTAAGGGTTAAACTGCCATTTAAACATATTTTTTTAATTTTTTAAATCATACAAATTTCACAATGCAGAATAATGGTCCGAATTCTGCCCGCTAGTGCCGGGCAATGACGTTAAATCTACCGCAGTCATATACCATTGAAAGCGCCTCGGCTACGGCATGTTTGTATGTAAGGGTACACTACAGCTTTTTAAATACCGACACGAAACCTTCTCTGGAGATGGTGTCGAAGCGCCACTGAACGGGAATTGTATTTGTAAAGGATCTGTGCTTCTGAATGGGGGCTAACATCTATCACTAGGCCACCAGAACTGTCAATCAAATAATATCAAACTGCCTACCTACTGCCTGCGAACAGATCACTCCTAAATAAAGTACTTTAAGGTTTGTTAAATACCGTGACATTTACTGAGGCATTTAGTAGAAAGAAAACAAGACTGATTAGTTGCCGTACTTGAGAGAACAAACACTCACACTGTATTTTGCGATTTCTTGTAAAGCAGGGCCTATCCACAATGAATAGGCTAGGATATTCTACATGCAACAGACCGAAGAGGGAACTCGCACCATTAGCGAAGAGGAAAGTAGGCGAGCCAGCTGCACCGCGATTATAATTTTGTGGGTAATAAAACATATTGTTTTTCCGTTTAGGGATTTTTTTTTTTTTTAAACGTTAAGGATCCACATTTCGTTTAAACGTTCCTACTCACGACCCGTCTCGACTCTTGGCTTTCTTCGGCTACCTCAGTTCCTTCTATCTCTCCCATTCTCTCTCGTTTCTCTAATGGCATTCTAGTTCCCATCCGAGGTCATGTGAGAAGGTGGCCAGGTGCTAACGGGTAATACTAACACTGCAGGGCAGTGCTGAACGTGGGAGGGGGCCCATGTCTCGAGCACAGCTGTGCCTATGTCATCAAAGCGTGCCTACCCTCTCTCTCCTTTCTCACAGTCCTTCCCCGTGGAATGACACTCCTGCGTGTAATCACTTGCCTTGGCGCCTTCCAGGGGTGGGGGGTTTGACGGGGTCAATTCCATTGGAACTCACTCAGTCTACATTTGACAACTAGGGAGATAAATTGCAATTTGATTCACAAATTCAAATTGAGCAGCTAGTCTATCATCTTCTGTGAGGATATTTGAATTCTTGAGCTTATGAAATTGACCTCAAACCCAACTGAGTTCACCTGGCTTTCGGCTCTTCACAGTGTCATGGAGGTAATGGGAGTTTTATTGACATTTAGGCTGGGCAATACTAGTCCAGTCCAATCCTACACCCATCCCTGGCCTCTATTCCATACCACTTCAGTGTTTGCAGACCTAGGTGTTAACTCTATGGTAGAATGAAATCAAAACCCATATGAAGGCTAGGTGTAGCCCACATCTTATTGCTTACAACTACCCTAGCCCTTCAGTCTGCATACACCATAGGAGGGCTTAGGGTGGAAAGGAACCAGTGTTACACCGTAGGGAGGAGCTAGGGGGGAAGGAAACCAGTGTTACACCGTAGGGAGGAGCTAGGGGGGAAGGAAACCAGCGTTACACCGTAGGGAGGAGCTATGGGGGAAGGGAACCAGTGTTACACTGTAGGGAGGAGCTATGGTGGAGGTGAACCAGTGGTTGTTTTTTCGGCTTGCGCCTTTGTCTTAAGGAGATAAACGTCTGTCAGCCAGGGCTGTCTTTCAACCCCGCTGTAGTGGGGGGTTTAGGGAGTCTCGCTCTGTTTTCACAGATCGAGTAATGTCTGAGGGATATTTTCTTTAGCATATGGGTCAGGCTTCACAGAGCCTCCACTCCCCCCCCCCCCCCCCACCCAGAGGCAGATAGCTGGGTTAATCATTATAGTAGGAGAGGCCCACACATGGTGGCTGTAACCCCCCTACCTATTGGTTAGTATTTATAGGATTTTTGAATTGTAGGCCTATCGTATTGGACACTTTTATGAATTAGCCTTAACTCTGTTTTGATGGAGTTGAAATCTCTGCCACTGAGTTTTATGCATTGCTATTTAGTGATGGCTCTTATTTCTGTGTGTGTGTGTGTGTGCTGACAGATGCCTTTCAGTCACGCGTCTCTTTCAGCATCAGTGCCACAGCCACAGCCTTTAAGATTATACTGAGTGGAACAGCTGAGCACTGTGTGCAATGGGGACTTGAGGGTGTGTGTGTAAATGTGTGTTTGGTCTAGGTTTATTTCCTCTACTACTCTTTGTGTGTGTCTGTGTGTCTGTGTGTGTGTGTGCCCTTGTGAGGGTGCCTTTGTGTGTGTGCCCCACAGTCCCTTTGGGATTTACATCCTTGCACAGTACACTTCCCTGCCTTATCATATCCTCAACCCAACCCACCACCCTGGTCCAAGGCCCCTGTCAGCAATGCTAGTTCTCCCTGCCTCGAGGCCTCTGTAATGGGGATTTTATTTTCATCTTCACAGCTGTGCTCACCACTGCTCTGTAATTCCCCAGGCGGAGGAGAGGAGGCTAGGCTACGTCGCTAGCTGCTCCATCTCCAGCATTAGGCTCCATCTTATCCAGGGCTGTTGGGTTATTGTTACTGCACTGTGATGACTGAAGGCCAACAGGGAAGAACAGAGAGAATGTAAAGGTGCCAGATAATCCAAGAATGAATTCCAAATCGACCCCTTCCCCCTATTCCCAAGGCACTGGTGTGTGTGTGTGCGTGTGTCTGTGAGAAACGTGACTGGCCCACTGTGTTTTCTGTCTTCCAGGGGTCCCTTCAGTGTGGTGAGGCGCTGTATCAACAGGGACACAGGGCAGCAGTTTGCAGTGAAGATCGTAGATGTGGCCAGTTTCACCTCCAGCCCTGGCCTCAGCACAGAGGGTAAGGAAGAGTCACACTCATGCGCTGTGTGTGTGTGTGGGTAAAGCGCTGATGCATACTAACTTTCCATGCAGTTTCCTGCCGTGTCATGCTGTTCTGTCTGTGTGTGTGTGTGTCACACTGTGGTGGCAGTGCCCTGGGTTTTGGCGTTCATGGTGTGCCATCTGTGATGCTCCGGTCAGAGCTGGGCTAAGGACAGGATCATAAGGGAATGGAAAGACAGAATTGTGTGTGAAAATATTGATAGTGTAATAAAGAGGGATTGTTGAGTAAACTGATATAGAGTCTGGAAGAACCTAGTAAACTGATATAGGGTCTGGAAGAACCTAGTAAACTGATATAGATTCTGGAAGAACCTAGTAAACTGATATAGGGTCTGGAAGAACCTAGTAAACTGATATAGGGTCTGGAAGAACCTAGTAAACTGATATAGAGTCTGGAAGAACCTAGTAAACTGATATAGGGTCTGGAAGAACCTAGTAAACTGATATAGAGTCTGGCTCTGGAAGAACCTAGTAAACTGATATAGGGTCTGGAAGAACCTAGTAAACTGATATAGAGTCTGGAAGATCCTAGTAAACTGATATAGAGTCTGGAAGAACCTAGTATACTGATATAGAGTCTGGAAGAACCTAGTAAACTGATATAGAGTCTGGCTCTGGAAGAACCTAGTAAACTGATATAGAGTCTGGCTCTGGAAGAACCTAGTAAACTGATATAGGGTCTGGAAGAACCTAGTAAACTGATATAGAGTCTGGAAGATCCTAGTAAACTGATATACGGTCTGGAAGAACCTAGTAAACTGATATAGGGTCTGGAAGAACCTAGTAAACTGATATAGATTCTGGAAGAACCTAGTAAACTGATATAGGGTCTGGAAGAACCTAGTAAACTGATATAGGGTCTGGAAGAACCTAGTAAACTGATATAGAGTCTGGAAGAACCTAGTAAACTGATATAGGGTCTGGAAAAACCTAGTAAACTGATATAGAGTCTGGCTCTGGAAGAACCTAGTAAACTGATATAGGGTCTGGAAGAACCTAGTAAACTGATATAGAGTCTGGAAGATCCTAGTAAACTGATATAGGGTCTGGAAGAACCTAGTAAACTGATATAGGGTCTGGAAGAACCTAGTAAACTGATATACGGTCTGGAAGAACCTAGTAAACTGATATACGGTCTGGAAGAACCTAGTAAACTGATATACGGTCTGGAAGAACCTAGTAAACTGATATAGAGTCTGGAAGAACCTAGTAAACTGATATAGGGTCTGGAAGAACCTAGTAAACTGATATAGAGTCTGGAAGAACCTAGTAAACTGATATAGAGTCTGGCTCTGGAAGAACCTAGTAAACTGATATAGAGTCTGGCTCTGGAAGAACCTAGTAAACTGATATAGAGTCTGGAAGAACCTTGTAAACTGATATAGGGTCTGGAAGAACCTAGTAAACTGATATAGGGTCTGGCTCTGGAAGAACCTAGTAAACTGATATAGGGTCTGGAAGAACCTAGTAAACTGATATAGGGTCTGGAAGAACCTAGTAAACTGATATAGAGTCTGGAAGAACCTAGTAAACTGATATAGGGTCTGGAAGAACCTAGTAAACTGATATAGGGTCTGGAAGAACCTTGTAAACTGATATAGAGTCTGGAAGAACCTTGTAAACTGATATAGAGTCTGGAAGAACCTAGTAAACTGATATAGGGTCTGGAAGAACCTAGTAAACTGATATAGAGTCTGGCTCTGGAAGAACCTAGTAAACTGATATAGAGTCTGGAAGAACCTAGTAAACTGATATAGGGTCTGGAAGAACCTAGTAAACTGATATAGATTCTGGAAGAACCTAGTAAACTGATATAGGGTCTGGAAGAACCTAGTAAACTGATATAGGGTCTGGAAGAACCTAGTAAACTGATATAGGGTCTGGAAGAACCTAGTAAACTGATATAGGGTATGGAAGAACCTAGTAAACTGATATAGAGTCTGGCTCTGGAAGAACCTAGTAAACTGATATAGAGTCTGGAAGAACCTAGTAAACTGATATAGAGTCTGGAAGAACCTAGTAAACTGATATAGAGTCTGGAAGAACCTAGTAAACTGATAGAGGGAAAGAATACCTGCTAATCAGAGAGTGAGAAGAAGAGAGGGGGAGAAAGAGAGTTAGAAGTAGAGCAACAGAGAGGGAGAAGAAGAGAGGGGGAGAAAGATAGTTAGAAGTAGAGCAACAGAGAGGGAGAAGAAGAGAGTGGGAGAAAGAGAGTTAGAAGTAGAGCAACAGAGAGGGAGAGGACCTCCAGTGTGTTTGAATGCTGAGAGATTGATTTCTGGCTGTAGAGTTGGGCTGGTTGGAACTCGTAAATGTCACTTTCATTTAAAACCCCACAGCGCTGGCAGAAAAGACAGTTGGACCCCCGATGAAACTAACCTCTCCCTCCCCTTCTGCTGTAATTTTACAGAAACTCACAGAAACCAGTCGTGTTAATTGTGAGCAGTGACATTTTGAGTTAGCAAGCAGACTGGGCTTCATTGAACAGTGATGAGTGCGTGTAGAGAGCACATCTACCCTGCTACGCTATCCACTAAATCCATACTGTTAGACTATACCCTCCCTCAGTTACTACCATGTATCATCTGTTCTGTTTTCCTCTCTCGTACTCTTGGTCTTCTGTGTGTGAGAGAGAGAGACAGAGAGAGGGAGAGACAGAGATCAAGGAATGCAGAGAGAGAGACTCAACACAGAGATAGTGAGAGAATAAGGACTCTGTCTCTGGGTCTTACGTCATGAGTTAGGCCCGTCACAACACCGCACACACGTTTGTAGTCTCTGCAGACCAGTAGACTGGGGGGGGGGGGGGGGGGGTAAATGAGGTCTGTATAGGGTGATGTGAACTACAGACCAGTAGACTGGGGGGGGGGGGGGGGGGGGGGTGTAAATGAGGTCTGTACAGGGTGATGTGAACTGCAGACCAGTAGACTGGGTGGGGGGGGGGGGGTGTAAATGAGGTCTGTATAGGGTGATGTGAACTACAGACCAGTAGACTGGGGGGGGGGGGGGTAAATTAGGTCTGTATAGGGTGATGTGAACTACAGACCAGTAGACTGGGGGGGGGGGGGGGGGGTAAATGAGGTCTGTATAGGGTGATGTGAACTACAGACCAGTAGACTGGGGGGGTTAATGAGGTCTGTATAGGGTGATGTGAACTACAGACCAGTAGACTGGGGGGGGGTAAATGAGGTCTGTATAGGGTGATGTGAACTACAGACCAGTAGACTGGGGGGGGGGGGGGGGGTGTAAATGAGGTCTGTATAGGGTGATGTGAACTACAGACCAGTAGACTGGGGGGGGAGTGTGTAAATGAGGTCTGTACAGGGTGATGTGAACTCCAGAACAGAGGACAACAGTGCAGTGTGTCTGACTGGGTCTAACTCCAGACGACGCCTCTAGTGCCACATGAGCTCCCACAGCTTCACTTTCCCTCCCAACGCTTTTTCAACTATTTTGCCCCTCTTCGGTGTGTGTTGTAACGGTTTTGACTTGAGGTTATTTTTTTATAGGGGTGCCAGGTAGGTTGTGCCTACCAGAGAAAACATTGGTTTCTCCTTTTAGTTTGGGAGGGAATGAGTCCCATCTGGTCCGTCAAGTCTACACCATACAAAGGACTTATGTAAACGTCAGAAGGGAAATCAACTTTTCATAAACCCTTAAAACATTGAAAGAACTTCAAAAACAACTATTCTTTTGCGTGGGTTGTATTAGCAACATCAATGGATTACACACACATAATAATATAACACAATGAGTTCTGGTTCCTCCAGAAATGTCCTGTACCTCGGGCCTAAAAAGAGTCCCGCCCGGTAAAGGAGTTCAGTGAACTCAAGTGACTTTGGTCACGCAATGTTGGTCCGTTCATTCCGTGTAGCGTAAACCCAGTATTAAATCATACAATCAATATAACCATTTTACCACAGAACTTTAAAGCGTATCTGCTCTTACTAATTCCTCAACTACATCTAACTACATAAATCATCACCGTATACATCATATCAAAACAAATGAAATACCGTATACAAAAAAGGTGGTAGTCAGTCGGTCAGTCAGACAATCCAATCCGCCAACAGATCTCCAGCGGAGAAAGGCCACGAAGAATAGAGAGGAGTAGTCCACGGACGCGAAGAGTGGATCCGATCCTGGGTAAACTCTCAGGCTACAAAACACACGTTTAACAGCAACAAAACAACCGGAATAGAGAAGCTTCGGGAACACATCCTCAGTCACGTCTCCATCCCAAACGCCACTTTTGCGCAGCTGATGCTGGCTATTTAATTGGGAATTAAAGGGAAAGCACCCTATTGGAAGGAGAAGCACTGAGACGGCTCAAAATAATTCAGGGCCGTCACACACCCCCTCCCCTGGAAAAAGCCGACCATTGCCCTGGAAGGCACATCTTGGTCGGGGTAACCGAGAAAGGTCTCCTCATCACTTTCCTCTACAAAAATTCTCATGACTTTTTGGAGCTCACGCTCCTCAGCTGAGGGGTCACAGGCCTTAAGGTGTGAGACTTCTGGGTCTGGGAATCCGAGAAAAGTCTCCTCACTTTCCTCTTCAAAGATATCCAAGATCTTGCGGCGCTCAATCGCCTCCAATTCCTCAGCCGAGGGGTAACAGGCCTTAAGGCGTGAGACATGGACAACGCGCATATCTTCACCTGTGTCCTCTTTCACCACTCGGTAGTTCAAAGGGCCCATCTGCTCCACAATCCTATATGGTCCTTGCCATTTAGGAGCGAGCTTGGCAGAGAAGAATTGTTCAGCTTTCGAGTAAGGATGAGAGCGAAGCCACACCCGATCACGAAGCTGAAACTGCATGTCTCGTCTGTTCTTATCATAATTTCTCTTCTGCTTGAGTCGAGCCTGGGTCATGTTCTTTGAGACAAGAGCTCTCAAGTCATGGAGATGGACTACCTGGTCATAGCAAGCAGCGTCTGGAGTAATCTGCTGGGGCTGTAGCACCATATCCAAGGGTCCTCGGAGGGGACGACTTAGGTTCAGCTCTGCAGGTGTGACTCCAGTGGACTCTTGCACAGCAGAATTCAGGGCAAATCGAAACTCGTGAAGGTGCTTGTCCCAGTGTTTGTGCTGGGTCCCTACATAGGAAGCAATCATTGTCTTCAAGGTTCGATTTACTCTCTCAGTGAGATTGGTCTGTGGGTGATAGGCCGTGGTCAACTTCTGTCTCAGGTTCCATCTTTGGCAGGTCTCCTCAAAGAGATCAGAGACAAATTGGGAACCTCGATCAGACAGGATGTAATCAGGCACTCCCCAGCGAGTCAGGATCTCTTTCGTAAGGATGTTAGAGACGGTCCTTGCTGTGGCCTGACGCAGGGAAAAGAGTTCCACCCACTTTGAATAATAATCAACAAACACAAGCATGTACACATTCTGATTGGAGCTTCTAGGAAATGGACCCATCAAATCCACTCCTAGCATTTCCCAAGGTCGGGTAACCACCGTTTGCTGCAACTTGCCAGCAGGCTTTCTACCTTCTGGTTTGTACATTTGACAAACCTGACAGTTTCGGATGTGTGACTTCACATCCATGCTCAGATGTGGCCAGTACAGTAACGCTTGCAACCGCTTGTAGGTTTTGAACCTGCCCAAATGACCAGCTAATGGGTCTTCATGGAAATGTTGAAGCAGTTGTAGGCGTAGAGTTTCAGGTATGTACAATTGGTAGAGGGTTCTGTGTGGTAGTTGTACAACACGGTAGACTTTGTCTTCCAGGATGGTCAGCTTTGTGGTAGGATTGACCATCTTTTCTCCATCTTCCAGGATAGTCTGGTACAAAGCCTGTACTTCTGGATCATCCTGTTGGGCTTTCCATATGGTCTCATCAGAGATGGGAAAGTCTGTTTTGGGCGAGTCTCGACTGCTTGACAGGACAGTAGCACATGTAAAATGAGGGCCACCGTTATCACAAGCAGGAGCCCTGGATAAGGCATCTGGAACAGTGTTGTATTTTCCTTTCCTGTATTCTACTGCAAAGGTGAACTCTTGCAACCGTAGAGCCCATCTTATGAGTCTGGTGCTTGGTTTGTTGGTCTTGAACACCCACACAAGGGAGGAATGGTCAGTGACCACAGTGAAGTGTCTTCCCTCCAGGTAGTACCTCCACTTTTCCAAAGCCCAGACAACTGCAAGGCACTCTTGCTCGGTTGTGGAGTAGTTCCGTTCTGCTCCATTCAATGTCCGACTGGCGAACGCTAGCACTTCTTCAGTGCCAAGTCCAGTCTGTTGGACTAGGACAGCACCAAGTCCAACATCACTTGCATCAGTGTAAACAACAAAAGGGGAATCAAAGTTGGGATGACCTAAAATGGGAGGTGTGACGAGGTGTCGTTTCAGGGTTTCAAAGGATGTCTGGCACTCTGCCGTCCATAGGAATTTCACTCCTTTTCGCTTCAACGCGTTGAGGGGTTCTGCCACCTGGGAGAAGTTCGACACAAACCGATGGTACCATCCAGCCATCCCAAGGAACCGTTGAAGGGCCTTGAGTGTGGTTGGCACAGGAAAATCTTGTACCGCCTTGGTCTTTTCAGGATCCACATGAATGCCGTCGAAAGACACAATATGGCCAAGGAACTTCAGGGAAGTTTGGCAGAAGTTGCTCTTCTTCATATTCACGGTCAGACCAGCTTCTCTTAGCTTGTCCAACACTGCTTGAAGATCTTGAAAGTGTTGTTCTCTGTTCTGGGAGTAGATAATTATATCGTCCAGGTAGACGAAACAGATCTTCCCTTTGAGCTCACCTAACGCAATCTCCATCAGTCTTTGGAAAGTGGCAGGTGCATTCTTTAATCCAAAAGGCATCACCTTAAAGGAAAACAAGCCCTCAGCACAGACAAAAGCAGTCTTGTCCTTGCTTTCCTGGTCCATCTCAACTTGCCAATAACCACTATTGAGGTCAAGGGTAGTGAACACAACAGCGCCAGACAATGACTCCAGGATCTCGTGGATGGTAGGAAAAGGATAGGCATCAGTCTGGGAAACATTGTTGGTCTTCCTATAGTCCACACAAAATCTAAGACCACCAGTCTTTTTTGGGATGAGGACAACAGGAGCAGCCCAAGGAGAGGAGGAACGTTCTATTATATCTTGTGTTAACATATCATTAATGAGTCCCTTTTGGATGATTAGCTTCGCTGGGGACAAACGATATGGCTTTTGCTTGATCGGCATTTCCTGTGTAAGGAATATTTTGTGCTTCAGGAGCCCGGTGCGTCCTAGCCTTGAAGTACATACATCAGCATTATTCTGCAGCTGTTCCAACAGCCTTAACTCCTCTGGATGTTCCAGCTGAGCTCTTCTTACAGCCTGTAAAAGGAGATCGTCAGAAGGATTATCAAGGGTTAGTGGTAACGGAGCAACGGCAGAGAAGACTGCCACATTTGAACCCCAATCATGTAACTTCGTAGCTTCTGATTGGAAGAAATGCTTCTTGCTCGGATTGTATGGAAACCAGTAGCAATTGTGTGCGATATCAATCTGGACACCACTGAAGTACATGAAATCAATTCCCAACACGACAGGAAAAGCAAGGTTCTTGGTTTGTAGGATAACTGAAGGAATCATATAGGAGCGGTTACACAGGCGGAACTCTACCTCACTCCATCCAAGTGGTCGTTTAGCCTCACCATCAGCCAGATAGAGTGGACCTTCTGTCCACGGCTTCAAGTTGTATTGCGGACCTTTAACCTCCTTCCACAGTTTCTCATTGAGCAGTGTGTAGGATGACCCGGTGTCCAGGATGGCTCTTCCTGTCCATGGGCCTATGGACAGGGGTAACACCAGTTGGTGCGGTATGAACTGAAAGGAAGGGGATGTCGATGGGGGGGCGTAGGCAGTGACTCTTGGGATTTCAGCTCTGGTTAAAGCACCCAGAGAAGGATGGTCATTCCTGCGAAGAGAGTTAGGCGTGTTGGCCTGTTGTGATTTGTGGTTTCTGGAAGGGTTTTCTTGATACGGTCTTGGACATGTAGCTGAAGAATGTCCCTTTTGGCTACATCTCCAACAGAACATGAGAGGGGTCATGGCTTGAGACTCTGGCTGTTGTTGATGGTCTGTCTTGGGTAACGGTTTGGGTGTCTGTTTCTTTCTTTGGTCATATTGCTGTTGGCATTCTCTGTCCTTCTCAAACTGCTGTCCCAAGCGAACCAGTCCATCGATAGTGGTGACTCGTTCTCGGAGTTGACTGGCTAGTAGTGGGTTGATGTTCTTCAAGATCAATTTAATGACCTCTTCCTCCTCAATGCCAGGTTTCCACCTTCTGCACAGGGAGTGGTAACCGTATGCAAAGTCACGGATACTCTCTTTCTCTCTTTGCACTCGATTCCTGACTCTGTCTGCCAGCTCATCTGTGTAGTCCTCAGACAGAAATGCAGAGGAAAACTTGGCCTCAAAGTCAGCCCAGGAGGTAGTGGTGAGACGT
Source organism: Oncorhynchus clarkii lewisi (assembly GCF_045791955.1). Classification (NCBI taxonomy): domain Eukaryota; kingdom Metazoa; phylum Chordata; class Actinopteri; order Salmoniformes; family Salmonidae; genus Oncorhynchus; species Oncorhynchus clarkii. Next base: position 13,235,798 of record NC_092164.1, on the reverse strand, counting down.
GCCACATCCCACCAGTCTCGAGCTGTCCCATGCAACACATTCCTCAATGTGGCAAGGAGTTCTTCGTCAGCCAGGGGATTGAGGGCAAGAAAGTCACGACATCTTTCTAGGTACATTAGCGGATCCGGACTGTCATCTTTTTTCCCAAAGGTGGGAAATTGCAATTTAATGGGCATCGCCCCCACATGACGTCTACTCAATTCACCATGAACAAACGAGCTAGGAGGGATTGAGGAAGTAGAGGGGGAGGGAGTTATCGGACAATGAAAATGAACACCAGGATGCATGGTGGATTGCATCCTGCAAGGGGTGGCTGTAGCATGGCCTTGTCTTGGCTCTTCAGAGGTACCAGCTTGGCCCTCAGTGGTCTGAACAGAAGTGGACACTAGAGAAACTCTGTGTAAGGAGTTGTGCCTAATGGAGGCCATGTCCACAGACACGTCATCCAACATTTTAACACAATTAGAGAGCTCTGTTTGCAAGTGGTCTACAGTGTTAACCATGGGAGAAAAAACAGAATTAACGTCCTTGAGGACCTCAGTGTGATGATGTTGCAGGCGCCATTGGAGAGTGGCAGTGAGTTGGTTTCGTTGGTAGTCAAACTGCCTGTCCATGGCACCAGTAATTTCCCGTCTTCCACTCTCACTGAGCTCTGTCAGTGTGTGGGTTAGAGTGCTCAGTGAGTTTCTGAATTCCATGGCACTCTGTTGTTGCTCTTCCCTCAGACATTTGAATTTATCGTGGATAAGAGTTTGGAGATGTTGTTGAGTCCGACGAATATCAAGGATGTCACCTTGAAGTTGTAAAACTACAACCTCTGGAGATAAACCAGACAATGGAGGAAGGTTGGGTGTCAGATGGAGGGCGGGCTCAGTACTTTCACACAGATCCATGTCAATAAGTGAGTAACTGGTTAGACCTCCTGTGGCCTGTGGTCCAGACCGAGCATTCAGATTCCCAGGGCTCTGGCCCAAATCAACTCCATTATCTCCATTCCCATTATGATTTGTGTTGTCAGCTTGATGGTCAGAATGGCCCTGTGTATTCCCATTGACAGGTATGAAATGGATGAGCACATTATCTTGGGGTGAATCCATTGTTTTAATTCCACACAAAAGATTTGCTTTGGTTAGTTCTCAATGTTGTGCTGTCCCATCTGGGGTGCCATTTTTTATGTAACGGTTTTGACTTGAGGTTATTTTTTTATAGGGGTGCCAGGTAGGTTGTGCCTACCAGAGAAAACATTGGTTTCTCCTTTTAGTTTGGGAGGGAATGAGTCCCATCTGGTCCGTCAAGTCTACACCATACAAAGGACTTATGTAAACGTCAGAAGGGAAATCAACTTTTCATAAACCCTTAAAACATTGAAAGAACTTCAAAAACAACTATTCTTTTGCGTGGGTTGTATTAGCAACATCAATGGATTACACACACATAATAATATAACACAATGAGTTCTGGTTCCTCCAGAAATGTCCTGTACCTCGGGCCTAAAAAGAGTCCCGCCCGGTAAAGGAGTTCAGTGAACTCAAGTGACTTTGGTCACGCAATGTTGGTCCGTTCATTCCGTGTAGCGTAAACCCAGTATTAAATCATACAATCAATATAACCATTTTACCACAGAACTTTAAAGCGTATCTGCTCTTACTAATTCCTCAACTACATCTAACTACATAAATCATCACCGTATACATCATATCAAAACAAATGAAATACCGTATACAAAAAAGGTGGTAGTCAGTCGGTCAGTCAGACAATCCAATCCGCCAACAGATCTCCAGCGGAGAAAGGCCACGAAGAATAGAGAGGAGTAGTCCACGGACGCGAAGAGTGGATCCGATCCTGGGTAAACTCTCAGGCTACAAAACACACGTTTAACAGCAACAAAACAACCGGAATAGAGAAGCTTCGGGAACACATCCTCAGTCACGTCTCCATCCCAAACGCCACTTTTGCGCAGCTGATGCTGGCTATTTAATTGGGAATTAAAGGGAAAGCACCCTATTGGAAGGAGAAGCACTGAGACGGCTCAAAATAATTCAGGGCCGTCACAGTGTGTGTGTGTGTGTACTGTGTTCTTCGCTCTTTGCTACTTCCTTGTGTGTGCACTTCCCGCGCTGCAGTCAAGCCTCTCCCTGCCTGCACACGTGCACCCCTCCATGTTAATCTCTTTTGATGTTTATGTGGTTGGGGAAGAGAGGGAAGGAAAAAACTAACACACACCGGAGGTGTTTCCTCTTCTCTTAACTTCCCTCCTGCGCTCCTCCGACTGGAGTCTGCCACCTGGGTCAGCACAGTGGAGAGGTCAGGAGAAAGAGAGGGAGGGCACACACCTATAAGCTATGGGGCAAGATGAGGAGGAGAGGAAGAGTGTTGAAAAGGGGAAATGAGGACAAACGGATGCATCTCAATACTGAAAAAATGGTTTCCATCTCTTAACTCTCCTGTTTCCTCCACAGATCTGAAGAGAGAGGCCAGTATCTGTCACATGCTGAAGCACCCTCACATCGTAGAGCTACTAGAAACCTACAGCTCAGATGGCATGCTCTACATGGTCTTTGAGTTGTAAGTTGGTTGTGTTTCGGCCATTTTGTTTCTTGAATGGTCAGCTATTGACTTTCGATTCTAGAATGGACCAAATTCTAGAATTTCTGTTCTAGATTTAACTTGATATTCTAGAATGGTCCCTCCCTATTGACTTTCTGTAGTAACGGTGTAATCCAAATTCAATAAAGTTTTGTTTTATGTGATTTCTACCTCTCTGACATAGTATGGATACAGCTGACCTGTGTTTTGAGACTGTGAAGCGGGCGGATGCTGGTTTTGTCTACAGTGAAGCTGTAGCCAGGTAAAAGTTTATTTCCCCTCTGCCTCTCTAGTATGGACGGAGCTGACTTGTGTTTTGAAATTGTGACGCCGGGCTGATGTGGACTTTGTCTACATTGAAGCCGTAGCCAGTTACACGCACGTCACATTGATATTTTCAACAAAGGCCTCATTTGAAGGAAGTGGCTTTGTATTCAGTGGTAGGACGATGAGAACCTTGGGGACTCTACATGCCTGTAATGAAGTGCTTTTAGAAGGAGCTCTCTAAGAAGTAGTGGCGTTGCTAATTCCCTCACTCTCCTCCTTCCACTTCATTCTCTCTCCCCCTTTCTCTTCATTCCCTCCTCCTCTCCCCCTTTCTCTTCATTTTCTCTCTCTCCCCCTTTCTCTTCATTTTCTCTCTCCCCCTTTCTCTTCATTTTCTCTCTCTCTCCCCCTTTCTCTTCATTTTCTCTCTCTCTCCCCCTTTCTCTTCATTTTCTCTCTCTCCCCCTTTCTCTTCATTTTCTCTCCCCCTTTTTCTTCATTTTCTCTCTATCCCTCGTCATTCTCTCTCTCCCCCTTCCTCGTCATTCTCTCTCGCCCCCTTCCTCTTCATTCTCTCTCTCCCCCTTCCTCTTCATTCTCTCTCGCCCCCTTCCTCTTCATTCTTGTCTTTTAGTCACTACATGAGACAGATCTTGGAGGCGCTGCGGTATTGCCATGACAACAACGTGATTCACCGTGACGTGAAGGTAAGCTCCCCTACCCCAGATGTCTAGTCCCACTTCCCCCTTGTCTAAACAGCACTGTTGTCAATGGCATCTATTGATTTCAAACAGAATGAAGTAACCATTGGTGATCCACCGTCTGTCTCCTCGTATTGAGTGTATATCGACTAACCCAACGATAACTGACCCATCAGCTTAGCCCATTGGGTTGTAGGAGTAGTAGGCTAACTAGTAATAAAGGTGAGTTAAGCTGGGGCTGGATTAGTGTTTAGTGTCAGGGGAAACCCTGCTGAAACCCTGTTTGACAGGCCAGACAGCACGGCTTCAGTGATCACTATAGGATTACCTCTCTAACATACAGTAGGCCACAATGCCAGACCAGATGGGGCGAGCCCTGCCCACAAACAGACACATTTGGTGACTCCCAGAGGGGATAAGGGGAGCTTTTGCATGTGTGTTAATACCAATGTCAGTAAGTCAGTCTGTTTGTGTGTTTACACAAAGTTACACCTTCCCCCTGTGTTGAGTGTATGTAGTGTTTAATGAAAGATGTGTTCTTGTTTGTTGTTGTGCGTGTATTTGTCTGTTTGAATACTTGTTATTTGGGGTGTGTGTGTGTGTGTGTGTGTGTGTGTGTGTGTGTGTGTGTGTGTGTGTGTGTGTGTGTGTGTGTGTGTGTGTGTGTGTGTGTGTGTGTGTGTGTGTGTGTGTGTGTGTGTGTGTGTGTGTGAGAGAGAGTGCCGGTGTGTGTAGTAGACTGCTGTAGTGGTAGTACCTAATACCACCAGTAGAGGGGACTGTGCGATGCTTATCAGCCATTCAGTTTTCACACCAAGGTGTGCCCCGCACGCCACCCAGCTCCATCCTCAGCCTCCTTGCCAGGCCCCTCCCCACTCCGCCCCTTCAGCTTCACATACCTATCCAGACTAATGAACCCCAGCAGAGTGATACTGATATACATGTTCATGTAGAAGAGGTTGCCCACCACATACATGTGAGCTTAAATCGTATATATTTATTTGCTTTGTACAGTGTTATATCAGATATGATTGTGTCACATACTATTGACAATATCAGTTAACCGACAGACACAGGCATTTACACTACCATTCAAAAGTTTGGGGTCCCTTAGAAATGTCCTTGTTTTTGAAAGAAAATCTTTTTTTTTTTTGTCCATTAAAATAACATCAAATTGATCAGAAATACAGTGCAGACATAGTTCATGTTATAAATGACTATTGTAGCTGGAAACTGTGGATTCAATTTTTATTTTTTTGAATGGAATATCTACATAGGCATACAGAGTCCCATTATCAGCAACCATCACTCCTGTGTTTCACTTTATATAATGTTTACATACCCTACATTACTCTTCTCACATGTAGATGTTAGATATTGCTGCACGGTCGGAACTAGAAGCACAAACAATTCGCTACACTCACATTAACATCTGTTAACCATGTGTATGTGACCAATGAATATTGATTTGATGGCACATTGTGTTAGATAATCCAAGTTTATCATTTTAAAAGTCTAATTGATCATTTAGAAAACCCTTTTGCAAGGGTTGCACAATTGAGCAAGAGGACAAGTACATTAGTGTCTAGTTTGAGAAAGTTAGAGAAACAGATGCCTCACAAGTCCTCAACTGGCAGCTTCATTAAATAGTTCCCGCAAAACACCAGTCTCAACCTCAGTGAAGAGGCGACTCCGGGATGCTGACCTTCTAGGCAGAGTTCCTCTGTGCAGAGTTCCTCTATCTAGTTGAGACTGGGGTTTTGCGTTGAGACTGGGGTTTTGCGTTGAGACTGGGGTTTTGCGTTGAGACTGGGGTTTTGCGTTGAGACTGGGGTTTTGCGTTGAGACTGGGCCTCTGTTCGCCTATGTAGATATTCCATAAAAAATCTGCCGTTTCCAGCTACAATAGTCATTTGCAACATTAACAATGTCTACACTGTATTTCTGATCAATTTGATGTTATTTTAATGGACAAAAAATAGCTTTTCTTTCGAGAACAAGGACATTTCTAAGTGACCCTGAACTTTTGAACGGTAGTGTAAATCACTTTGATTCAGGACATCTGGTCAGGTCCATTCTTGGAAACTGAGTCTAGTTCAAGACATTGGCCCTTGTCACATGCATCAGTTGTTGAGGACATGGTATACATTATAATGTAAATAGAGCTAAAGTCCATGAAGTTAAACAATGAGGTCTGTAAATTCACTGCTTTGCCACTATGGCTGCGCCTGGGAGGAGGGTGGGGCTAATCAGACAGAGGCTGGTCCTGGGCTCATGGGAGGGGTTAATGACAGTGTTGGGGGAAGTGACGGACAGAGAGGTCCGTCTGAACTCTGATACCGAGCTGTTGGAGGTCCCGTCGTTAAGGAAGTGGAGCCGGTTGCCGAGGCTCTGTCCGAGGGCTTTCACGGCGGCCTTTCGCACCGAGCCCGACAACAGGAAGTACATCACAGGGTCCAGGACGGCGTTGAAGGCGGAGAACAACAACATGACCTCATTGGTCCTGTCCACCAGGCGCAAGTAATCGCAGGATGGGGATTGGCTGAGCTGGGAGAGGACGTAGAATGGGCGGAAGGCATGGTAGGGCCCGAAGCAGACGGTGAACAGGAAGAGCACGAAGAAGGACTTCCTGGCGGCGCTACCGTAGCGGTGGGCATTGGGGAGGTCCGGTTTATCCCTGGACACCTTGAGGAGGCGCATGGCTATCTTCCCATAGGAGACCACCAGCAGGCAGAGCACCCCCCAGAACAGCAGCACCAGAGCCATGTTGAAGTAAGCCTTCCCCTTCGCCCCACGTCGTTGCTTATACTGGAAACACTTCCCAGGTTCCTCGTTTCCCTCCGACATGGCGATCATGGGCACGGCCGCCACCAGGGACAGCCCCCAGAGCGCCCTGCACGCCACCCAGCTCCATCCCCCACCTCTCAGCCTCCTGGCCAGGCCCCTCCCCGCTCCACCCCGCCCCTTCAGCTTCACATACCTATCCAGACTAATGAACCCCAGCAGAGTGATACTGATATACATGTTCATGTAGAAGAGGTTGCCCACCACTTTACAGACCAGGGGGCCGAGGACCCAGCGGTTGCCGTTCGCATGGTAGAGGACTCTGAAGGGAAGGCAGGCCAGGAGCACCAGGTCAGCTATGGCCACGTTGATGAGGAACACCCGGACAGAGTTCCTCCTGGAGTGGAGGACGAAGACCCACAGGGCCAGGAGATTACCTACCAGACCCAGGAGGAAGAAGAGGGAGTAGAAGAAGACCAGGGGGAGGCGCACGGCACCGTCATCTAGATTACATAGGGTCTGGTTTGGAGAGGAGGAGGTAAAGGGGGGATAGGTTGCATTGGAGAGGGGGAAGGAAGAAGAGGACAGGGGTAAAGAGGTGTTGGGAGAGGAGGTGGAAAGGGGGGAGGAGGGCAGAGTGGGCATTGTGTTGAAGCTGGGGTGTCTTTAGGCCCAGCAGATCTTCAGTGCTGTGGGAGATAGAGGGAGGGAGAGGTGGGGGGTGGAGAGATGGTTTTTAATGATAAGGATGAAAAACGTTGAGAGATGTCAATGAATTAACAAAAAAAGTGGGCTGTTAACAGGAAGGGACTTTGGCGGTTTGCATTAAAAAAACACTGTAAAAGTGCTCAAAGAACTAATCTATTTTTAAATGTCACCACATTTACCACTTCCTTTTCACAATGTTGTATTTCAAGTAACTCCCCTGTAGCAGGAAAATAACTAATGAAAAATCAACCACTACTTTAAGTGCAATTATTGTATTGTACCTATGACCTATCTTGGATTCACCACCTAGTAAAGAACATGGTCTACCTTGTGGTTTTCACAGATTCACACACACAGGTTCACTGATGTCTTTATTAAGACAGGATCTCACTCACCATCCAGATTCCCTCCATGTCAGAGACTGTGCAGCTGTAGTTTGACTGTCCACTGTCCAGAAATGTGTGTGTCGTTACATATCCTTTAACAGCCCCTGGTCCTACTGTCCCTTGGTTGTCAGGTTCAGTGGGATCGTGTTGGGACTTCTCTGGTTACTCTCCTACACACTTTTTGTCTGTTCGTCTGTTACTCTGAGCTCTCCTCCCTTCTCTCACTCTCTCGCTCTCTTTCCTCCTCTCTCTTCCTCTCTCTGGTCCTCTCTCTCTGTGCCTCGATGTTCTTCTCTCATGCCTCCCCCAACCACTCCTTGTCAGCTGTTAGCAGCCGTCAGAACCCTCAGACCACAGACCCCGTCCTCCCCCTCCAGTGTGAAGTGCAGAGTAGGGCAGGAAACCTGCGCTGTGAGACCACACACCCTGACTGTCACGTACTCCAGCGCTGCGCTCTGCTCCTCATCCTCCACCTCTTCTTCTCTCTATGTTCTCCTTTCTCCTCTCCTCTTCCTTTCTCCGGTGTTCTCTCTATCTGTCCAGTGTCGTTGTCCTCCTTTCTCCTCTCCTCTTCCTTTCTCTGTCCAGTGTCGTTGTCCTCCTTTCTCCTCTCCTCTTCCTTTCTCTGTCCAGTGTCGTTGTCCTCCTTTCTCCTCTCCCCTTCCTTTCTCTGTCCAGTGTCGTTGTCCTCCTTTCTCCTCTCCTCTTCCTTTCTCTGTCCAGTGTCGTTGTCCTCCTTTCTCCTCTCCTCTTCCTTTCTCTGTCCAGTGTCGTTGTCCTCCTTTCTCCTCTCCTCTTCCTTTCTCTGTCCAGTGTCGTCATTCTCCTTTCTCCTCTCCTCTTCCTTTCTCTGTCCAGTGTCATCATTCTCCTTTCTCCTCTCCTCTTCCTTTCTCTGTCCAGTGTCGTTGTCCTCCTTTCTCCTCTTCCTTTCTCTGGTGTTCTCTCTATCTGTCCAGTGTCGTCGTCCTCCTTTCTCCTCTTCGCAATCAGTTGGAGTGTTTCTGCAGTAAAGCAGGTAGCCCTTTGTCCCGTCTAGGAACCCTTTAGGTCCAGCACTACCAAGGTTTACTACAATAGGATGGTACAAAATGGAGCACTTTTTTTATGAAGCTTGAACCCAATCCCTCCATCTCTCTCTGTCTCTCTCTGTGTCTCTCTCTCTCTATCTCTCTCTCCCCCTCTCTCTCTCTCTCTCTCTCTCTCTCTCTGTATCCCTGTCTTGTAGCCTCACTGTGTCCTGCTGGCCTCTAAGGAGAACTCAGCTCCTGTCAAGCTGGGGGGGTTTGGAGTGGCCATACAACTAGGAGAATCAGGCCTGGTGGCAGGAGGTACTCTATATTCACTCTGGGACTGTGTATTTGTCATTCTCTCCTCTCTCTCACTCTCTCTCTCTCGTATCTGTGTGTAAACCCACACTCGAACCCCCCATTCCTCCCCAGGTCGAGTAGGCACGCCCCACTTCATGGCCCCAGAGGTGGTGAAGAGAGAGCCGTATGGGAAGCCTGTCGACGTGTGGGGCTGTGGAGTCATCCTGTTCATCCTGCTGTCTGGCTGCCTGCCCTTCTACGGTACCAAGGAACGCCTGTTTGAGGCTATCATTAAGGGGAAATATAAGGTAGTAGTTGATTTTCCAAAACTGCCCTCTAACACACACACACACACACACACTAACTAACTACAAAGCAAAGAAATGGGTGGGTGTGAAACCTGCAGTAGCGGGTCATTGCACGTGGTTAACAACCACAAGCTACGGCTTGGAAAGTTGCCTCAGCTGCATTTCCATCAAGGCCTTATTGAGGCCCATACAGAGTATTCAGAATGTACCATGTAGAACAGTCCTCATTCTGTCTTCTGGGCCTGGTGGGGGGTACATGGCAACCTTCCATCTATATCTATAGCTAGGTTAAAAAGCTCCAGGTATATACTGTGCCCAAGGTGATAAACGTATCTGGCATACCCTCGGGTGCTGCAGCCCTACATCCATCTGAGAGCGTGTGTGTGTGTGACCCTCCCCTCTAGATGAACCCACGCCAGTGGAGCCACATCTCAGAGAGTGCCAAGGACCTGGTGCGTCGCATGCTGATGCTGGACCCCGCAGAGAGGATCACTGTCTACGAAGCCCTCAACCACCCCTGGCTTAAGGTGGGAACAAACATGCAGACACACTGATACACACACACATGCACATGCATGCACACACACACACTAAAAGCCCTGTCTGCAAGATGCTGAATATGCAGACACACACTTAACCCCAACTGTAACACATGATTATAACCAGATGTGAAACTAACACTGGGTTAGTTGTTGTTTCCTCATAATTTCCTCCCTGTCAGGAGACGGCGCCCTGCATCAGCTACTTTCACAACCCAGAGAATACAGTCCACTTTATTGAGTAGAACCTGTGTCGTAGTGTTTTGACTTTATTAGTGTGGTATTCACCTGTCTGTGAGGGGCAAGTATTCACCTGTCTGAGGGACAAGTATTCATCTGTCTGTGTTCTCCCTGCAGGAGAGGGACAGGTATTCACCTGTCTGTGAGGGACAAGTATTCACCTGTCTGTGAAGGACAAGTATTCACCTGTCTGTGATGGACAGGTATTCAGCTGTCTGTGTGTTCTCCCTCCAGGAGAGGGACAGGTATTCACCTGTCTGTGAGGGACAAGTATTCACCTGTCTGTGAGGGACAGGTATTCAGCTGTCTGTGAGGGACAAGTATTCACCTGTCTGTGAGGGACAGGTATTCAGCTGTCTGTGAGGGACAAGTATTCACCTGTCTTTGAGGGACAAGTATTCACCTGTCTGTGAGGGAAAAGTATTCAGCTGTCTGTGAGGGACAAGTATTCAGCTGTCTGTGAGGGACAAGTATTCACCTGTCTGTGAGGGACAAGTATTCACCTGTCTGTGAGGGACAAGTATTCACCTGTCTGTGAGGGACAAGTATTCACCTGTCTGTGAGGGACAAGTATTCACCTGTCTGTGAGGGACATGTATTCACCTGTCTGTGTGTTCTCCCTCCAGGAGAGGGACAAGTATTCACCTGTCTGTGAGGGACAAGTATTCACCTGTCTGTGAGGGACATGTATTCACCTGTCTGTGTGTTCTCCCTCCAGGAGAGGGACAGGTATGCCTATAAGATCCACCTGCCAGAGACGGTGGAGCAGCTGAGGAAGTTTAATGCAAGGAGGAAGCTCAAGGTACACACACACACACACACACACACACACACACACACCATTGATGCTCTTCAATCAATCAGTCAATACATTCCTGTTCCTTGTGTTGTGTCGTAGGGGGCAGTGTTGGCTGCTGTCTCCAGCCACAAGTTTAACTCCTTCTACGGAGACCCACCAGAGGAGATGCCTGACTTCTCTGAAGACCCCACCTCTTCAGGTAAGACCCGCCCCTCTCCTCCTGTTGCCGTAACGGATGTCATGGCAACAATCGCTTACGTGGTTTGTGTTGCTAGCTCATTGTCCCACGGGCAGTCCTGAATTTTTGACTTCTCATAGTTTTCTACAACTATAGCCAACTTCTGCGATAACAGAAAAGGATTCTCATCATGTAAGACCGATAATGATGATTTGACCTTTCTATCACTGTTGTAAGCTCCTCAACCTCAACCAAGCCTCAACGTTATCTCATTTCCTGGTAATCAGATGACAGATAGTCAGTAGCTAACCACACAGCCAATCCAGTGTTCAGAACAGCAGTGGAACATTCAGGCCCTGGTCTCTGTGCTAGCCTATACATCCCCCTGATTGCTGGGAAAAGGAAACAGAAGTGTCCAGGCTAGCGTTGCCCAATGCCCTCACTTCCCTGTCTCTGTCTCGGGGTGCACTGTCACTCCCTATGGATGTTATCAACGGGGGAACAAAGAGTCTATGTACTACCTGCTGCCCTCTCTGTCAAATAGCCTACTGCTCTGAATGCTATGTTTGTCAGATGTTCTCAGACCTAACAAAAGGGCTGTAATGTTGTGATAAGGGCGTGTCCCACGCCATCTGTTTTGTAGGTCTCGTTAGAGGCCTTTTTAATAGGCTCCGTCTAAAATGGTCAAATGAAACGGTGCCTATCCTTCCCGTGCATGTGGGATTAAGGCGTGTAGCTGGGTCTACACAACAGATGGTGTGACGTGACCACTTTTCAGGATGAAAACATCTGACAAACTTTGGTAGAAATTGGAGCGGTACAAAGTCCAAATGAGTCATAGAAAAAGCATTGGAGACAATATAGGTGATAGTCTGGTCTTCCTCTTATGAGACCAGACAACCTCATTGCATCACTCTGCGTTTTGTGACTTTCTGCCCTTGTTTAAAAAAAGAAAATGCTTAGGGATGGAATTCACTTTCCTGTGGGGTGTGGCTGTGTGTCTTTGAGACTTTAGCCAGATACCCACAGTTCCAGACTCTTCTAGAGTCAACACAGCCTCTGCTTTTTGTTCTCTCTCTCTCTCTCTCTCTCTCTCTCTCTCTCTCTCTCTCTCTCTCTCTCTCTCTCTCTCTCCCTCCCTCCCCTGTTTTGCTCTCTGTCTGTCTTTCATTCTTCCTGGCCTCCTCTTTTCTCTCTTGTCTGCTGAATCTTTCCTCTCTATTGTTTTCTCTGTGGTGGTGTTTCAATGCGGCGCTCTCTGTAGGACTGCTAGCCGCTGAAAGTAGGTATCCCCAGGTAGCTTCCTGGTGTGACATCATGACATCATCACCATCTATTAAACTACCTCCCCCTCCCCCGTAGCACCCTTGATGACTCGCGTCCCAATACTCTAAAACAGCTTCCTTACCTATTTGGGGAATGAAACCGTATCTGACTCGGTGTCAGTTGATGGGGGTGAATTGAACTCCAAGCTGAGATGGACAGAAAGCCAATCAGAAGTATTGGGAAGTAGACTCTGTGTGCATTGTGATGTCACTCACCACCGACAGCTAATGAGGTGGACCCGCGCCTGCACGGCTTCCATTTGATCCAATCACAACCGTTGTCAGTGGCGTGTGCAATCTGGACCTGTCATGGCCTTGGAGGACAAACTGAGTGTTCAGCCTTCAAACCTCTTGTTATGTGTGAAGTGTTTTTCTATGTTATATAAGCAGCATGGCAACTAACTTTAGTCTTCCATACAATCTCTAGATCCAGCCTTCACTAACCTTCACTAACCTTCACTAACCAATCACATGACCTGACCTCCATACCATTATCTCCATCCCATGTGATATGGTTTATTTCTTCCTTTCTGTCTAATATGTCATATTGATGATGGGACATACCTGTTCTGCGTCTCTCTGTGTGCTGTGTCTCTGTGTGCTGTGTCTCTGTGTGCTGTGTATCTGTGTGCTGTGTCTCTGTGTGTGTGTGCGGTGTCTGTCTGTGTGTGTGTGTGTGCGTGTGTGTGTGCGGTGTCTCGTGTGTGTGTGTGCGGTGTCTCGTGTGTGTGTGTGCGGTGTCTCGTGTGTGTGTGTGCGGTGTCTCGTGTGTGTGCGGTGTCTCGTGTGTGTGCGGTGTCTTGTCTGTGTGTGTGTGTGCGGTGTCTTGTCTGTGTGTGTGCGGTGTCTTGTCTGTGTGTGTGTGTGCGGTGTCTTGTCTGTGTGTGTGTGTGCGGTGTCTGTGTGTGTGCGGTGTCTATGTGTGTGTGTGTGCGCGGTGTGTCTATGTGTGTGTGTGTGTCTGTGTGTGCGGTGTCTGTGGTGTCTCTGTGTGTGCGGTGTCTCAGTGTGTGTGCGGTGTCTCTGTGTGTGTGCGTGTATGTGCAGTGTCTCTGTGTGTGTGTGTGTGCGCAGTGTCTCTGTGTGTGTGTGCGCGGTGTCTCTGTGTGTGTGTGCGGTGTCTGTGGTGTCTCTGTGTGCGCGGTGTCTGTGTGTGTGCGGTGTCTGTGGTGTCTCTGTGTGTGCGGTGTCTGTGTGTGTGCGGTGTCTGTGTGTGTGCGGTGTCTGTGTGTGCGGTGTCTGTGTGTGTGCGGTGTCTCTGTGTGTGCGTGTGTGTGTGTGTGTGCAGTGTCTGTGTGTGTGTGCAGTGTCTGTGTGTGTGTGTGTGCGGTGTCTCTGTGTGTGCTGTGTCTGTGTCTCTGTGTGTGTGCGGTGTCTGTGTGTGCTGTGTGCGGTGCCTCTGTGTGTGTGTGTGTGTGTGTGTGCGTGCAGTGTGTGTGCATGCGGTGTGTGTGTGAGTGTGTGTGTGGTGTCTCTGTGTGTGTGTGTGCGTGTGCGTGGTGTCTCTGTGTGTGTGTGTGTGTGTGCAGTGTCTCTGTGTGTGCGGTGTCTGTGTCTGTGTGTGTGCGTGGTGTGTGTGTGCGTGGTGTCTGTGTGTGCGGTGTCTGTGTGTGCGGTGTCTGTGTGTGTGTGCTGTGTGTGTGTGTGTGTGCAGTGTGTGTGTGTGCGGTGTGTGTGTGAGTGTGTGCGTGGTGTCTCTGTGTGTGTGTGCGTGTGCTGTGTCGCTAGGTGTCTGTGTGTGGTGTCTGTGTGTGTGTTTGCGTTGTCTCTCTGTGTGTGTTTGCGGTGTCTCTGTGTGTGTTTGCGGTGTCTCTCTGTGTGTGTGTTTGTCTCTGTTTTTGTGTGCGGTGTATGTGTGTGTATGCTGTCTCTCTGTGTATGTGTGTGTGTGTGCTGTGTCTCTGTGTGTGTGTGGTGCCTCTATGTGTGTGTGTGCGATGTGTAAATATATTTGTCCTTGTTGTGTGTTTTTTGTGTGTGTTAAATGTAAATGTTTGTGTTTTTATGGTACTGGCTACTTATAATTGGTGTGTGTTTGCGTGTGTATATGTTATAACCTGTGTGTGTGTGTGTGTGTAGGGGCAGTGTCCCAGGTGCTGGACAGCCTGGAGGAGATTCATGCTCTGACCGACTGCAGTGAGAAAGATCTGGACTTCTTACACAGCGTCTTCCAGGACCAACACCTACACACACTGCTGGACGTGAGTGGGCTACACACACGCAGGTTCATGTCAAGTCCACTAGGTGGCACTTTGACACAAGTAAAGAGCTCAGACACACCACATTATTCATTGGGAAAATCCTTTGGGAATAAAAATGCATTTTTATTTCTAAAGCAACATTTAATACAAAAAGTGGTATGTGAGGAGGGATATGTAAAAGATGAGTGAATAATAATGGCTGTCTCCCCCTGGTGTTGCAGCTCTATGACCAGATCAACACCAGGTCGTCTCCTCAGATCAGGAATCCTCCCAGTGATGGAGTACAGAGAGCCAAAGAGGTGAGTGGCCTGGTCACGACATCAAGGTGGGACACCTCTTTTCTTCTGGGACTAGCGCTTGTTAAATACTTTATCTTGTTGTTTTGGTTAGTGTTTGGGGGTTTGTTAATGTTTTGTATTAAGTGTTGATGCTCTTATATGATACAGTACTTCCTCTCCCTCCTCTTATCCTGTAGGTACTGGAGACAATCTCCTGTTACCCTGACAACATGGAGGCCAAGGAACTCCGGAGGATCCTCACACAGCCACACTTCATGGTGGGCCATCTCCATCTCTCTCTCTGTGTGTGTATAAACAAATGATCATGACTGGGTCAAGCTCCTTAGTTTGTCCACTATAGACCCCAGGTAGAGAGGGAGTAATCTGTTAGACTGAGGGGAGGGGCTGTCAGGTGTAGCAGCCAGGGTTATGGGTGGGGCTAGTGAGGCTGCAGACATCCTGCTCCGCCCACCCAGCCCTAACTGTTACTGCCAACAAAAGAACAGAATAAAAAAAGCTCCCTCTGCTTTTCCTAATTTTTCTCTCTCTGTTCTCTCTCCATCTCTTCTCTGGTGTCAGGTAGAGAGAGTTTTCCTAATCTTTCTCTCTCTGTTCTCTCTCCATCTCTTCTCTGGTGTCAGGTAGAGAGAGTTTTCTTAATCTTTCTCTCTGTTCTCTCTCCATCTCTTCTCTGGTGTCAGGTAGAGAGAGTTTTCCTAATCTTTCTCTCTCTGTTCTCTCTTCATCTCTTCTCTGGTGTCAGGTAGAGAGAGTTTTCCTAATCTTTCTCTCTCTGTTCTCTCTTCATCTCTTCTCTGGTGTCAGGTAGAGAGAGTTTTCCTAATCTTTCTCTCTCTGTTCTCTCTTCGTCTCTTCTCTGGTGTCAGGTAGAGAGAGTTTTCCTAGTCTTTCTCTCTGTTCTCCATCTCTTCTCTGGTGTCAGGTAGAGAGAGTTTTCCTAATCTTTCTCTCTCTGTTCTCCATCTCTTCTCTGGTGTCAGGTAGAGAGAGTTTTCCTAATCTTTCTCTCTCTGTTTTCTCTCCATCTCTTCTCTGGTGTCAGGTAGAGAGAGTTTTGCATTTTTAAGCCAATTTCCTGCAATTCTACCAATTTTCCCATGGAGCTGAGAGAACATTTAGGAGTTTTAAAGCCAATTTCCTGCAATTCTATGTTTTTTGCCATGGCTGATGCTGGGTTATTTTACTCAAACATAACATCTATACTGCTAAATTAATTGTTTTTGGAATATTCCATTCTTCCTGACTATCTAGCTTTTATTTTGGTGATCAGTTGTTCTCAAAGACTATAATGTAAAAAATATATTGGTGCATTACCTTTTCTAAATACTTTATCTGTTTTTAGTCTGAAAACTTTTTCCATCACGAAAATGTATTTGGACTTAGGCGACCCTAAAAAATTATTTGGTGACCCACCCAAGGATTTCAATGGCAGAAAGATCTGTGCTTGTCTGTTACAGTTTAAGCTGAAATATGTCACTTTTGGGCGACCTGACCAAATTCACATAGAAATGTTAGTTATAGATCTGTCATTCTCATTGAAAGCAAGTCTAAGAAGCGTTACATCTGTTCTATGTGCACTATTTCTATGCTTCCCATTCTTAAGTTTCGTGTTTGCATCTTTTACTTTAGTTTTTTTACACCAGCTTCAAACAGACATTTTTGGTGGAAAATATATTTCAGCGGTTTAGATGGTACAATGATTCTCCAGACTATACTTTCTTGTTTTGTCACATAAACTGAAATTAGGCAAACTATTCGAACTTTAGCAACCAGGAAATGATTTGTGCATAGTGCACCTTTTTAAAGCTGAGTTGTGTTTGGTTCTCCATCCTCTTACCTTAGTCTCTGACCCACAGGGTGTTTCTGTACTGACATCTCAACGCTAGAGCCCTCTGCTTTTCGCTCAGCCTACAGACTGACACAGTGGCCTGGATATAAAGAAGGGGGGGGGTCCCCCTTCCCTGGTGACCAAGATAAAAATAAATAAAGAACGTATATCCCATCTGGATACAAGTCTTTTTGTGTAGACCATAGTAGTTTACACAGTCCTTTAGTCACTCATGTTTTATTTAGGAAGACCAAGCAAATACGTCTTCAGTAGAAACCAGCTAACACTGTTACACACTTACAATAAGCCAAGTGTGACCAATAATACATTGTTTAAAAGGCCATATTACACACTCATTGTCTGCTGTAGATGTCTGTGTGAGGGTGTGTCTTATTGTGTGTGTGTAGGCCTTGCTCCAGACCCATGACGTGGTGGCCCATGAGGTGTACAGTGACGAGGCTCTGAGGGTGACCCCCCCGCCCACCTCACCCTACCTGAACGGAGACTCTCCCGAGAGCACCAACGGAGACATGGACCTGGAGAACGTGACTCGAGTACGCCTGGTTCAGTTCCAGAAGAACACTGACGAACCTATGGTACGACACACACAAACACCGACCACACACATTTACTGAGTCTTCCTATTTGACCTTTCACCCTTGACCTCTTCAGGGCATCACTCTGAAGATGAACGATCTGAACCACTGCATCGTGGCCCGTATCATGCACGGAGGAATGATCCACAGACAAGGTACAGTACACTTTTGGAATATGCCGTACACCTGACCACAAACAGACCCACATTCACCCTCTGTCTTCTTGTAGGTACGCTGCATGTCGGCGATGAGATCAGAGAGATCAACGGGATCAGCGTTGCCAATCAGACCGTAGAACAGCTCCAGAAGATGCTGGTGTGTTGTCCAATCAGATTCTCTCGTTCTCACCATTGTCCAATCAGCTAGTTTTGTCTTTACACAGTACTACAGTACGTGTGTATCAGTGGAAGGCTCTTATTGGTTGTGATCATTTGATGATAATGTTGTGTCCCCACAGAGGGAAATGCGAGGGAGTGTTACCTTTAAGATCGTACCCAGCTACCGGTCACAGTCCATGTCTTGCGAGGTATGGACCGATTCTCTTGTGTCTCTAGAAAATCAGGTAAATGAGGTAAAGAAGCGTTCTATTCTTCAGTTATAAGTCATTTTTTGTTGGGATGTTTTTCACGTTTTTTTGTTCATGTGTGTCTGCAGAAAGAGTCCCCCGACCTATCCAGACAGTCGCCAGCGAACGGCCATGCTAGTGTCACTAGCTCCATCCTGGTGAGGAGCTGTGGCTCGATATCGCTTCTGTCAGATGAATCTATTGTGCTGTATTAGATGTGTGTTAACTCTGTGTGTGCTTGTAGGATCTGCCCTCTACCATCCAGCCTAAAGGACGACAGGTGAGAGCTATAGACTTCCCTGACTCCTCCACTCCCTCTCTTCTCTGATGTCTGACTCCTCCTCTCACATGGCTTTGTCTAGACCAGGGACACCATTTGCTTGTTTTTGTGTGTGTGGACTCGAATGTGTGTGTGCGTGCAAATGTGTGTGTGTGTGTACGTCTGTGTGTGTGTACGTCTGTGAGTGTGTGTACGTGTACGTCTGTGTGTGTGTGTGTACGTCTGCGTGTGTGTGTGTGTACGTCTGCCTGTGTGTGTGTGTGTACGTCTGCGTGTGTGTGTGTACGTCTGGGTGTGTGTGTGTACGTCTGGGTGTGTGTGTGTGTGTATGTTTGTGCGTGTGTATAAATCTGTGTGTGTGTGTGTGTGTGTGTGTGTGTGTGTACGTCTGTGTGTGTGTACGTCTGTGTGTGTGTGTGTGTGTTAAACATCATTTGGATCCATGTCATCTTAAATAACCCCTGCATGTATTAAAGGGATACTTCATGATTTTGGCAATGAAGCCCTTTATCTACTTCCCCAGAATCAGTGGAACTTGTGAATACCAATTGTATGTCTCTGCATGCAGTTTGAAGGAAGTTGCTAACTAGCTCTAGCGAAGTTGCTAACAAGTGTTAGCGCATTGACTTTAGACTTCGTCATTGCGCTAATGCTAGTTAGCATTGGCTCACATAAATACCTCCAACTTCCTTCATATGATATCCATGACTGTGGAGAAGTAGATAAAGGGCCTCATTGCAAAGTCTCCCTGTCGTAGCCTGTCTCCCTGTCGTAGCCTGTCTCCCTGTCGTAGCCTGTCTCCCTGTCGTAGCCTGTCTCCCTGTCGTAGCCTGTCTCCCTCTCGTAGCCTGTCTCCCTCTCGTAGCCCGTCCTACTCACTCTCACGTCCTTTGTCGATGTCCCGTATGATTTCTACTGCATGATGTGTGTGTGATGCTCTCAACCCCCTAGATCTCCAGACCTGTCATCAAGGACAAAATGTCCATCAAGGTAAGATCTCTCAGTGGATCCAAGTAGCAGTAGATCCCATGCAGTATGTCCCTCATTGCAGCTCTTGTAGATTCAACATTAGCTGGCGTCCATAATCCCCCTCCATTAAAATGGTTGGTCGTTTGCGCATAAGATGTAGCCAATCGGGGGCAAACAGAACGATTAAAATGGTAAAGCTTTCTTTGATGTTGCCATATTTGCTTTCTCTTTTTCGCCCGACTCTTCTTCTCTCCTCCGCCTCTTTGCTTCTTGTTTACTTTGTCAATTGTGGCCATTTCGACCAATCAGTGTCCCGTACAGCTCTCGTTAGGAGCTTGATCAATCAAAATCACCTCTTTCCTCCATACCTCCAGCTTGATCAATCAGTCCCCCTATTCCCTCCCAGATCAGCGGCCCTAACCAATCACATTCCTCGGTTTCCTCCCTCAGATCTACGTGCGTGCCCAGTTTGAGTACGACCCCGCCAAGGATGACCTCATTCCCTGTAAGGAGGCCGGGATCCGCTTCCGGGTGGGTGACATCATCCAGATCATCAGTAAGGACGACCACAACTGGTGGCAGGGCAAGCTGGAGAACACTAAGAACGGAACCGCAGGGCTCATACCGTCACCAGAACTACAGGAGTGGTGAGGACAGAACTAGAGGTCGACCGATTATGATTTTTCAACGCCGATACCGATTTATTGGAGGACCAAAAAAGCCGAATACCGATTAATCGGACAATTTGTAAAAAAAAATAAATAAATTGTAATAATGGCAATTACAACAATACTGAATTAACACTGATTTTAACTTAATATAATACATCAATAAAATAAATTTAGCCTCAAGTAAATAATGAAACATGTTCAATTTGGTTTAAATAATGCAAAAACAAAGTGTTGGAGAAAAAAGTAA
Organism: Oncorhynchus clarkii lewisi; assembly: GCF_045791955.1. Taxonomy (NCBI): domain Eukaryota; kingdom Metazoa; phylum Chordata; class Actinopteri; order Salmoniformes; family Salmonidae; genus Oncorhynchus; species Oncorhynchus clarkii. Next base: position 13,216,011 of record NC_092164.1, on the reverse strand, counting down.
AAGTGCAATATGTGCCATGTAAGAAAGCTAACGTTTCAGTTCCTTGCTCAGAACATGAGAACATATGAAAGCTGGTGGTTCCTTTTAACATGAGTCTTCAATATTCCCAGGTAAGACGTTTTAGGTTGTAGTTATTATAGGAATTATAGGACTATTTCCCTCTATACCATTTGTATTTCATTAACCTTTGACTATTGGATGTTCTTATGGGCACTTTAGTATTGCCAGTGTAACAGTATAGCTTCCGTCCCTCTCCTCGCTCCTCCCTGGGCTCGAACCAGCAACACAACGACAACAGCCACCATCGAAGCAGCTTTACCCATGCAGAGCAAGGGGAACAACTACTAGAAGGCTCAGAGCGAGTGACGTTTGAAACGATATTAGCGCGCGCTAACTAGCTAGCCATTTCACTTCGGTTACACCAGCCTCATCTCGGGAGTTGATAGGCTTGAAGTCATAAACAGCACAATGCTTGACGCACAACGAAGAGCTGCTGGCAAAACGCAAAGAAAGTGCTGTTTGAATGAATGTTTACGCGCCTGCTTCTGCTTACCACCGCTCAGTTAGATACTTAGATACTTGTATGCTCAGTCAGATTATCTGGGGCGGCAGGGTAGACTAGTGCTTAGAGAGTTGGACTAGTAACCGGAAGGTTCGAAGTTCAAACCCCCGAGCTGACAAGGTCGTTCTGTCGTTCTGCCCCTGAACAGGCAGTTAACCCACTGTTAACTGCCTGTTCCGTCATTGAAAATAAGAAGTTGTTCTTAACTGACTTGCCTAGTTAAATAAAGATTAAAAATATATATATATGCAACGCAGGACACGCTAGATAATATCTAGTAATATCATCAAGCATGTGTAGTTAACTAGTGATTATGATTGATTGTTTTTTATAAGATAAGTTTAATGCTAGCTAGCAACTTACCTTGGCTTACTGCATTCGCGTAACAGGCAGTCAGTCTCCTTGTGGAGTGCAACGAGAGAGAGGCAGGTCGTTATTGTGTTGGACTAGTTAACTGTAAGGTAGCAAGATTGAATCCCCCGAGCTGACAAGGTTGTTCTGCCCCTGAACAGGCAGTTAACCCACAGTTCCTAGGCCGTCATTAAAAAATAAGAATGTGTTCTTAACTGACTTGCCTAGTTAAATAAAGGTATAAAAAAAACGCCAAATCTGCGCCCCAAAATACCGATTTCCGATTGTTATGAAAACTTGAAAAATCGGCCCTAATTAATCGGCCAACCTCTAGACAGAACCCATGGAACCCATACTGTAAAACCCAGTAGGGTTGGTGCTTCCGTTCCAATTCCATTTCCAATTCAGGAAGTGGAGTGAAATTACAATGCAAGAATTTCAAAAAATCCTCATAGAAAAATATGCAGTGCTTTTCCCAAATGTTAAGCAGAAATTTGACTCAATCTCTGGTCTTTGGTTTTGAGGGCCGTTACCACAGAATTAAAATAACTAGGAGTAATCAGTGAAGTATCTTTATTTCCTTACATTTTACTACCCCCCCCAGGCGTGTGGCATGTATAGCCATGGAGAAGACTAAGCAGGAGCAGCAGGCCAGCTGTACCTGGTTTGGCAAGAAGAAGAAACAGTACAAAGACAAGTACCTGGCCAAGCACAACGCAGGTACACACACACACACACACACACACACACACACAGCATGTTTTAATAATACAATCAGAAACCTATTCTGTGGAACCGTGTGTGTAAAAGTGTTTGGCTTGACATGTTGGCTATAAGATATTCCAAGTGTTCCAGATGTTTCCGTTGTATTTTATATTGTATGATGCATTCAGATGTTATATCCCAGATATTCTCTTGCAGCTTTATTCACTGGCCAAAATATAGTCTCAGTTCTGAATTGAGTATTTTTTTTGTATAATAAAGACATTCCCGGTCTGTAGAGCTAAATGCTTAGCTTACTGCTTACTACTGTACTGTCTGTGGAATGGTTTCCAACTGAATCTGACTAATGCTGCATGTTCTTCCCCCAGAACAGGCCCCTTTCCTCCCTCAAAGAGCTCCTCTCTAAACGTTGTCTCAATGTTGACTCAATGTTACATGTCTAATGCTCCTGCCATTAACAACCTGGCCTCTGAGTCCAAGCTATGTACTGTAATGTTTTTAATTTGCCTTTTCTTCTATTAACCCTCCCCTCCCTCCTTCCCTCTGTTCTGTCCATCTTTCATGCGTCTCTTACCCAATGGCTTGGCTGCATGTAAGTAACTCTGAATAATGCCCAACGATGCCCTCTTCCGTTTCTCTCCCTCTATCCTCAACTTTATTCACGCTATTTTCCTTTTTTGACGTCAGTCCACAGTTTGAACTTCTGTCTCGCTGTTATGTGTCCTGGTTTGTCCGTCTCTCACAGACCTGAAGTATTAAACTTGTGATGTAAAATAATTCCAATCACACGTAGGCCCTTTAGATGGCAAAAACTTATTTCAGCGATCCAATCTTTATTTAAGCCATTCATTTGATTCACCTTCCTGTGCTGTGCACTACAGACGACCCCCTTCCATTGTGTCTGTGTTCCATTATTCCTATGGCTCTCAGTGAACTTCTCTAATGCCTTTCACCTTCTCTGTTTCAGTGTTTGACCAACTAGACCTGGTCACGTATGAAGAGGTGGTCAAACTGCCTGCATTCAAGAGGAAAACGCTTGTTTTGTTGGGTACGTTAGACAGATGGTTCTTAGGTAGTGTTAACCTGTTGCGACGACCAAACCCGGATCCGGGATTCTATTTATAGACCTAAGCTCATTACCATAACGCAACGTTAACTATTCATGAAAATCGCAAATTAAATGAAATAAATATGCTATCTCTCAAGCTTAGCCTTTTGTTAACAACACTGTCATCTCAGATTTTCAAAATATGCTTTTCAACCATAGGAAAACAATAATTTGTGTAACAGTAGCTAGCTAGCGTAGCATTTAGCGTTAGCATTAGCGTTAGCATTTACCAGGCAACTATCACAAAAACAAGTAAAGCCTTCAAATAAAATAACTTACCTTTGAAGAACTTCTGATGTTTTCAATGAGGAGACTCTCAGTTAGATAGCAGATGCTCAGTTTTTCCAAAAAGATTCTTTGTGTATTAGAAATAGCTCCGTTTTGTACATCACATTTGGCTACCAAAAAAAAAAAAAAAAAAAAAAAAAATTCAGCCCTCAAAACGCGAACTTTTTTCCAAATTAACTCCATAATATCGACTGAAACATGGCAAACGTGGTTTAGAATCAATCCTCAAGGTGTTTTTCCACATATCTCTTCGATGATATATCCTTCGTGGAAGCCTGGTTTCTCCTTGCTCTCAAATGGAAAAATAATTGCACCTGGCTTTGCGCTCCAATTTCGACGCAGGGACACCAGGCGGACACTTGGAAAATGTAGTCTCTTATGGTCAATCTTCCAATGATATGCCTACAAATACGTCACAATGCTGCAAACACCTTGGGGAAACGACAGAAAGTGTAGGCTCATTCCTTGCGCAATCACAGCCATATAAGGAGACAATGGAAAACAGAGCTTCAGAGATTCTGCTCATTTCCTGGTTGACGTATCATCTTGGTTTCGCCTGTAGAATGAGTTCTGGGGCACTTACAGACAATATCTTTGCAGATTCTGAAACTTCAGAGTGTTTTCTTTCCAAAACGGTCAATAATATGCATAGTCGAGCATCTTTTCGTGACAAAATATTGCGCTTAAAACGGGAACGTTTTTTATCCAAAAATGAAATAGCGCCCCTAGAGATCCAAGAGGTTAACTAGAGGTCGACCGATTATGATTTGTCAACGCCGATACCGATTATTGGAGGACCAAAAAAAGCCGATATTGATTTAATCGGCCATTTAAAAAAAAATGTATTTATTTGTAATAATGACAATTACAACAATACTGAATGAACACTTATTTTAACTTAATATAATACATCAATAAAATCAATTTAGCCTCATAAATAATTAAACATGTTCAATTTGGTTTAAATAATGTAAAAACAAAGTGTTGGAAAAGAAAGTAAAAGTGCAATATGTGCCATGTTAAAAAGCTAACGTTTAAGTTCCTTGCTCAGAACATGAGAACATATGAAAGCTGGTGGTTCCTTTTAACATGAGTCTTAAAGATTCCCAGGTAAGAAGTTTTAGGTTGTAGTTATTATAGGAATTATAGGACTATTTCCCTCTATACCATTTGTATTTCATATACCTTTGACTATTGGATATTCTTATAGGCACTTTAGTATTGCCAGTGTAACAGTATAGCTTCCGTCCCTCTCCTCGACTCTACCTGGGCTCGAACCAGGAACACATCGACAACAGCCACCCTCGAAGCATCGTTTACCCATCGCTCCACAAAATCCGCGTCCCTTGCAGAGCAAGGGGAACAACCACTCCAAGTCTCAGAGCAAGTGACGTCAGCGGTTGAAACGCTATTAGCGCGCACCCCGCTAACTAGCTAGCCATTTCACATCGGTTACACCAGCCTAATCTCAGGAGTTGATAGGCTTGAAGTCATAAACAGCTCAATGCTTGAAGCATTGTGAAGAGCTGCTGGCTAACGCACAAAAGTGCTGTTTGAATGAATGCTTATGAGCCTGCTGCTGCCTACCACCGCTCAGTCAGACAGCTCTATCAAATATCAAATCATAGACTTAATTATAACATAATAACACACAGAAATACGAGCCTTAGGTCATTAATATGGTCAAATCCAGAAACGATCATTTCGAAAACAAAACGTTTATTCTTTCAGTGAAATACTATCGTGGAAATGTCCTGTATTACCAAATCATGAGAGAGCAAACCACACACAAGTCAGAGTTATCATAAAGTCCATCTTTAATTATATGAGCTTCACCATAGCCCTGTGACTCTCAGATCAATTCAGTGTCCATAAATGAATTCTCTGAGAGTGCTTACAAAACAGTTCCTAGTATCATTTATAGCCAAGACACACATAGCCAGACAGCATTGGCTATAAATTATCGTTCAGTTTGGTCTCCTAAACCGAAGTTCTTATCTCGTTCTTGGTACCACTTAGAACCAAAACATTACCTTATCCAATGGCATATATCAATTGTCAATTCTAGACACTCCCATCAAAAATACAATCCCTCCTGGACAAGCTCAGGGAGAGAAGAGTGAGCCTCTAGGTCAAGATAAGGGCAACCTCAGAGGGAACATACAATGGTTCCAGACACTGCCTTCCTCCTCTCCCCAATGGGAAAAGTAGGGAGTGACTGGCACACAGACATTGTGGAGCCAAGAGATAATTGGTTCCCCCTCAATCATCCCTTCACATGGTTTAAAATATACTTTTACATATGAAGACAAGCCTGACCTCTCCCCTCTCTGGGGCCCAAGTTACTTTTTCCCTCATAAGCATACTTATGAAAATTGATAAAAACATATTTATCAATGTTACCTAAATAATTCTGATTCTACTACCACAATACGGAACCGTTCCGTATTTTATCTAATGGGTAGCATCCCTAAGTCTAAATATTGCTCTTACATTGTACAACCTTCAATGTTATGTCATAATTATGTACAATTCTGGTAAATTAATTACGGTCTTTGTTAGAAATAAATGGACTTCACACAGTTTGTATTGATTTTAAAGAAAGGCATTGATGTTTATGGTTAGGTTTGGTTCAACGACAGTGCTAAATCCTCACCCGTTTGGCGAAGTAGGCTGTGAATCGATGAGAAATTAACAGGCACCGCATCGATTATATGCAATGCAGGACACGCTAGATAAACTAGTAATATCATCAACCGTGTGTAGTTAACTAGTGATTATGTGAAGATTGATTGTTTTTTATAAGTTTAATGCTAGCTAGCAACTTAACTTGGCTTCTTGCTGCCCTCGCGTAACAGGTAGTCAGCCTGCCACACAGGCTCCTCGTGGAGTGCAATGTAAGGCAAGTGGTTAGAGCGTTGGACTAGTAACCTGAACGTTGCAAAAACAAATACCCGAGTTGACAAGGTAAAAATCTGTCGTTCTGCCCCTGAACAAGGCAGTTAACCCACTGTTCCTAGGCCGTCATTGAAAATAAGAATGTGTTCTTATTAACTGACTTGCCTAGTTAAATAAAGGTGTAATAATAATAATAATCGGCCAAATCGGTGTCCAAAAATACCGATTTCCGATTGTTATGAAAACTTGAAATTGTCCCTAATTAATCAGCCATTCCGATAAATCGTTTGACCTCTAGTGTTAACTAAAGGGGAACAGTTGACAACACATTATTCAACGTCTCTGTCTCATTGTCTTATGTGTGTCTCTCTTCCCAGGGGCCCATGGAGTTGGCAGGAGGCACATCAAGAACACGCTCATCACGAAGCACCCAGACCGATTTGCCTACCCCATTCCTCGTAAGAGACCTACTACCACTACCACTGTTACTACCACTACAACTGTTACTACCACCACTACTACTACTACTACTACTACTACCACTGCTACTGTCACTACCACCACCACTACCACCGCTACTACTACCACCGCTACTACCACCACCACTACTGCCACCGCTACTGCCACCGCTACTACCGCTACTACTACCACTACTGCCACCGCTACTACCGCTACTACCACTACTACCACCGCTACCTCCACTACTGCCACCGCTACTACCACTACTACTTCTACCGCTACTACCACCACTACTACTACTACTACTACTACCACCACCGCTACTACTACCACTACCACCACTACTACCACTACCACCACTACTACCACCACTACTACTACCACCACCACTACTACCGCCACTACCACCGCTACTACCACTACTACTGCCACTACCACCACTACTACCACCGCTACTACTACCACCGCTACTACCACCACCACTACTGCCACCGCTACTGCCACCACTACTGCCACCGCTACTACTACCACTACTGCCACCGCTACTACCGCTACTACCACTACTACCACCGCTACCTCCACTACTGCCACCGCTACTACCACTACTACTTCTACCGCTACTACCACCACTACTACTACTACTACTACTACCACCACCGCTACTACTACCACTACCACCACTACTACCACTACTACTGCCACTACCACCACTACTACTACTACCACCGCTACTACTACTACTACCACCACTACCACTACTACTGCTACCACCACCACTACCACCGCTACTACTACTACCACCACCGCTACTACCACTACTACTTCTACTGCCACCGCTACTACCACCGCTACTACCACCGCTACCTCCACTACTGCCACCGCTACTACCACCACAACCACCACTGCTACCGCAACTAGCACTACTACTACCACTACCACCACTACTACCCCTACTACCGCTGCTACTACTACTACTACCACCGCTACTACTACTACCGCTACCACCACCACTACTACCACTACCACCACCACTACTACCACCGCTACTACCACTACTACCACCGCTACTACCACTACTGCCACTACTACCACTACTGCCACTACTACAACCGCTACTACTACTACTACTACTACCACCACTACTACTGCTACCACCACCACTACCACCGCTACTACTACTACCACCACCGCTACTACCACTACTACTTCTACCGTTACTACCACCACCACTACTACTACTACTACCACCACCGCTACTACTACCACTACCACCACTACTACCACTACCACCACTACCACCGCTACCACTACCACCACCACTACTACCGCCACTACCACCGCTACTACCACCGCTACTACCGTTACCACCGCTACTACCACTACCACCACCGCTACTACCACCACCACTACTACCACTACCACCACCACTACTACCACCGCTACTATCACTGCTACTACCACTAATACTGCCACTACCACCACTACTACCACTACCACCGCTACTACTACCGCTACTACCACTACTACTACCACTACCACCGCTACTACTACCGCTACTACCACTACTACTACCACTACTACCACTACTACCACCGCTACTGCCACTACTACCACTACTACCATCACTTCTGCCGCTACTACCACCGCTACTACCACTACCACCACCACTACTACCACCGCTACTATCACTGCTACTACCACTAATACTGCCACTACCACCACTACTACCACTACCACCGCTACTACTACCGCTACTACCACTACTACTACCACTACCACCGCTACTACTACCGCTACTACCACTACTACTACCACTACTACCACTACTACCACCGCTACTGCCACTACTACCACTACTACCATCACTTCTGCCGCTACTACCACCGCTACTACCACTACCACCACCACTACTACCATCACTACTACCGCTACTACCACCACTACCACCGCTACTACTACTACCACTACTACTACTGCCACCGCTACTGCCACCGCTACTACCACCGCTACCTCCACTACTGCCACCGCTACTACCACCACAACCACCACTGCTACCGCAACTAGCACTACTACTACCACTACCACCACTACTACCCCTACTACCGCTGCTACTACTACTACTACCACCGCTACTACTACTACCGCTACCACCACCACTACTACCACTACCACCACCACTACTACCACCGCTACTACCACTACTACCACCGCTACTACCACTACTGCCACTACTACCACTACTGCCACTACTACAACCGCTACTGCCACTACTACCACCGCTACTACTACTACCACCACTACCACTGCTACCACCGCTACTACCACCACTACTGCTACTACTACCGCTACCACCACTACTACCACCACCACTACTACTACCACCACTGCTACCGCTACTACTGCTACTACCACCACCACTACTACCGCTACTACTGCCACTACCACCACTACTACCACTGCTACCACCGCTACTACCACCACCGCTACTACCACCACCACTGCTACCGCTACTACTGCTACTACCACCACCACTACTACCGCTACTACTGCCACTACAACCACCACTACTACCACTGCTACCACCGCTACTACCACCACCGCTACTACCACCACCACTACTACCATCACTGCCACTACTACCACCACCACCACTAATACCACTACTACCACCCCTACATGGACATATATGTACTAAGACTTGAGTGTAGGAACCTCCATTCAGGTTCTATCACTTTACCCCTCCCTAATTCTCTCCCCCCTTTCCCTCTCTCGCTCCCCCCTTTCCCCCTCTCTCCCTCACATTCCCCCTCTCTCTCTCCCATTCCCCCTCTCTCCCTCCCTTTCCCTCTCTCTCTCCCTCCCCACAGACACAACCAGACCTCCAAAGAAGGACGAGGAGAATGGGAAGAACTACTACTTTGTGACACATGACCAGATGATGCAGGACATCAGTAACAATGACTACCTGGAGTACGGTAGTCACGAGGACGCCATGTATGGCACGCGGCTAGAGACAATCCGCCAGATTCACCAGCAGGGTATGATCTCCATACTGGACGTGGAACCACAGGTAGGTGTGAGGTGGGGATGGGCGGGTTTGTCTGTGTGTGAGGTGGGAATGGGCGGGTTTGTCTGTGTGTGAGGTGGGGATGGGCGAGCGGGATTGTCTGTGTGTGGGGTGGGAGGTGGGTGGGTGGGGTTGTCTGTGTGTGAGGTGGGGATGGGCGGGCGGGCGGGGTTGTCTGTGTGTGGGGTGGGTGGGTGGGTGGGTGGGGTTGTCTGTGTGTGAGGTGGGGATGGGTGGGCGGGGTTGTCTGTGTGTGAGGTGGGGATGGGTGGGCGGGGTTGTCTGTGTGTGAGGTGGGGATGGGTGGGCGGGGTTGTCTGTGTGTGAGGTGGGGATGGGCGGGCGGGGTTGTCTGTGTGTGGGGTGGGTGGGTGGGGTTGTCTGTGTGTGGGGTGGGGTGGGGATGGGTGGGCGGGGTTGTCTGTGTGAGGTGGGGATGGGTGGGCGGGGTTGTCTGTGTGGGGGGTGGGTGGGTGGGCGGGCGGGGTTGTCTGTGTGTGAGGTGGGGTTGTCTGTGTGTGAGGTGGGGATGGGTGGGGTTGTCTGTGTGTGGGGTTGTCTGTCTGAGCTGGGGGTGGGTGGGGTCTGTCTGTGAGGTGGGGTGTGTGGGGTTGTCTGTCTGAGGTGGGGGGCGGGTGGGGTTGTCTGTCTGAGGTGGGGGGCGGGTGGGGTTGTCTGTCTGAGGTGTGTGTGTGTGTGTGTGTGTGTGTGTGTGTGTGTCCAGTATTTATTAAGCAGTATATATTCCACCGGCAGAAAATCAGTGATGGTGGAACGCTGATCTAATGATCTAACCTAAATATACCTAACCTTAACTCAAACATTAACTCTAACCTAACCCTCTCTCTTAAACCTAACCTTCATCTCTTCATCTCTTCTGCCAGTTGAATATACACTTCCTGTTTATTAATACTGTGGAGAGTTTTTAAATGTAGCTCACTAGTCAGTTTTCTGTCAGTCATCTCTTGTTTCTCTTCAGGCACTCAAGGTGTTGAGGACGGCTGAGTTTGCCCCTTACGTTGTGTTCATCGCAGCTCCCACCATCACCCCTGGAATGAACGAGGTTAGGGCCAAAACACACTGCTACTGTGCCCGTCATGTTTTGGGTTGTGTTTTTGCTGTGGTGAAAGTCCATCCCACTGCCTGTGTCCTGTCTGCATTCCTGTTGATTTTTCTTTGGCATGCCTTTCTCCTTGCACCCAAGCTTCCCAAGTGGTGCAGGAAACTGCCTGTAAGTACTGGATATGTACAAGTAGGTTAGCTCATATACACTCCTTTTATAGGTGTGTGTATTGTGTTTGTGTGTAAATGGTTTGTTTTTGAGTATACTAAGATCCTTCCAGAGTCCCATTTCATCTTTTTTTCCATTGTGTGACTCGACCCTTCCCACAATGCCTGGAAGGAGGGTATTTTCTTCCCCTGTTATTTTGACTCTTTCTTCCCTCTCCTCCTCCCTTTAGGATGACTCCCTCCAGCGGCTGCAGAAGGAGTCCGAGGGCCTCCAGAAGACCTACGCCCATTACTTCGACCAGACCGTCATCAACAACGAGATTGACGACACCATCCGTCTGCTGGAGGAGGCTGTGAACCTGGTGTGTACCACCGCTCAGTGGGTTCCTGTGTCCTGGGTTTATTAACCCCTGAACCCAGACCAACACCAAACTCTGACTGTCGTCCCCCATTCCCCAACAAACCCCGGTTTTCTTTTACAATGCATCTCTGTGGAACATCTCTGTGGAAACCGTGTGGATGAAGGAAAAAATGAATGAAAAAGGACCTCTGAAACCTCAGTCAGTCCTGAAGAAAAACAGTGACTTCTGTCGTCTTCCTCTCCACTCCTTACTGACTGCCTCAAAGGCACATCGTTGTGTGTGTGTATATATATACATATACATACATATATATATAATATAAAAATTATGAATATGGTCCTGTTCTTAGAGTTGAATGAAAGGGAGGGGGGGGGGACATTTTCTACCTTATTTCTTTTTGTATCGTTACAGCGACAGCTGTCTGAGGCGAGATAGTGAGGAGGACAGATGTGACACACGGTGATGGGTGTTTGTTGCTGTTTACCTTGTATAAGGCATTTCCTATGGTCGTCAGTCGGAAGCTTGCCGTGTGACCCCCTGACCCCTTACTCCTATTGGCCGCCTCATACTCTTCGTGCTCCGCCCCTCAGAGACAGCGGAGGTCCCTCTCGCACAGTCGCCGCTGCCGCACCACGTCCTATTGGGCACCACGTCCTATTGGGCGGATAGAAAAGCACAGTGAACACCCCTCCCCCTATCTCTTTCCTTTTATTTATTTCATAGGTCACGGTATCTGTCAATCAAATCGTTGGAGCACCCCCCCTGAACTCTCTTCATTCCCTACATACCCTGTTTGTTTACATCTCAGTTTGCACAATGGCGAGAACAGGTGCTCTCCCCCCTCTGTTTCTTTCTCTCTCTCTTTCTCTCTGTAAAGCGATGATTCTCCTCGGTCAGAGCGTGTGCTTGGTCATCGCCAAAGCACGGGTGTCCAAGCCAGAGGGCATCCCTCTTATCTGGATGGACGGACAGGAGGAGGGAAGAAAACAACAGAATCCAACACGGTCACCCTGCATGCGTCTGGGGCAGAAGACTCTGACTCCTATGCACACCCCCCAGTCCTGCAGGCCCATAAGAGTGAGCCGTGTATGTAAATTGTCCCTGTTTGATATGTTGTGGGAATGGGAGGGGATACGGAGTGGGACGTCCAATCCTATAGGTCCGCCATTTCAGAACTGTGTCGTCTTAAAAGAGTATTACTGTTTTAAGTTCAATGGAAGGAGATGCATTTTTATGGTGTGTAAATGTTTCAGTGGTTCGTACGTCATATGAGTGATGCCAAGAGCCAGTGTGTGTACAATATTAATACTAAAAGAGCTCATTGTGACAAACTCTTTATAACACTTTACTTGCGGTGACATGACATAGCGCCTTATGAGCACTGTCGTAAAAAGGGCGTAGTGCCTGTCTGAACTGTTGTAGCATAAAAAAAGAAACTGCTTTGTCATGCTTCTGACAGTGTTATGTAGGGGTTATGTCTCTCTGCCTGGAGTAAAGTGTTACCATTTAAAGTCCTGTGTAAAGTTCCCTCTGCAAACGACAAGCAGCACTTCGGTATGAAATGTTGTTCTTCTTCTGTTTTGTAAAAAATATATTTCATTTTAAGTGTTGACAAAGTAAACTGCCTTTGGGTTCTGTCTCATATAAGTCCCTAAAGTCTCTAGTGTACACCTCTACTATGTGTGTGTGTGTGTGTGTGTGTGTGTGTGTGTGTGTGTGTGTGTGTGTGTGTGTGTGTGTGTGTGTGTGTGTGTGTGTGTGTGCGTGTGCGCGTGGACGGGTTTGGCCCTATGTGTGGACTGTGGCTATAGGTGTGGATGGGTGGTTGTGTGTGTGATGCAATGCAGTAGTCTGCTTATACTGAACATTATGGTCATGCAAGTGCTTCCATTGACCACAAGATGTCAGTCTCTCTGTCCTGTCAGACATTGTCCACTAGAATGCAGTCTTTCTGTACTGTCAGACATTGTCCACTAGATGGCAGTCTATCTGTACTGTCAGATTATTTATTTATTTTACCTTTATTTAACTAGGCAGGTCAGTTAAGAACAAATTCTTATTTACAATGACGGCCTAGCTCGGCCAAACCCTCCCCTAACCCGGGCGACGCTGGGCCAATTGTGTGCCGCCCGATGGGACTCCCGATCACAGCCCGGGATTTGTGAGCCAAGACCTAAACATATGTCACCCAATTTTTTGTCTTCTGACCCTATCAAATAATGAGCTGTGATCGAACCCTTCAAATACTTTAAATAGCTTGCGGACTTAAGATGGCTTTCTCTAGTCCAAGTTAAAATGTAATGCTTTGTCCATGGTTCTGAAATACTAGGGAAGTCCATGGCCCTGTCCAGATAACCCCCTAGGCCTAGCTGCTGGAAAATGGTGTAGTTCAGAGATGATGTAATGGGTACAGTTCTGGCCCTAAATAATGACATGGATCATGATGGTGAAACCACTTTAACTCTTCTATCTGTGTCCATGGACATACTGCAGATTCACATTGACATCCCATACAAAAAGGCCTTCAATTTGCTTGTAAACAAGTGATGTAGGTAACTACATTAACCCAAACACACAACCTCTGTAGTCTCTCGTTTGATGATGGCATTCATAGGACTGACCAAATCACAATGAAAAAGGAGCTTACTCATGGTAATTCATGAAGCCCTAATAAACCGTGTTTATATTTATTGATTCAGAGCTCCCATCTCAAGGAGACTGAGCCCGCAAGGCAGAAATTAAAAAGGGATTGAGGACACTAATCCATGTGGGGTTTGTGGTGCGCTCCGTCTATGAGTAACATTTACATGATGGCCTTGGACTGTGAATCTACAGTGTGCTTGTGGCTGTGCAGTGTGCATGCTATCTCCACTAACATTAGTACAACTATGCCGTCGGGCAGTAGTCTCGTTTAAATATGCTGCCGGACAGTAGTCTCGTTTAAATATGCTGCCGGGCAGTAGTCTCGTTTAAATATGCTGCCGGACAGTAGTCTCGTTTAAATATGCTGCCGGACAGTAGTCTCGTTTAAATATGCTGCCGGGCAGTAGTCTCGTTTAAATATGCTGCCGGACAGTAGTCTCGTTTAAATATGCTGCCGGACAGTAGTCTCGTTTAAATATGCCGTCGGACAGTAGTCTCGTTTAAATATGCTGCCGGACAGTAGTCTCGTTTAAATATGCTGCCGGACAGTAGTCTCGTTTAAATATGCTGCCGGACAGTAGTCTCGTTTAAATATGCTGCCGGACAGTAGTCTCGTTTAAATTTTCCATAGTTTGCTAAATACTTTTCCACCGCATTTTAAAGTGAAAGGGCTGGTTTCCCAGACACAGATATCTAAACCTAGTCCTGGATTGAAAAACACTTTAATGGAGATTTTCCATTGAGTATGTCTTAGTCCAAGAGGTGGCCTGGGCTTAATCTGGGTCCTAAATGTACTAATTACTATCTTTGTCATCGTTCTTAGTGGTTTGGTCATCTTGAATTATGATGGCATTCTGAAGAATCTATTTGGGATCAACTTCCCATTCTAAATCAAATAATGTGGTAGTTTAAATCATTTTTACCCTTATGATAACATTGTGCCACCAGTAAGGGTGGGTGCTGAGCAATCAATGACATTTTGGTTATTTGGGGGGTTTTGAACAACTAATTCAGTGATGTTGGTTAAATTATTTGTGAGCTACAGTTTCTGTAGAGATAAATCAGATCAGGCCTGAGCTGTGTGATGTAGTAGAGCGTTAGTTTCCAACAGGCCAATAATCCATATATACTGAACAAAACTATAAAAGTGTTGGTCCCATGTTTCATAAACTAAAATAAAAGATCCCAGAAATGTTCCATCTGCACAAAAAGCTTCATTTTCAGAATTAAAAAAAAAATAATAATAATAATTTTTTTTTTAAAAATTTTACCCCTTTTTCTCCCCAATTTCGTAGTATCCAATTGTTGTAGTAGCTACTATCTTGTCTCATCGCTACAACTCCCGTACGGGCTCGGGAGAGACGAAGGTTGAAAGTCATGCGTCCTCCGATACACAACCAACCAAGCCGCTGCTTCTTTAACACAGCGCACATCCAACCCGGAAGCCAGCCGCACCAATGCGCCGGAGGAAACACCGTGCACCTGGCCACCTTGGCTAGCGTACACTGCGCCCAGCCCGCCACAGGAGTCGCTGGTGCGCGATGAGACAAGGACACCCCTACCGACCAAGCCCTCCCTAACCCGGGCGACGCTAGGCCAATTGTGCGTCGCCCCACGGACCTCCCGGTCGCGGCCGGTTACGACAGAGCCTGGGCGCGAACCCAGGACTCTGATGGCACAGCTGGCGCTGCGTACAGCGCCCTTAACCACTGCGCCACCCGGGAGTCCCCCATTTTCAGAAATTTTGTGCAGAAATGTGTTTACATCCCTGTTAGTGTTTTTCCTTTGCCAAGATAATCCATCCACTTGACAGGCAAGAAGCTGATTTAAACAGCATGATCATTACACAGGTGCACCTTGTGCTGGGGACAATAAAAGACAACTCTAAAATGTGCAGTTGTCACAACACAATGCCACAATTGTCTCAAGTTTTGAGGGAGTGTGCAATTGGCCTGCTGATTACAGGAATGTCCACCAGAGCTGTTGCCAGAGAATTAAAAAATGAGAAATGCTCACTAACAGGGATGTAAACACATTTCTGCACAACATTTTAGAGTAAGAAGCTTTTTGTGCGTATGGAACATTTCTGGGATCTTTTATTTTAGCTTATGAAACATGAGACCAACCCTTGACATGTTGCGTTTATATTTTTGTTCCGTGTAATAATTTTCTAGATTTTTAATAACCCCAATAACAGTTTGCCACTGGAGAGAATGATCAAAGTGATTTCTCAAGGTGGTACCAATGACACACAACTGAGGGACAGACATTATACTACTAAATACTTAAGAAATAAGGCATGGGGGGGGGTGTGGTATATGGCCAATATACCACGGCTAGGGGCTGTTCTTATGCACGACGCAACACGGAGTGCCTGGATACAGCCCTTAGCCGTGGTATATTGGCCATATACCACAAACCCCCGAGGTGCCTTATTGCTATTATAAACTGGTTACCAATGTAATATGAGCAGTAAAAATAAATGTTTTGTCATACTCGTGATATACCATGGCTGTCAGCCAATCAGCATTCAGGGCTCGAACCACCCAGTTTATAATACACATTATACAACTTTGCATTTATTGATATATATACAATTCTAGCATTTCAAATCATAGATATCTCTAAATCCCCAATCACAACTGCACACATCACTACTGGGACAAGCCAATTTGCTTACCCTAAGTACTTACCCTAAGTACTTACCCTAAGTACTTTAAACAATGGTTAAACAAAGTTTTGCAGTATAAAGGACTTGCAGTGTTTTATGATTGATAAACAGTTCAGTATAAACATAAACACGTGTAACTACGTGTCACTAATGTGTTTTTCATGGTTGCAAAGGCAAGGGATGCAAATGCCACCGCACTTCAAGAACAACCCTGTTGCCATGACATCATCGTTGTCATTGCCGTGGTCGTCATACATCAACAACCTCTTAGTCCTAATAAACCCCTTTAAACTGAAGATGATTTCTAAAGGTTCAGGACACAAATGCTGACCTTCGGCGATGCTGTATAGTCTGCTCGATAATGTTCCACCACCCAAAGGACATCCAGCCAACCCAACTGTGGGAACCATTGGCGTGGGTCAGCATCCCTTGTAGAATCCATGTCCAACGAATTGAGGCTGTTCTGAAAGCAAAGGGGGTTCAACTCAATATTGGGAAGATGTTCCTAATGTTTTGTACACTCAGTGTATGTTGACATAAGACTGCAGGAACAATCCCACACAGGATCTGTAGGACTTTGTTTTAAGGGTCAGGGTACAACTTTATGCTTCTGATTCCAGACATTCAATAGCTCTGCCTCCGTCCCACTTTCAACAGCTCTGCCTTCGTCCCACTTTCAATAGCTCTGCCTCGTCACACTTTCAATAGCTCTGCCTCCATCACACTTTCAATAGCTCTGCCTCCGTCACACTTTCAATAGCTCTGCCTCCGTCACACTTTCAATAGCTCTGCCTCCGTCCCACTTTCAACAGCTCTGCCTCCGTCACACTTTCAATAGCTCTGCCTCCGTCACACTTTCAATAGCTCTGCCTCCGTCACACTTTCAATAGCTCTGCCTCCGTCACACTTTCAATAGCTCTGCCTCCGTCCCACTTTCAATAGCTCTGCCTCCGTCCCACTTTCAATAGCTCTGCCTCCGTCCCACTTTCAACAGCTCTGCCTCCGTCACACTTTCAATAGCTCTGCCTCCGTCACACTTTCAACAGCTATGCCTCCGTCACACTTTCAACAGCTCTGCCTCCGTCACACTTTCAACAGCTCTGCCTTTCTGAGGGTAAACGACAGAACAGACAACGGGTCAGGAAGGATGAAGGAAATACATTTAAATGGAAATAACTTTGACATTGTGATGCTGTAGTCTTTACACAGAGCAGACCTCAATGGAAAAGTAATACATTACCATACAATCATTTCTAAGCCACAAATTCAAGTTGGAGTACAGGCAAGGACAGGAGACTTTAAAGGTTAGATTGTAGTAGTTGCCATATTGTTTTTATGATGCATGAATGAAATACATGAATTTCATTCTGAAAGGCAAGGAAAACAATCCTGACGTCAAACAGCACTTGACAAGCAAATTGACATGGAGTACATCTCTCTTATAGTCTCCTTGGATAAAAGCATTCACTAAATGACTACATTATTACTTGATTATACTAAGAAAGCATTTCCTGTTGTAGTGTTTCGATGAGGCCCCTCTTACAGGATCCTAACAGACTTGTCTTCATTAGCGCACACCTTAGCAAAACAATTTGCAATGGAACTAAAACAAATGTCTATTATTGGACAATTTCAGGTGGCCCCTCCCTGTTTCAATCTGTTTTCTTCCGTCCAGGTACCTAATGAATACGTCCCAGCACCAGTCTGCTACTGGAGCCCTGACCCTGTCTTCTATGAGTCACATCCTGTGTTCTGCCATGGCTTTTAGTGCAGGTGACATGAGGCGAAGGGCCATTTTCTTTTAGGCTGGTTGAACAACCCTGGTGGTACAGTGCTGCTAATGCAGCCGGACAAGTTCATCAGACCACATATCCTCCCTCTCTCATTCACTGACTGACACATGTAGACTACTGCATATCCTCCCTCTCTCATTCACTGACTGACACATATAGACCACTACATATCCTCCCTCTCATTCACTGACTGACACATGTAGACTACTGCATATCCTCCCTCTCTCATTCACTGATTGACACATGTAGACTACTGCATATCCTCCCTCTCTCATTCACTGACTGACACATGTAGACTACTGCACAGCCTCCTCTCTCATCCACTGACTGACACATGTAGACGACTACACAGCCTCCTCTCTCATCCACTGCAGGTGCAAGCGGACAGCAGATTGCAGTAGAAAACATCTCCACATCTACAAATACATGTATTATTACTAAACAGTAAGGGCTCTGTGCATGCAGACAGTTACCTGGAGGTCACATGATCATCCAGACACACAGATCAGGAAAAAAGGACAATTGTGAACTTTTCTGAATGTGGAAACACACACACACACTTGCCTCTGTATTCACTGTGCTGAAGGTCTCCTATTGTCCCTCTGAAAGGGAGAGAACAGATGGAGCAGCACCACATACAGGTAAACTCAGTTTAAGGCCAGACTATTACATTAAACAACAATGTGCACGCCAGAGCCTGTCTGTGTTTTGTAACAAACTGTTTATCACTTGTTTGTAATTACATGAGCAGAGGACCACAGTACTGGGTCCAGTCCAGTGAATGGTGTTATTCTGCACCTGTGTTTTACAGAGAAAAGTGCATGAATAAAGCACACTTCTCTTCTAGTCACTGATAGGCTCAAGGTTCCCCGCTACCTACAGAATGACCTTTGCTGAGAGACAGAAGCCCTGTTTATACTTGGTTCTGATCTTGTCCACATTCAGATTGTGGCCACCATTTTGACATGCGTAGAAAATGTAAATACTTCCTGACCACTTTCGGAGATAGTCAAACATGCGCTGTGTCTGGGTACCTTACTAGTGTAGACGGATCTGGACAGTGAGACCATTTCAATCATCATTATGCCGTCCTCTAAAATTAATGACAGGTGGTGCTACTGACTTATGGCATTAATATGGGTCTTAAAATAAATAAATATTATTTTGAAAGAATATCAGTCAAATAATTTGTATACAGCCTCACGAGTAGAGCAGCGGTCTAAGGCACATTGCAGTGCTTTAGGCGTCACTACAGACGTGACACGGTCACCAGTTGTGTTTCGGAGGACGCATACAGGGAGAGGCCAGGGAATTAGATGACATTGCGGACACAGTGGATGGATAAAATACACATTTGAATACCATGTGTAGATGCATTTCTGAATATGTGAGCATAATCCGAATGTGGACTAGATCAAGACACAGGATGCATGGCAGCGGCAGGAATAAACCAGGCTAGAGAAAGAGATATGTAGAGTTGCAAAATGATGGTAATTTCCCCAAAATTCCCTTGATCCCAAAGTTGGAGGATTCCCGGGATCAGGAGAGAATAAGGAGGAAATCCAGAATCATCCAACCAGCAATTCTGGAAAAATGGGGAATTTAAGGAAAGTTCCAGTTATTTTTCAACTAGAGATAGGCCACAGAGGAAAACCTTAAGACAGATAAGGAAGATTTTTCCTGGAAAATTAAAGCAGCTGTAGCCAAAAGGCTCAGACTGTACAGTTTGTGAAGACTTCAGGTTAGATTTCTTACATTGAAGACACAAAGACAGACGCAGACACAGCTACACTACATGATCAAAAGTATATGGACACCTGCTCCTCAAACATCTCATTCCAAAATCATGGGCATTAATATGGTGTCGGTCTCCTGGCATCTACCAAACCCAGATTCGTCCTGTCGGACTGCCAGATGGTGAAGCGTGATTCATCCCTCCAGAGAACGCGTTTCCAGAGTCCAATGGCAGCGAGCTTTACGCCACTCCAGCCGACGTTTGGTTTTGTGCATGGTGATCTTAGGCTTGTGTGCTGCTGCTCGGCCATGGAAACCTATTTCATTAAACTCCCGACGAACAGTTCTTGTGCTGACGTTGCTTTCAGATGCATTTTGGAACTCGGTAGTGAGTGTTGCAACCGATGAAATACTTTTTTAGGTGCTATGCAGTTCAGCACTTCAGTCCTGTTGTGTGAGCTTTTGTGGCCTACCACTTTGCGGCTGAGCCGTTGTTGCTCCTAGACATTTCTACTTCACTGGCCTGTTCAGAGCACCTCCATAAAAGGTGATGAAAGACACATACTACAACCGATGGGCCCGTTTAATATTTCCCCAAACACATCGGACCCACCTTCTTCGCTCAATTATAACTCTTCAGGACATAAATGAATATGTAAAAATTGTCTGTGCAGGCTGCCGGTGTCCCTGTGGCGAAGGCCGTCCTATCAGTTTTACAAGATAGGAGAGTTTTCTGGTAGTGACGGATGTTTTACCTCAGGAGGCCTGCAGGCTTGATTGAAAGGCTCCGTGCCAGCAGCAGCACAGGGTGCTATCCGGGTTCAAATACTATTTAAAATCTTTCAAATATTTTCAGATCGTTTGCTTTAGTTTGCCAAGAGTGCCAGGTGGGCTGGGTTTGGGAGTTGTCTATTGGTTCCATTGAAACAGGCTCAATAAGTCCAGATAAAGTATTTGAAATGATTTCCAGTAGTATTTGAAGCCAGGTCTGATCTATAGGCCTTTACTGAGTTCCTATGGGCGCGTTTGGGAATGTACCGCACATATTAACTGCCAGGACGGGAGAAGATGCGTCTGATATGGGATTCTGAAAGAGAGCGGAAGAGTTGTGAATTATTTAGCTGGCCTTGACAATGCAGCGCTCCCATTGTGTTCTATCTCCCCCTGTTTAATTAACTGCAGTAGGTTTGATCTTGGGGCTGGATAATGGAAACATTCACAAGGACACTCCTCTCCTGGCTGCTTTAGCAGTCTCATGGTTAGACTGTGCTGCTCCAAGGCTTTGTGCTTGTTGTTAAATATGAAATCAGATTATTAATGGTTCTACTTGGTTGACTTGGTTTCAAAATGTGTATTCCTTTGCTTCTGATTCCACAAAATACAAAGTATGACACAAATATTTGAAAAGATAACTTATTAACCTTTTACTGAAGTGGGCTAAATCAGGGTCACAGAATGATTCTTGGTAGTCTTAAACAAATCTACTTTGAAACAAAAGTATACACCTCACACACATGGTTATGGGCTTAAAACCATGTCAGATACAGATATAGAGATGAAATGTATTCCGTCTTGAGTTTGCATCCCAATATTACACTTTATATACAGTGCCTTGCGAAAGTATTCGGCCCCCTTGAACTTTGCGACCTTTTGCCACATTTCAGGCTTCAAACATAAAGATATAAAACTGTATTTTTTTGTGAAGAATCAACAACAAGTGGGACACAATCATGAAGTGGAACGACATTTATTGGATATTTCAAACTTTTTTAACAAATAAAAACTGAAAAATTGGGCGTGCAAAATTATTCAGCCCCTTTACTTTCAGTGCAGAAAACTCTCTCCAGAAGTTCAGTGAGGATCTCTGAATGATCCAATGTTGACCTAAATGACTAATGAGGATAAATACAATCCACCTGTGTGTAATCAAGTCTCCGTATAAATGCACCTGCACTGTGATAGTCTCAGAGGTCCGTTAAAAGCGCAGAGAGCATCATGAAGAACAAGGAACACACCAGGCAGGTCCGAGATACTGTTGTGAAGAAGTTTAAAGCCGGATTTGGATACAAAAATATTTCTCAAGCTTTAAACATCCCAAGGAGCACTGTGCAAGCGATAATATTGAAATGGAAGGAGTATCAGACCACTGCAAATCTACCAAGACCTGGCCGTCCCTCTAAACTTTCAGCTCATACAAGGAGAAGACTGATCAGAGATGCAGCCAAGAGGCCCATGATCACTCTGGATGAACTGCAGAGATCTACAGCTGGGGGAGACTCTGTCCATAGGACAACAATCAGTCGTATATTGCACAAATCTGGCCTTTATGGAAGAGTGGCAAGAAGAAAGCCATTTCTTAAAGATATCCATAAAAAGTGTCGTTTAAAGTTTGCCACAAGCCACCTGGGAGACACACCAAACATGTGGAAGAAGGTGCTCTGGTCAGATGAAACCAAAATTGAACTTTTTGGCAACAATGCAAAATGTTATGTTTGGCGTAAAAGCAACACAGCTGAACACACCATCCCCACTGTCAAACATGGTGGTGGCAGCATCATGGTTTGGGCCTGCTTTTCTTCAGCAGGGACAGGGAAGATGGTTAAAATTGATGGGAAGATGGATGGAGCCAAATACAGGACCATTCTGGAAGAAAACCTGATGGAGTCTGCAAAAGACCTGAGACTGGGACGGAGATTTGTCTTCCAACAAGACAATGATTCAAAACATAAAGCAAAATCTACAATGGAATGGTTCAAAAATAAACATATCCAGGTGTTAGAATGGCCAAGTCAAAGTCCAGACCTGAATCCAATCGAGAATCTGTGGAAAGAACTGAAAACTGCTGTTCACAAATGCTCTCCATCCAACCTCACTGAGCTCGAGCTGTTTTGCAAGGAGGAATGGGAAAAAATGTCAGTCTCTCGATGTGCAAAACTGATAGAGACATACCCCAAGCGACTTACAGCTGTAATTGCAGCAAAAGGTGGCGCTACAAAGTATTAACTTAAGGGGGCTGAATAATTTAGCACGCCCAATTTTTCAGTTTTTGATTTGTTAAAAAAGTTTGAAATATCCAATAAATGTCGTTCCACTTCATGATTGTGTCCCACTTGTTGTTGATTCTTCACAAAAAAATACAGTTGTATATCTTTATGTTTGAAGCCTGAAATGTGGCAAAAGGTTCAAGGGGGCCGAATACTTTCGCAAGGCACTGTACATCACAGAAGACTGAAATATAACTAAACTGTTTACCATAGAAACACCAGATTTTCATCTGTTAATTTAACAGAAATAATCTTTATGAATTATGAAATTATGAAAAATACAACATTCCACCCATGAAGACAAAGAGGGCGTGTTTGGCCATTGGCTGCAGGAAAGGACTACCAGAGAAAAAAAACTTTCGGAAAAACATCTTCCCAAGTAATGAAGCCAACAAATGAGTCTGTGTACCGGTAGGAAGAGAGGTCTGTCACAGCTGTTGGAACAACATATTCTCCATAATGAACTGGGGACAGCATGACCTTGTGTTCAGCACAGAGCTTTGGTTCACTTCTGAGAAAGAGAAAGGTAAGGGGTTGTGTGTGTGGCTGGATAGTGGAGATGTACTCACAGATATGGATTTGACATTTCAGTAACAGGATGTACTTGCTGTGCACTGACAACAATGTCAGGAGGAGAAACAGGGACACTGCATCACTATAGCTGGGCTTGTACACTGTTCTTTTGCACACCTTTCTGAATGACCCAAAACAGATTCTAAAATCTTTTCACAGTCTTTTTACTGTTGTTTATATTTCTTTACTTACCTATTGTTCACCTAATACCTTTTTTGCACTGTTGGTTAGAGCCTGTAAGTAAGCATTTCACTGTAAAGTTTACACCTGTTGTATTCGGCGCACATGACAAATAAACTTTGATTTGATTTGATTTGTGATTCTATATCAATGTTTCATAACCCCGGTCCACAGCCATTGCACAGATTTCTTCAATATAAGTACTATTGTACAACACTATTACAACATGTAATCAAGGGGTGGACGGTCAGCTGAATCAGGTCTGCTACTGTTGAAATGGTACAAATATGTGCAATGTCAGAGGACCGCGTTGGGAATTTTCTTTCCCCTATAATTAAATCTTATCTCCTTCTGTCATGACCTTTAACCTAGGCCAAAGTCCACTAGCTGCTTTATTATTGACTGGGTCAAGGCTGACAGCTGGAGCTGTGCTACTGTTCAGTTTGCCTCTAGTCTTGAGCCTGGCCTTCCCTACTCTTTTCCTATTCACACGGCAAGATGATAAGAGAGAGACAGAGAGAGAGAGAGCTTTGGCAATGTTAACATATGTTTCCCATGCCAATAAAGCCCTTGAACTGGACTGAATAGAGAGAGAGAGAGTAAAAGAGAAAGAGAGGTGCTTGAAATCAGCAACCAAGGCACACATAAAATTATATTTTCATTCAATTCAAGGTAACCATCGGAGACAAAGGAAAATGTAGTCCGACATTGCATAACTTGATTGGTATACTCTGGTCTGTCTTTATGAGTTCAAGCTCACACTGAGGTGCATGTGATAATCACACACCGAACCTCCCTGAGAGAGGTGGACGTGATAATCACACATCAACCTCCCTGAGAGAGGTGCATATAATAATCATACCTCAAACCTCCCTGAGAGAGGTGCACGTGATAATCACACCTCAAACCTCCCTGAGAGAGGTGCACGTGATAATCACACAAACCTCCCTGAGAGAGATGCACGTGATAATCACACAAACCTCCCTGAGAGAGGTGCACATAATAATCACACATCAAACCTTCCTAAGAGAGGTGCATATGATAATCACACATCAAACCTCCCTGAGAGAAGTGCACGTGATAATCACACAAACCTCCCTGAGAGAGGTGCGCGTGATAATCACACATCAAACCTTCCTAAGAGAGGTGCACATGATACTCACACATCAAACCTCCCTGAGAGAGGTGCACATAATAATCACACATCAAACCTTCCTAAGAGAGGTGCACATGATACTCACACATCAAACCTCCCTGAGAGAGGTGCACATAATAATCACACATCAAACCTCCCTGAGAGAGGTGCATATGATAATCACACATCAAACCTCCCTGAGAGAGGTGCACGTGATAATCACACAAACCTCCCTGAGAGAGGTGCGCGTGATAATCACACAAACCTCCCTGAGAGAGGTGCGTGTGATAATCACACATCAAACCTCCCTGAGAGAGGTGCACATGATAATCACACATCAAAACCTCCCTGAGGGAGATGCACATGATAATCACACATCAAACCTCACTGAGGTGCACATGATATTCACACATCAAACCTCACTGAGGTGCACATGATAATCACACATCAAACCTCATGGAGGTGCACATGATAATCACACATCAAACCTCACTGAGGTGCACATGATAATCACACATCAAACCACACTGAGGTGCACATGATAATCACACATCAAACCTCACTGAGGTGCACATGATAATCACACATCAAACAGAAATACGCAAAATGTCGACACAACTGATAACATTTCTATGAAGGCGCACTCCCACTCATTTTCAAGAACCCAATTTGAGAAAGAATAAAAGCAACCCAGTCCTATCTAATGGCTATCGTTTAAAGTCCTAGCAAGGTGCAGGTCGTATTTGTTTATCCAGGGCTAACTCTGTAACTCAATGGCCTCTGGTCTGCTTTACAGCTACCTCATATCCATGGCAGACTGCAGACATTTATTTGATTTTTATTTATTTCACCTGGCAAGTCAATTAAGAACAAATTATTATTTACAATGACTGCCTACTCCGACCAAACCCTAACGACACTGGGCCAATTGTGCGCCGCCCTATGGGACTCCCGATCATGGCCGATTGTGATACAGTCTGGAATCATACCAGGGTCTGTAGTGACACCTCTAGCACTGAGATTCAGTGCCTTAGACCGCTGTGCCATACCTCTTTAACAGACAAACTGATAGAAGGCCTTGAAAAAAAACATTATGCAATTTGTAACTCTCCAATAGACAAGGTCACCCGTTATTACAAGTCATATCGCCGTTGTCAAGGCAGTATCCATGGTAACAGTCAGTTCTTCATAACATACTTTCAAGTATGTTCCCACAAAGAATTATCCAGGGTCATACATCCAAACTTATAGAGAGTCATTTTGGGTAAAGAACGGGTTCAGTTGAATAGACTTACAGCTATTTCTTATGGTTCCTATCATGGTGCCGCCTAATTTTGGATTGCATAAACAAACACTAAAACAATGAGGTAATCTGTTGTAGCTATTCCGTTTGCTCACATCATTACATCAGACTCTGATGAGGACGATGCTGGACTCAATCACTCTGATGTCATACAAGGCATGAGCTGGCCAAACAAGTATTACGATACAGTTCAGATAAACCACTATGCATTGCATCACGATGGATATTTAACAGCAGACTAAACCTTGAGGAACAGCCTTGAAGTTAAAACCTGGGCTGTGATTAACTTTAATACAGAGAAAACCTTGTTGATGAACATTCCATTAACGCCACTCCAAGATGTAGCCCTTTTCAAGGACCATCGATTCCTCACCATGAACAAATGGCTCCCAACTTCCTGCAGTTCTAAGTCTGAACACATCCCCCTCCCTTACAGTAGCAATAAGGCCTTAGTAATGAATTAATGCAGGCCATACAGTAAGTATTGTCTTTGATCCCATGCCTGTGATGTCATAGCTGGCTTTCAAACCCAGGCTTTCAGTGTGGGTGGTACTTTGTGGATATCTGACACTTAAGGCTCTACTTCTACTTAGGCTCTTCTTCAGGATTGGTGGGTCCCCCATGGGACGGTTGAGCTAACGTAGGCTAATGTGATTAGCATGAGGTTGTAAGTAACAGAACATTTCCCAGGACATAGACATATCTGATATTGGCAGAAAGCTTAAATTCTTGTTAATCTAACTGCACTGTCCAATTTACAGTAGCCATTACAGTGAAAGAATACCATGCTATTGTTTGAGGAGAGTGCACAGTTTTGAACTTGAAAAGTTATTCATAAACATATTAGGCACATTTGGGCAGTCCTGATGCAACATTTTGAACAGAAATGCAATGGTTCATTGGATCAGTCTAAAACTTTGCACATACAATGTGCAAAATGTGCAAATCTAAATTGCACCTGGGCTGGAATAATACATTATGGCCTTTCTCTTTCATTTCAAAGATGATGGTACAAAAAAAATAATGGTACAAAAAATGTTTTTTTTTCTTTGTATTACCTTTTACCAGATCTAATGTGTTATATTCTCCTACATTCCTTTCACATTCCCGCAAACTTCAAAGTGTTTCCTTTCAAATGGTATTAAGAATATGCATGTCCTTGCTTCAGGGCCTGAGCTACAGACAGTTAGATTTGGGTAAGTCATTTTAGGCGAAAATTGAAAAAAAGGGGCGGATCCTTAAGAGGTTTTTAAGCAAAACCAGTGACTAGTGTTTCAAGGTAGGCCAAAAACAATGGACTTTATGTGCTTTGAAAGTGCAACATACTGTATACTGATACAAGCAATGCTTACCATGTTTACAATGTTTATCATGTTTACAATGTTTATCATGTTTACAATGTTTATCATGTTTACAATGTTTGTCATGTTTACAATGTTTATCATGTTTACAATGTTTGTCATGTTTACAATGTTTGTCATGTTTACCATGTTTATCATGTTTACAATGTTTACAATGTTTATCA
Organism: Oncorhynchus clarkii lewisi; assembly: GCF_045791955.1. Taxonomy (NCBI): domain Eukaryota; kingdom Metazoa; phylum Chordata; class Actinopteri; order Salmoniformes; family Salmonidae; genus Oncorhynchus; species Oncorhynchus clarkii. Next base: position 13,188,362 of record NC_092164.1, on the reverse strand, counting down.
TGTTTACAATGTTTATCATGTTTACAATGTTTATCATGTTTACAATGTTTATCATGTTTACAATGTTTACCATGTTTGTCATGTTTACAATGTTTATCATGTTTACAACGTTTACCATGTTTATCATGTTTACAATGTTTGTCATGTTTACCATGTTTACCATGTTTATCATGTTTACCATGTTTATCATGTTTACAATGTTTATCATGTTTACAATGTTTATCATGTTTACAATGTTTATCATGTTTACCATGTTTACCATGTTTATCATGTTTACAATGTTTACAATGTTTATCATGTTTACAATGTTTATCATGTTTACAATGTTTATCATGTTTACAATGTTTACCATGTTTGTCATGTTTACCATGTTTGTCATGTTTATCCTGTTTACAATGTTTATCATGTTTACAATGTTTATCATGTTTACAATGTTTATCATGTTTACCATGTTTACCATGTTTATCATGTTTACAATGTTTACCATGTTTGTCATGTTTACCATGTTTGTCATGTTTATCCTGTTTACAATGTTTATCATGTTTACAATGTTTATCATGTTTACAATGTTTACCATGTTTGGCATGTTTATCATGTTTACAATGTTTATCATGTTTATCATGTTTACAATGTTTACCATGTTTATCATGTTTACCATGTTTGTCATGTTTATCATGTTTACAATGTTTATCATGTTTACAATGTTTATCATGTTTACAATGTTTATCATGTTTACCATGTTTATCATGTTTACAATGTTTATCATGTTTACAATGTTTATCATGTTTATCATGTTTACAATGTTTATCATGTTTACAATGTTTATCATGTTTATCATGTTACCAAGTTCGTCATGTTAACCAACTGCATTATGTAATTGCCAGGATGTCAAGTACCTGGTATGGATTGAATAGAGCGTTTACTTCCAACAAAACAACGTCTAGTGTCCAACTGTATGTTTTCACATTCAATATTCATCCTAAATCAAGTAGAATTCATGTACTGTATGTAGGATTTGTGTTGGTCTTTGGGGCTACTTCTCAGAATATCTGCATTATTCTCAAGGTCCAGGCGCAGGAATGTTTCCAAACAGTATGGGAATTAGACTGGGAAGGAGTCCTTGGTTCACTGAAAGCTTTTCGACTTTAGCCTTAAAGTAGTGCAAATTGTAATATGGACGTGACCTTGTCCTTGTAATCCTGAGAGTTTCACTCTGAAACCAGACTAGAAAAGTTATATGAAAGTATAGTTGCAGTTCGCCTAGTTTCATGGTCAGTTTGTGAGTTCAAAAGCAAAGATGCTCCTAGACAGAGAGAGGAGAGAATCCAACAACTAGACAATTCCTATGTCCAATGATTCACAAACTGTCATCATGCATGTACATCACAAAACGACTGAAACAGGTGGCTAATACAACATTCAGTCACAATTCCTTTTCAATTTTATTTTGCCAATGCATCATTACTGTAGAATCTTCAAAGACAATGAGCAGAGGAAGCTAGCTCTTGGAGGCCATTACTTGACCGTGGTAGGCAACTCTATAAGAACATGGACTAGGCCAGGGAAAAGGTCTGTTCAAAAGGCATAATATGAACAAAATCACATTTCACAAAGCAGGAGAACATTTTGTGCAACATGTCAGCAACATATTCTGTCCTTGAGCAGAAACTGGTCAGGATAAAAGACATGGGTGGTGTGAGGAGGTCACTGGGCAGGATAAAAGACATGGGTGGTGGTGGGGTGAGGAGGTCACTGGGCAGGATAAAATACATGGGTGGTGTGAAGAGGTCATTGGGCAGGATAAAAGACATGGGTGGTGTGAGGAGGTCACTGGTCAGGATAAAAGACATGGGTGGTGTGAGGAGGTCACTGGGCAGGATAAAATACATGGGTGGTGTGAGGTGAGGAGGTCACTGGGCAGGATAAAATACATGGGTGGGGTGAGGAGGTCACTGGGCAGGATAAAATACATGGGTGGTGTGAGGAGGTCACTGGGCAGGATAAAAGACATGGGTGGTGTGAGGTGAGAAGGTCACTGGGCAGGATAAAATACATGGGTGGAGTGAGGAGGTCACTGGGCAGGATAAAATACATGGGTGGTGTGAGGAGGTCACAGGGCAGGATAAAATACATGGGTGGGGTGAGGAGGTCACTGGGCAGGATAAAATACATGGGTGGGGTGAGGAGGTCAATGGGCAGGATAAAATACATGGGTGGTGTGAGGAGGTCACTGGGCAGGATAAAAGACATGGGTGGTGTGAGGGGGTCACTGGGCAGGATAAAAGACATGGGTTGGGGTGAGGAGGTCACTGGGCAGGATAAAAGACATGGGTTGGGGTGAGGAGGTCAATGGGCAGGATAAAAGACATGGGTGGTGTGAGGAGGTCACTGGGCAGAATAAAATACATGGGTTGGGGTGAGGAGGTCAATGGGCAGGATAAAAGACATGGGTGGTGTGAGGAGATCACTGGGCAGAATAAAAGACATGGGTTGGGGTGTGGAGGAGAAGAACAGTTGTTTACACGAGTCTGTCCTTGATCTATGCCTTGGAACAAAAATATTCATTTTCAAGGAAATCAACTGTGAGAGTTTCTCTTTTGTGAATAATATTGTAAACCCCACCAAAGTGCAGGCTTTCATCGGCTGCTACACGATAGCCTTGAGGAAAAAGTCAGAGGAAAAACTGCCTGCCTTGATATCATTTTCCAAACAGGCCAGCGAATCAATCATCTTTTATAATCTCCTCAAAGAGAGGATGACATCAGTGTTCCCTTCAAGACGTCTGTGTTGTTCTGTCACATCTGGTTCTGTCAAGCCTAATGCTGTGAGTGACCCTGAACTTCAGGACTTTCATGATAGTTCTTCATTTGTGTTTTTGATTACAGCCTTTTGTTCCCAGAGAGTGACCCAGACAGTCAGACATTCACTGACGGTGACACAGGCGGGTGAAGTATGTTGACAGTGTGTCATAGTGGGTTGTTGTCATGCAACACTTCTGAAGTTTGGCATCAGTTTTAGGAGGGAAAGAGTTACCCAGTGACACACACTCAAACAGATGTCATGACACACTTGTCAATTCACATTATTGACATTGGTTATTTCTAAAAACTCCACTTCGAAGGAAAACTTTTCACCTGTATGTCGAATCAGACGATGAAAAAATGGACACTCCAATGACTTTTGAATTCTTTTACAATGCTTATTTCTCCCTAATCGCTACAAATTTAATTAGATGTTGAACATGCTGTGCGGGCCGCCCTATACCCCAGGAAAGCAGAGAACGAGATATCTTTATTCTCTTTGAACTCAGGTCTACCTTCCAAATGAGGGCCTTACAATGAGAATAAGGATGACATTGACGGGTGTCTAGACAGGAACCTTGCCTGCAGACGTGGCAACAAACCCATCGCCTATGAAATGTCAAAGTACACAGCTGCACATAAAGCTTCGCCTCTGGAATCCAATTGATGTTTGAAGGAAGAAGATGCTCCGTCTCAGAGATAATTACCTGGTATTGAGTTCTGGTGCGCAGGTATTCTTCAGTTGTTGTTAAGTTATTACGTGGAAGATGCCACAGAGTCAGGGTCAAGGTGCGTCTCGGTGGTGCGGATCAGGTGCGTTTTCTATTATCGAAGCCTGAGGTCACTAATTGAGGTCTGAAAGCTTGTAAGACCTGATGCAGTGACCTAACAAACAAACAGAAATGTAGCACCACTCGGATATTGTCACATTGCCCAGAATTTCATTGAACATGTGGCAACAAGTCTTCTAGTAGGGGACAATTCCTTGTATTGGTCTCTTCTCTTTCAGTGGATTTGGAATACCTTCCCACACAAGGCCATAACTATTCACACAAGGCCACAGAGAGGGAGCGAAAGACAGAGAGAAAGATAGAGAGAGAAAGATAGAGAGAGAAGAGTGTCAGCGAGAGAGAGAGAGAGAGAGAGAGAGAGAGAGAGAGAGAGAGAGAGAGAGAGAGAGAGAAAAATAGAAAAGTTTTTTTGCAAATAAAAAAAGTGGAAAAAAAACTCCCCAGAAATACCTTATCTACATAAATATTCAGACCCTTTGCTATGAGACTCAAAATTACGCTCAGGTGCATCCTGTTTCGATTGATCATCCTTGAGATGTTTCTATAACTTGATTAGAGTCCACCTGTGGTAAATTCAATTGATTGGACATGATTTGGAAAGGAACATACCTGTCTATATAAGGTCCCACAGTTGACAGTGCATGTCAGAGAAAAAAACAAGCCATGAGGTCAAAGGAATAGTCCATAGAGCTCCAAGACAGGATTGTGTCGAGGCACAGATCTGGGGAAAGGTACCAAAACATTTCTCCAACATTGAAGGTCCCCAAGAACACAGTGGCCTCCATCATTCTAAAATGGAAGAAGTTTGGACACACCAAGACTCTTCCTAGAGCTGGCCACCCTGTCAAACTGAGCAATAGGGGGAGAAGGGCCTTGGTCAAGGGGGTGACCAAGAACCCGATGGTCACTCTGACAGAGCTCCAGAGTTCCTCTGTGGAGATGGGAGAACCTTCCAGAAGGACAACCATCTCTGCAGCACTCCACCAATCAGGCCTTTGTGGTAGTGGCCAGACAGAAGCCACTCCTCAGTAAAAGGCACATGACAGCCTGCTTGGAGTTTGCAAAAAGGCACCTAAAAGACTCTCAGAACATGAGAAACAAGAGTCTGATGAAACCAAGATTGAACTCTTTGGCCTGAATGCCAAGCGTCATGTCTGGAGAAAACCTGGCACCATCCCTACGGTGAAGCATGGTGTTGGCAGCATCATCCTGTGGGGAAATTTTTCAGTGGCAGGGCTTGGGAGACTAGTCAGGATTTAGGGAAAGATGAACAGAGCCAAGTACAGAGAGATCCTTGATGAAAACCTGTTCCAGAGCGCTCAGAACCTCAGACTGGGACGAAGGTCCACCTTCCAACAGGACAACATCCCTAAGCACACAGCCAAGACAATGCAGGAGTGGCTTCGGGACAAATCTCTGAATGTCCTTGAGTGGCCAAGCCAGAGCCCAGACTTGAACCCAATCAAAAATCTCTGGAGAGACCTGAAAATGTAATCAATTTTAAGGCTGTAACATACCAACATTTGGAAAAAGTTAAGGGGTCTGAATACTTTCCGAACGCACCATATTTCCTAAATAATTAGAACATCTAATTCAGGGTGTATTTTGCATAATCAAGAAATTGGCTATTGTACTGTATGAAACCACTTTGGACTTTGGTGGCAACTGGCTGTCTGGCTGCAACTGGCTGTCTGGCGGCAATTGGCTGTCTGGCGGCAACTGGCTGTCTGGCTCCCTCTAGTCGTGCGCCTGTGAAGAACTGGGTGGGCGGTGTCGTCGAATATTTAAAAAGTCTAAACAAGTTGTCAATGAGGAGGAAGGAAATATAAAATCTCACCTTCCACGTCGCCAGGGTTGTATTCGCCAGCTATCAACAGAAGGGCAGGATGGCTTGCTCTGACAGCTGCCAGTGCCTCGGCGAAAGGGGACAAAGAAGCATCCTTTACAGCATTTTGAAAAACGACAACCAACCGAATCAGCATTCACAGGGGCGGGCGAGGTTCGCGGTCCCGCAACAGCAGCCTTGTTCGTGTGGATCTAAGAAGAAAGTGGTTCTCCGTTCTCCCCAGACAACGTGTAAAGCAGCGTCGGTAGCGCTTTTAAAAACGCTGAAGTTTGTTAAAAATGTACTTTGTTTTCGGAAACTTCCAGCTGAGGACCAGTTACAGCTCGTGCGCAACAGCTGGGCTCAGCTGCTCGTTTTGGGCATTGCGCAGGACTTGATCGACTTCGAGACCATGGAGACTCCAGAACTCAGTATGTTACAGAACATACTAACCAGCGGACAAGGAAGACAGGAGACCGCGCACTGGCGCAGTGGTCAAGGCGTTTCTCTCACTGATGTCCAAGGAATAAAAATGTTTTTGAATAAATGTTGGGGACTGGACATCAGCACCAAAGAATATGCATATTTAAAGGGAGCCATTCTCTTCAATCCAGGTTTGTTAAACAAATGGTTTTATAGTGTATTTACTAGTTTTATTATTATTAGCAAGCCTATTATTATCATTATAGTTGTTTTTGTTATTATTTTTATTATAATAATGATCATCATCATTATAATTATAATTATTATAATTATAATTATTATTGTTTTGCTAATTATTATCATTATTATTAGTAGTCTATTATTATTATTATTTTATGAATGGGCTATTATTAACTATGCGACTATTTTTGACTCGTTTGAGTTTCACCTTCAAAGTTTCTGATTTTAACTTCCATTTTATTCTCTCCTTAGACATTGCAGAGCTCCGGTGTCAAAGCTACATTCAGGCACTGCAGAGCGAAGCGCATCAAGCCCTTAATGAATATGTGAAAGTCACTCACCGAAGAGACTCTACAAGGTTCACTAAACTATTCATCGCGCTCTCCATGCTACGGTCCATCAATGCAAACGTCGTGGCTGGACTTTTCTTCAAACCTGTCATCGGCACGGTCAGCATGAATGAACTTCTGCTCGAGATGTTTTACGGAAAATAGACTGAATAAACTGTTTAAAGACTGAATACAGACAGAGCTGTGGGCTTGACTGGAGGCTGAACAGAATAACAACAGGCATGTGTATACTGTAGGGTTGCTATCCATATGTATTTATTTTGCTATAACACATCCTATTTTTGTAAAATAAAAGTGTTTGCTGAACTTTGTATTTAATTATTTCAGTTTATCAACCAATATAATCTTTTTTTTTATTATAACCTACGTTATACCTACCTACCTATGTCTAATAATGGCCCCATAATACATTCAATCTTATTTGATTGCAATACATTACCTAGATAATGCTGACATAGCTGCATAATACATTCAATCTTATTTGATTGCAATACATTACCTAGATAATGCTGACATAGCCCCATAATACATTCAATCTTATTTGATTGCAATACATTACCTAGACAATGCTGACATAGCCCCATAATACATTAAATCTTATTTGATTGCAATACATTACCTAGATAATGCTGACATAGCCCCCATAATACATTCAATCTTATTTGATTGCAATACATTACCTAGATAATGCTGTCATAGCTGCATAATACATTCAATCTTATTTGACTGCAATTGTAACGGACCAGGGACCCTCTGAACACATCTACAACTGCCTCCCACCAAGCATCGTTACCCATCTTTCCACAAAAGCAGCAGCCCTTGCGTAGTAAGGGGAGCAACTACTTCAAGGTCTCAGAGCGAGTGACGTCACCGATTGAAACGCTATTAGCGCGTACCCCGCTAACTAGCGATCCGTTTCACACCGGTTACACAATACATTACCTGGATAATGCATTACTGTGTTTCACCTCAAGAGGGCAATGCTCACCCACAAACTAGAGAATTTGAGTCATTTCCATTCATGAAGGAAATTGACAACTACATCAATCCCAAGACTTTCAGCACTCACATAGGTCCTGAACTGTCTAGGTTGTAAACTGCTTTATGAGGGACTGTGAATATGTTAAAAACAGAAGTAGTGCTAGTAGTGTTTCTAATACTATGCATTCATTCAACACGCCTCCAGACACCAATGACGTAGCATCTCAGGGCAGGTCATTGGACTGGGTTGGTCCCTTAGGAGGGGCTGCTGTACCATCTAGTGAAGGTGACGTGGGTCACAACACGTGTCTGGTGCCAACCAGTGTCAGGATAAGACCAGGCTGTTAGGATACCCACCACATGCCACACACATCAATGGAAGGAAGAGGCACATGGCAGGTGGCTGTGGGGATCAGGAGTGGCATGGACCCAGGGCGAGGCGTGTGGGCTTCCAGTCATGCAGTAAGGAGAGGGGACGGCTGCCAGGCCTGAGAGGTGTTGCCGTGAAGACGCGCTGGGTGGAGGCCGTGGGAGGAGGCAACAGGCAGTGGCGGTGAGGCCTGATGATAAATGTGATCAATGTGGGCTAAGTTCATTATAGGAGGGGAAGAGGAAGATGAGAAAGAGTTGGAAGAGGAGGAGGAAGAGATGTCACTCTTACAGTACTTAACATACACAGTTTAAAAAAGTCCTGAAAAGTTTAATTGCTTAGCGTATAGATGTTGAAATGCAATATTTAAGAACATATCCACAAACAACGACAGAGAGGTCCCCTATGAGTAAAGATGTTCCCATGGAAATACTAGGGTTAGGGTTATGGTTGAGGTTAGGGTTATGGTTGAGGCTAGGGTTAGGGTTTAAACTGGGATATCAACATGAAGGTAGGGTTAGGGTTGTGGTTGAGGGTTGTGGTTGAACTGCAATGTGGCCATGAAGTGAGGGTTAGGGTTGTGGTTGAGGCTAGGGTTAGGGTTTAAACTGGGATGTCAACATGAAGCTAGGGTTAAGGTTGTGGTTGAGGGTTGAACTGCAATGTGAACATGAAGCAAGGGTTAGGGTTTAAACTGGGATGTCAACACCTGGGATGTCAAATCCTGCTCTGAATCCAGCTCTGAACCCAGCTATGAACCCAGCTCCGAACCCAGCTCCAAACCCAGCTCCGAATCCAGCTCCGAATCCAGCTCCGAACCCTGCTCCGAATCCAGCTCCGAACCCAGCCCCGAACCAAACTCCGAACCCAGCTCCGAACCAAACTCCGAACCCAGCTCCGAACCCAGCTCCGAACCCAACTCAGAACCCAACTCTGAACCCAACTCTGAACCCAACTCTGAATCCAGCTCTGAACCCAGCTCTGAACCCAGCTCTGAACCCAGCTCTGAATCCAGTTCTGAACCCTGCTCTGAACCCAGCTCTGAACCCAGCTCTGAACCCAGCTCTGAACCCTGCTCTGAATCCAGCTCTGAACACAGCTCTGAACCCAGCTCTGAACCCAGCTCTTAACCCTGCTCTGAATCCATCCAGCAGAGCCCTACATGCCTCAGAACCACCTATGATGGCACTTTGACATCTCAGTCCCCCAAAGAGATACATATCTAACTAAATCATCCTAGCGCTGTAGTTTAAGTCAGTGTTTGACACATGGCATCCCTAAGTGATCCCATTCCATTTCAAATGAGGCAGGGGATCATGATGGATTGATCCCAAGGAACCAGGCTGCCAGTACAGCAGGCCTCTTCCAGGGCATCACAGACCTTCTCTCTCTGTCTCTACAGCGCACGGCTTCTCTCAGCATGCCTTCTCTAATTAATCTGCTCCCTAGAGTTCAGTTCCCCCATAGACTTCTCATCTCCTCTTCACTTGCTCCTAATGTGACAACCTAAACCGTGGTATCAGCTCTGCCCTAGTTACTGTATAATACCCCTGTCTCCCCCATCGCTGTGTCTTGTCATAGAGAACATAATGAGAAGAAGAGATCACATTTTCCCCTTGCTGTGCCTCGTCAGTTGGTGTCAGAGGTGGGATGTGGGTCCTTTTCTGTGCGACGCCCAGTGAAACAGCATCACTGTGTTAATGCTAACTGGCGACTATGAACTACACCGGGAAAGAGCAAGAGCAGCGATACAGTGCTACTGTTGGGAAGGAAAACTCGAATGGCTTTGAATCTGTTTAATGAATATGAGAGGGATTCATCCAATAAACCTCCATCTGTAGGAATGGATAATGAATAATACATTAGCAACATTTCAACCCTAAACGCAGCATCTGCTAAGCTAATTGATTTCCTCATTGGATGATCTATCTGAGAGAAGATAGATATAAAACCATGCTGTTTATTGCTTCTTTTGGAATAGCACAGAGATAATTAATCCAATAACTCGGCCAATTGGTGCAGGAGTGGAAAATTGCTGTTATAGGCCGACTTGTGTATTACCTGTGTAGGAGTGGCACATTTCCTTACATTGTGTTTGTGCTACAGGCTTAACCCACTGGTTCATTGATCCAATAATTGCAATGTTGCCTGATCATGTATATTCCGCTCAAATGTTTCCTAATTCGTTATAAGCTCTTTCTTTCATATTTCCTCCCCCTTTAGAGAGGCTCCCCACTGCACCGGGCAGCCCCTCCCTCCCTACCTCCCCTGAAAGTTGCATGAAACAGGATAATCTCAGGGTGTCAATTATAAACAGGCACAGTGACTAATATACTCATTCCCCCTGGCAGAGGTCTGCTGCTGCTTTGTTCTGACAGTTAAATACATGCACCTCTATTCAGCGAGGATTCCGCTGCTTTACACTTCCTTTCATTAGTGTCATCAAGCTGGTGCCCAACTGTTTTCTGTTCCCTTCCTCCGGTCCCAGGTGTACTGAGACTTCTCTCGTTGGGAATTAAGTTGGGCTGAGGAGGACGAGAGGGTGTGTAGGATTGCTGATGTAGGATTTATGCTAATAGAGGGGGCGTGTGTGTGTGTGTGTTACGTTGAGAGGAAGTTCGAACAAACCACTTCATCAGTCATCTCTACAGAGGATGAGTGGCATGAGACGCCCCTTGGTTTATTTCCCAGGGTTGTTTCTGTACCAACTGTACCTCACTGCCTCTCTCTCTCTCTCTCTCTCTCTCTCTCTCTCTCTCTCTCTCTCTCTCTCTCTCTCTCTCTCTCCCCCTCTCTCTCTCTCTCTCCTCTCTCTCTCTCTCTCTCTCTCTCTCTCTCTCTCTCCCTCTCTCTCTCCCTCTCTCTCTCTCTCTCTCTCTCTCTCTCTCTCTCTCCCTCTCTCTCTCTCTCCCTCTCTCTCTCCCTCTCTCTCTCTCTCTCTCTCTCTCTCTCTCTCCCCCTCCCTCCCTCCCTCCCTCCCTCCCTCCTACACAACCTCTCTGCTTTCTTTCCAATTAAGCTCTTAATTGCCAAAGATGATAACAAGTTAATTATTACTCTGCAGGCTAGTAAAAACACAGCTGTCACAGCACTCTGTGTGCCGCTGCAGTGTGTGTGTGTGAGTGTGTGTGGCTGACTGTAAGCTGCTGCTGTGCGATGTCACCATCTGAGGGGGACAAGGGAGAGAGCTGGGGAGAGCTGTCTTTCAGCCCGATGGAGACCATCGGTGTAATGAGTTCATAGCCAGGGAGGGCAGCAGCTACTTAAAGAAATATAGACCTTTTTTTTTACTCTCACAGCGGCAGCCATTTTGCCTTGGCACTCACAACCCACACTCACAACCCATGCTCAAGCTTTCAGTGTGCTCAAATTACTAAGGCTTGGAGTTTATGAAAATACATTTGTTTACAACTGTAAAAGTTGTCTTGGTGACAGTTCAGTGGAGGCTGCTGGTGGAGGGACGGCTCATATTAACATCTGGAATGGAGTCAATGGAATGGTATTAGACATATCAAACACGTGGTTGATGCCATTCCATTGACTCCATTACAGCCATTATTATGAGCCATCCTCCCCTCATTAGCCTCCACTGTGACAGTGGTGCAGACAGTGGTAATCCATCTGGATTTAGGTTTGCCCCTAAAAACTATCGATCAGAGTGACCTCATTCACTGTAGTAGTTCATGCACCGTTGTTCAGGGGCCGGCTAGAGAGGGGCCCAGAGATATCTACAAGTAGGGTACATGTGACAGATCTATTCGTCACGTTGCTCATGTGTCTTGGCCAAATCCAGGTGTTTGTTTATGCAGAGAAGAGTTGTGGTTTTTGGGCTGACTGGTGAAACTGACTATGAACATCATGTAGGCTACAATTCAAGCCATGACCAACAGATGACAGTGTTTCACAAAGAATGTCTACGTTCCTGATCTGGCTCTTCCTTTTCTCTAGCTGCAGTACACCTGCCATTTTGAATCAACACACACACCAGTGGCGGTCAGTGACGTTTATGACGAGGGAGCACGATATTATTTGTTCATGAGCATGGCCTTATTTCTATTACAGCATATTGGATGACTCTCATTCATATTCCATTCTCCCAGCTCAATGTAACATTGATGGGTTTAGGCTACTACATGATACTCACATTTTCCGTGCACCCATCATGAGGTTGGTACAACCTAGCCTATGAATGAAAGTTTACAACGTAGGTGCACACAGGTCGAGAGAAAAAATGGAGATGACAGACAGTGACACATTCAATACCGCCTTGCACACCCTTGCCTGCATCTAGCTGATCTAGGGTGTAATCATTCGTCTGACAGTTGCAAAGGAGAGTTTCAATTGGTTAAATTCAGGTATTTTTATCCCTGTTTCGTTTGCCTTTGTTTAAGAAACATTTTTCAACAGAATCAGAGGAATGAATACACCCCTGATCATAGCAGCCAGCCACGTTGTATTTATTCTAGCCTCTATGCACTCTCCTCCTCTCACATTTCACTTTGTTTGTGGACTTCAATGAACAACGCATTAGCTGAATGTGACCAGGTTAAAAAAACCTTTCCAAGCCAAACCATATCATAACCTGCTACACACACCCTACATCATTGTCACCATATTAACTAAAGTAACGTCCTAGTCAACATAGCTAATATAACTAATGTGTTAGTAAACCCGCTACAATCATGCAGTAACATCACAGTGTACAGTCAGTAACACCGGCGGGCTCCGGTGGCAATAAATGAATAAAACCAAAAGCTGTGTCTGTTACTGGAACTATGTGAAGAATTTATTTGGGCTGTAATTTCTGGGGCAGTTAACTCTGATGAACTTATCCTCTGCAGCAGAGGTAACTCTGGTTCTTCCTTTCCTGTGGTGGTCCTCATGAGAGCCAGTTTCATCATAGCGCTTGATGGTTTTTGCGACTGCACTTGAAGTTCTTGAAACTTTCCAGATTGACTGACCTTCATGTTTTAAAGTAATGATGGACTGTTGTTTCTCTTTGTTTATTTGAGCTGTTATTGCCATAATATGGACTTGGTCTTTTACCAAACAGGGCTATCTTCTGTATACCCCCCAACCTTGTCACAGCACAACTGATTGGCTCAAACGCATTAAGAAAGGAAAGAAATTTCACAAAATAGCAAGGCGCACCTGTTAATTGAAATTAATTCCAGGTGACTATCTGGATCTGGTTGAGAGAATGCCAAGAGTCTGCAAAGCTGCCAAGGCAAAGTGTGACTACTTTGAAGAATCTCAAATATAAAATATATTTGGATTTTTAAACACTTTTTTGGTTACTACATGATCCCATATGTGTTATTTAATAGTTTTTATGTCTTCACTACTATTCTACAATGAGGCAAATATTACATATAAAGAAAAACCCTGGAATGAGTAGGTGTGTCCAAACTTTTGACTGGTACTGTAGGTCTGCATTGAAATCATTGCATGCCTCATCGATGGCCTGAAGGAGGGTGGTACGCTCATGTGGATGGCAGTCGTACATCTTTCTTGT
>NC_092164.1:13127566-13170066 GCF_045791955.1 Oncorhynchus clarkii lewisi | reverse complement strand
AGTTTACCCCCCCCCCCCCCCCCCCCCTCTCGAAGTCCCCCAACCCAGCAAGCACACCTTCCGCCACCAACATTCAAACATTCACTTGTGAGGGCATGGTCGCTGTGGCAACAGGCACAATGTAAAAAAAAACACACAGGAACCGACTATGCATTCCCTTGGTTGGAATGTTTCAGTGTAGAAAGGTGCCTTTTAAAGGAAGTGCAGTAGCCCCTCATTGTTGGAACACTGACACATCCATGATTACAGTACTTTGGTGTGTGTGTGTGTGTGTGTGTGTGTGTGTGTGTGTGTGTGTGTGTGTGTGTGTGTGTGTGTGTGTGTGTGTGTGTGTGTGTGTGTGGTGTTGCATCCCTCTAATAGAGTTCCAGACACTTAGTAGAATCTATGACACCACCAACATTCAAACACTTACTTGCAGGAAATGATTGCTGTGGCAACAGGCACGAAGCAAAACAAACGGAGGAACCGACTATGCATTCCCTTGGATGGAATGTTTCAGTGCAGAAAGGTGCCTTTTAAAGTGAGTGCAGCCCCCCACCCCGCATTTACATTGACATGTTAGTCATTTAGCAGACGCTCTTACCTAGAGAGACTTAGTGCATTCATCTTAAGAATGCTAGGTGGGACCACCACACATTATTACAGTCATAATAAGTACACTTTTCCTCAATAAAGTAGCTATCAGCAAAGTCAGAACTAGTAAAGGGGAAATGAGTGAGTGTTAGTTCACAAAAGGGGGGGGGGGGGGGGAGGAACAGTTCCTCTTGCTGCTCCGTAGGCAAGTACCATGGTCTTGTAGTGGATGCGAGAGGAGTGTGCGGAAGAGCGGGGTGACATGGGAGAATTTGGGAGGGTTGAACACTGGGCGAGCTGCAACGTTCTTGATAAGTTGCAGGGCACAACCAACAGCGAGTCGCAGTAGTCCAGACGGGAGATGAAAAGTGCCTGGATTAGGACCTGTGTCACTTCCTGTGTGAGGTAGGGTGGTACTCTACGGATGTTGTAGAGCAGGAACCTGCAGGAGAATGACAGGGTGTTGTCCAGGGTCATGCCAAGGTTCTTTGCACTCTGGGAGGGGGACACCGTGGAGTTGTGAACTGTGACGGAGAGGTCTTGGAGCGGACAGGTCTTCCCCGGAAGGAAGAGCAGCTCCGTCCTGTCGAGGTTGAGCTTGAGGTGGTGGGCTGACACCCAAGCTGAGATATCTGCCAGGCACGCAGAGATGCGTTTTGCCACCTGGGTGTCAGAAGGGGGGAAGGAGAAAAGTATAGCAATGATAGGAGAGACCATGTGAGGATAGGACGGAGCCGAGTGACTTAGTGTAGAGAGAAGAGGAGAGGACCTAGAACTGAGCCCTGGGGGACACCAGTAGTGAGATTATGTTGTGCAGACCGATCCTCTCCACGTCACCTGGTAGGAGCAGCCTGCCAGGTAGGATGCAATCCAAGAGTGTGTAGAGACACCCAGCCTTGAACAGATGGAGAGGAGGATCTGATGGTTCACGGTGTCGAAGGCAGCGGATAGATCTAGGAGGATGAGAACAGAGGACAGAGTCAGTTTTGGCAGAGCGAATAGCCTCCGTGACACAGGGAAGAGTAGTCTCGGTTGAGTGACCCGTCTTGAAGCCTGACTGGGTAGGGGCTGAGTGGCTAGGGTTAGAGGAGAGGGAGAGGGAGACAGAAAAGGAAACAAAGTAGTGATCAGAGACCTGGAGGGGGGTTGCTGGGAGATTAGTAGGTCAACAGCCTCTAGTAAAGACGAGGTCAAGTGTATTGCCTGCCTTGTGAGTGGGAGGGGACTGGGAAAGGGTGAAGTCGAACGAGGCAAGGAGGGGAAAGGAAGAGTCTGAAAGAAATGAATCGAAGGCAGACGTCGGGAGGTTGAAGTCGTACAGTCCGAAGGCCTGTGAACACTGACACATCCATCATTACAATATTTGAGTGTGTGTCTGTGTGTGTGTATATGTGTGTGTATGTGTGATGTACAGACATGATCACAAGCTTAGCTGTTGCTGCGGTCCGGTATAGTGGCCTGGATTCTGCCATCACAGCCAGCGTCAGGGGGGGGGGGCAACATTGCATTTACGGTTGGATCTATCCGGGGTTCAGGATTACAGTGTTTTCCTGCAACATACAGTTTCCCAACATACCTCAACACCAAAGAGTGGAGTTGGAATTTAGCAGAAGCTTATGTAATCAATATGAAATCGTATTATGTGAGTTAGGACATTGTAATATGGTTATTATTGTGTAATGGGAGAGGAACTACATCATAACTACATTATAAGTGATTCATTAAGTGCCCAGTGTTTCCACATTTCTATTAAATATGACCCAGAATTAAATAGTTTTCCCTCCAAAATGTTTTAATTTAATATGTTAAAAAGCAGTTTTTTTGTGTTGTGTACCCCAACAACAGAATGGTAGAATGGTGTGGGTATATATCGGTCATTAAACATATTCATGTAAGTAGAACGCTGATTGGCCCGCTCACCCTCCTCTAGAACGCTGATTGGCCAGCTCTTCCTCAGGGAGATTACATCATGCTCTATGAGGAAATAGCAAGCGGTTTTTAAACTATTTGAGATACAAGTTTGAGGAGAGGTTTTTTAAGTGCTTTTTTCCCCCTCCAATTTATGTTTTGGCCACAAATACGAGTATACGAGGCAACAACATTATTTGGATATGAGTTAACAGAATATTAACTTTTAAAAGTGAAATTTACTTTAAATGAAAATCTACAATTGCAATCAGCATTTGATTTGGTGCCCCATCATAACAAGACTGTTGATGTCAAGATGCAAGTAGAGAGGTCTAAAGAACAATTATTAAATGTGTTTTTATTATTAATAATAATAGTATCTCTTTAATTAACATTGCAGGTACATAATAAAAAACGAAATAAATCAGAAACAGGAGAGACAACAGAACCGTAATCTTGTCTCAAAATGGTGAAAGTGCCTGGAATAATTCTGTGCTATATATTATTAATTATGATCATCATTAATATCATTATTATGATTACCAGAAAGGTTCATAAAACAAGTTTGCCACTCACTCTGAAAATGCAAACTTATTTTTTATGAATGTGGCTAGATTGTCTTCATCTTATTATCATTTTTGATTTATATACACAATGTCATAGAATACAAGAAATCCACACCTTAAAGGAGCTCTGTCTTGAATGTATCAAACGTTACTGTGTTTTCTGTTGGGTCGGGCAGGTATGACAGTTGGAAATTGACGTTGATCTCAGTGATATACCAAGCAGCCAACAGAGTACAGTACATTGAAGAAAAAGACCAACACTTTGAAAAGATAAACCAAAGGGAAATTGAAAAAGCAATCATTTTTGCAGACCGAGGGGGACATAGACATCTCTTACAGAGTTTACTCATTGTGTATAGGTTAATAATTTGCATAATGTGTGGCACTACAAGGGACTGAATACACTGCCTCACTGTTTCTGTTTAGAAGCTGCTAGCACTATGAAGTATCAATAAAACAATGTTACGATATCAGATATTACAGAACACCCGTGTCGGATCCCGTAAATGATCGTATCTTACTTCATAGGGCTAGCCTCACAAGAACTATGTATGAAATGATTGTGGATTGTATGAGAGCACAGTCTCTCACTTTCTTTCTTTCTGAGGTTCCCTTGGAGACGGTTTACATCAGCGTAACCATGGCAACAGTATAGGGACATGCGTTGTGTCAGGACCGACCCAACACAGGCCTAATCTCCCCACTAAAGCGCCTCCCAACCAGGCTTTATCAAGTCCTGGTAAAAAAACAACGTTGGGGTCTTTGAGTAGCTCTTATTGTTGCTTAACTGGACTTCATGACATCATATTTTGGCCAATCTGAAACTAACCAAAAAACTTGGTAAAGCCCTAAAACAAGCCCTAAAACAAGCCCTAAAATAAGCCCTAATGTGGATCATGTGGTGTGGATTTCAGATCTTTTTTCTTCACAAGCACAATTTTAGCTTTGGTCTCACTTGCTTGAAGAATAATGAGGATAATCTTGCCTTTTCCCGTACCACTACGGACCATTGGATATTTGAAGGGGTTTAAGTTGAATTTCAGAGGAATCAAAATGGATGTGCATTTATTTGTCACTATGTGTGGAGATACATTTCTCTTGGGTGGAACTCCATGATTTGCTCCTGTATTTTGGTCCGTTTGACAGACTGTCACATGGTATGCTAACCATTTCTTCTTCTAGGAACATATGACAACAACACTCTGAACATGTCTTGGAAGTCAACTGTGTTCAGTGTGTCGTCTTTTCAAAATGGCTGCTGTCCTTCTCCATAGAAATCAGGGAGGCACTACGTCGAGGTTATCTGGTATTCATGTGCGGTGGGGTAATGAAGATACTTCTCACAAATCTGCTTTGATGAACGTTTTCGAGTGTGAACAGTGTTTCTTCTTTTTAAATACATTGACATATATCATAGGTTGAAAACATCTAGTTACTATGCACACTCCTCTGTTATGGAAAAGTCTTCAAAACACAAATATACACCCCCCCACCCAACAATGATATTAGGACTTGATGAAAACATCTCAAATGATTTTATATTTTTTCATCTTTCCACTAAGATAAGACAATTAGTGAATGACTCAAACATCCACTTTGTCTGCTATGCAATTAGGGAACTGCATAGCAAAATAATGTAGAAAACAGAATGCATGTTACTCTATTTCTGTCATTAGTGGGATGAAATGTGAATACGTATGTACTTCCAAGCAAATATTTTTGTTACAAAAATAGACTTTCTCATAAAATAATACACATAGTTGTTTTTAGGGTGATATATGTCTCTGTTAAGCTGAACAGAAAGGCTGTCTTTTCAAAAGAGCATGTCACTATGTTTGCGAGAGCTGCAACACTTGCACACCAAGTCTAGCACCAGTCTCTATAGTGTCCTGATGGGTCGGTTCATCTATTCATATCTTGCATACTCCCAGGCCTCTTCATCTGTTGCATAATCTAGTTTTGTTTAATAAGAGTCCCAAATAAAAGAAGATTCCATCTATGTAACCAGGACAACAAAAAAAGGACATTTTCTTTCGAATGAAACATCCAAACTTTCCCGCTACAATGCCATAACTGTTCAAAAACATAGAGTTCAAACCACCAGTACCACTACAAGTCCAGATCAAAATTACAACAGTTCAGCCAACAGACCTCACAGACCATCGTTTCACTTTCATTCCCAAATACAAACAAATTCAAACCATAAATCAAAACAGACGTAGAAATTTGATGATAAAAACTGGTGAATGAAAGGTCAAAGAAAAACAACAGAAAAATACTGACGCTATAAAGAAATATAAAATATATGTACAAGACCCTGTATTCCTTGAGTTTCTGGGTAAATGAACATCGGCGTTGGTGTCTGTGTGTACAGGCATTTCAAACCAAACGGAATCTCCTTTTCACGCCAAATCCTCCTTAGTCCTTGTCAAACAAATGTGGTCTGAGTCTGACGGAATGACTTGTCCTGTGTTGGTGATTTCCCCCTGTGAATCCTGGTGCAAATTCCACAGCAGCCGTCTCTAGTCCACTTAACGGTCTCCGTAGCAACACCCCCTCCACCGCCACCACCACCACACACTCTGCCAGCTACTTCTCCATCTACATACAATATATCCCATCTGTCCCTATGCCAGCCTGGTGCTGTCACCAGATGACACTGGATATACTGGTCTCGCGTGGCAGCAGCGGTAGCATGGCGTTATTGGCGTGTGCCTCCTCGATGCTCTGTTCTCTGGGTGTCCTGGCCTGGCCGTGGGGCCTCTGTCCGTTGATCAGAGTCATAGGGATGTTGCAGTAGGTGTGCTGGTTACCCAGGGTGGAGAGGGGAGGCAGGCTGCCGCCGGGGGCCATGTCGTACTCGTAGCTGCGGTAGTAATGTTTCTGCTGCCTCATCTGGGTGTGGTAGTTGACAGTGGAGTTGTGGAAGGTGCTCCTCAAGTCCGGGTGCGCCGTGGCCATGGCGGTGGAGGTGGCGGCTGCCATGGAGATGGCGGAGACGGTCTGGAGCTCGCCGAAAGGGCCCTGCTCGCTGACGTCCAGCACCTGCTCATTGCTGATGATGGGCTCCATGTGCTTGAAGGGCATCTCGTACTGCAAGTGTTTCCAGAAGTTGGAGCTGAGCTTGTTGCTCTTGGGACCACGCCACTTGATGACGGTCAGCATCTTGATGGTGTGTTTGAGCGCTTCCACTTCCTGGTAGTTCATGATGCCATGCAGCTCGGCACACTCGATCAGAATCACCTTGATCTCCCCGGTGACCAGCATGTTCCGGAGGCGGGTCTCCAGCTCGAAGATGCTCCAACCCCGCCGCACCACATAATTGGGTGTCATAACGATGATGAGGCGCTTGGATTGGTCCACACAGCGCGCCACGTCCTCGATATAGGCTGAAGAGAGGGAAGGAGAGGCATACAGAGAGAGAGGGGAGGGAAGGAGAGGGATGAAGAGAGAGATGGGAGGGAAGGAGAGGGATACAGAGAGAGGGGAGAGAAGGAGAGGGATACAGAGAGAGGGGAGTGAAGGAGAGGGATACAGAGAGAAGGGAGGGAGGGAGAGGGATACAGAGAGAGGGGAGGGAATGAGAGGGATACAGAGAGAGGGGAGGGAAGGAGAGGGATACAGAGAGAGAGGGGAGGGAAGGAGAGGGATACAGAAAGAGGGGAGGGAAGGAGAGGGATAAAGAGAGAGAGAGTGGAGGGGAGGAGAGGGATAAAGAGAGAGGGGAGGGAAGGAGAGGGATACAGAGAGAGAGAGGGGAGGGAAGGAGAGGGATACAGAGAGAGGGATACAGAGAGAAGGGAGGGAAGGAGAGGGATACAGAGAGAGGGGAGGGAAGGAGAGGGATACAGAGAGAAGGGAGGGGGGAGAGGGATACAGAGAGAGGGGAGGGAAGGAGAGGGATACAGAGAGAGAGGAGGGAAGGAGATGGATACAAAGAGAGAGGGGAGGGAGGGAGAGGTACAGAGATACAGAGGGAGGTGAGAGTGAGAGAGAAAGAAAGAGAGGCAAGAATGATATGAAGGAAGTTACAGTATGAAATAATAACACAGTATATAATAGTATATAATATAAATGTATCATATATATATATATATATATATTCTAGTCTGTATGTATAGTATGTAAAACATGGTCTATCATCCACTGGTTGATGCTGCCTGCTATGGTCTTTTATTGAGTTTGAATAGCTAAATAGGATATTTAAATGGAAGTGTATAAATCTAATGCATCATATAGAGCATGCATTTTACATTTAAAAAAAAAAAATATTGAGAAAAACAGAGAGAATGAGAAATAAGTCAACAAACACAAAACACACGAACATCAGACAATAAGACAACATATCAGACCCCATAGCCTTGTTAAACACACTGACATCAGACAATACATTGACCTATCAGACCCCATAGCCTTGTTAAACACACTGACATCAGACAATACATTGACCTATCAGACCCATAGCCTTGTTAAACACACTGACATCAGACAATACATTGACCTATCAGACCCCATAGCCTTGTTAAACACACTGACATCAGACAATACATTGACCTATCAGACCCATAGCCTTGTTAAACACACTGACATCAGACAATACATTGACCTATCAGACCCATAGCCTTGTTAAACACACTGACATCAGACAATACATTGACCTATCAGACCCATAGCCTTGTTAAACACACTGACATCAGACAATACATTGACCTATCAGACCCCATAGCCTTGTTAAACACACTGACAGCAGACAATACATTGACCTATTAGACCAATAGCCTTGTTAAACACACTGACAGCAGACAATACATTGACCTATCAGACCCATAGCCTTGTTAAACACACTGACATCAGACAATACATTGACCTATCAGACCCATAGCCTTGTTAAACACACTGACATCAGACAATACATTGACCTATCAGACCCATAGCCTTGTTAAACACACTGACATCAGACAATACATTGACCTATCAGACCCATAGCCTTGTTAAACACACTGACATCAGACAATACATTGACCTATCAGACCCATAGCCTTGTTAAACACACTGACATCAGACAATACATTGACCTATCAGACCCCATAGCCTTGTTAAACACACTGACATCAGACAATACATTGACCTATCAGATCATCCATATTGCCTTGTTAAACACACTGACATCAGACAATACATTGACCTATCAGACCCATAGCCTTGTTAAACACACTGACATCAGACAATACATTGACCTATCAGACCCATAGCCTTGTTAAACACACTGACATCAGACAATACATTGACCTATCAGACCCATAGCCTTGTTAAACACACTGACATCAGACAATACATTGACCTATCAGACCCATAGCCTTGTTAAACACACTGACACCAGACAATACATTGACCTATCAGACCCCATAGCCTTGTTAAACACACTGACAGCAGACAATACATTGACCTATCAGACCCATAGCCTTGTTAAACACACTGACATCAGACAATACATTGACCTATCAGACCCATAGCCTTGTTAAACACACTGACATCAGACAATACATTGACCTATCAGACCCATAGCCTTGTTAAACACACTGACACCAGACAATACATTGACCTATCAGACCCCATAGCCTTGTTAAACACACTGACAGCAGACAATACATTGACCTATCAGACCCATAGCCTTGTTAAACACACTGACACCAGACAATACATTGACCTATCAGACCCCATAGCCTTGTTAAACACACTGACAGCAGACAATACATTGACCTATCAGACCCATAGCCTTGTTAAACACACTGACATCAGACAATATATTGACCTATCAGACCCATAGCCTTGTTAAACACACTGACATCAGACAATACATTGACCTATCAGACCCATAGCCTTGTTAAACACACTGACATCAGACAATACATTGACCTATCAGACCCATAGCCTTGTTAAACACACTGACATCAGACAATACATTGACATATCAGACCCATAGCCTTGTTAAACACACTGACACCAGACAATACATTGACCTATCAGACCCCATAGCCTTGTTAAACACACTGACAGCAGACAATACATTGACCTATCAGACCCATAGCCTTGTTAAACACACTGACATCAGACAATACATTGACCTATCAGACCCCATAGCCTTGTTAAACACACTGACATCAGACAATACATTGACCTATCAGACCCATAGCCTTGTTAAACACACTGACATCAGACAATACATTGACCTATCAGACCCATAGCCTTGTTAAACACACTGACAGCAGACAATACATTGACCTATTAGACCAATAGCCTTGTTAAACACACTGACAGCAGACAATACATTGACCTATCAGACCCATAGCCTTGTTAAACACACTGACATCAGACAATACATTGACCTATCAGACCCATAGCCTTGTTAAACACACTGACATCAGACAATACATTGACCTATCAGACCCATAGCCTTGTTAAACACACTGACATCAGACAATACATTGACCTATCAGACCCATAGCCTTGTTAAACACACTGACATCAGACAATACATTGACCTATCAGACCCATAGCCTTGTTAAACACACTGACATCAGACAATACATTGACCTATCAGACCCCATAGCCTTGTTAAACACACTGACATCAGACAATACATTGACCTATCAGATCCCATAGCCTTGTTAAACACACTGACATCAGACAATACATTGACCTATCAGACCCATAGCCTTGTTAAACACACTGACATCAGACAATACATTGACCTATCAGACCCATAGCCTTGTTAAACACACTGACATCAGACAATACATTGACCTATCAGACCCATAGCCTTGTTAAACACACTGACATCAGACAATACATTGACCTATCAGACCCATAGCCTTGTTAAACACACTGACACCAGACAATACATTGACCTATCAGACCCCATAGCCTTGTTAAACACACTGACAGCAGACAATACATTGACCTATCAGACCCATAGCCTTGTTAAACACACTGACATCAGACAATACATTGACCTATCAGACCCATAGCCTTGTTAAACACACTGACATCAGACAATACATTGACCTATCAGACCCATAGCCTTGTTAAACACACTGACACCAGACAATACATTGACCTATCAGACCCATAGCCTTGTTAAACACACTGACACCAGACAATACATTGACCTATCAGACCCCATAGCCTTGTTAAACACACTGACAGCAGACAATACATTGACCTATCAGACCCATAGCCTTGTTAAACACACTGACATCAGACAATACATTGACCTATCAGACCCATAGCCTTGTTAAACACACTGACATCAGACAATACATTGACCTATCAGACCCATAGCCTTGTTAAACACACTGACATCAGACAATACATTGACCTATCAGACCCATAGCCTTGTTAAACACACTGACATCAGACAATACATTGACATATCAGACCCATAGCCTTGTTAAACACACTGACACCAGACAATACATTGACCTATCAGACCCCATAGCCTTGTTAAACACACTGACAGCAGACAATACATTGACCTATCAGACCCATAGCCTTGTTAAACACACTGACATCAGACAATACATTGACATATCAGACCCCATAGCCTTGTTAAACACACTGACATCAGACAATACATTGACCTATCAGACCCATAGCCTTGTTAAACACACTGACACCAGACAATACATTGACCTATCAGACCCATAGCCTTGTTAAACACACTGACATCAGACAATACATTGACCTATCAGACCCCATTGCCTTGTTAAACACACTGACATCAGACAATACATTGACCTATCAGACCCATAGCCTTGTTAAACACACTGACACCAGACAATACATTGACCTATCAGACCCATAGCCTTGTTAAACACACTGACATCAGACAATACATTGACCTATCAGACCCATAGCCTTGTTAAACACACTGACATCAGACAATACATTGACCTATCAGACCCATAGCCTTGTTAAACACACTGACACCAGACAATACATTGACCTATCAGACCCATAGCCTTGTTAAACACACTGACATCAGACAATACATTGACCTATCAGACCCCATAGCCTTGTTAAACACACTGACAGCAGACAATACATTGACCTATTAGACCAATAGCCTTGTTAAACACACTGACAGAAGACAATACATTGACCTATCAGACCCATAGCCTTGTTAAACACACTGACATCAGACAATACATTGACCTATCAGACCCCATTGCCTTGTTAAACACACTGACATCAGACAATACATTGACCTATCAGACCCATAGCCTTGTTAAACACACTGACATCAGACAATACATTGACCTATCAGACCCATAGCCTTGTTAAACTGTATGTTTTAAACTGCTGATATAATGGCTATTAGAGACCTACTGAGTCACAATAACTCAAAGTGATAACAATATGAGAGAAATTGATCTGTGTGTGTGCGTGTGCGTGTGTGCGTGTGCTTGTGCGTGTGTGCGTGTGCGTGTGCGTGTGTGTGTGCGTGTGCGTGTGTGTGTGGCTACTTACTATGTGTTCATGTGTGTGTGTGTGTAGGGAGACACACTATACAAGCTGCCCTTTCTAAACAGTGTTCCTTATTTGTAACAGTACATATCGTCGAGCCAAATGTAGGCATTGTGCGTGTCCCCTACATGCCAGAAGAGCAGAGGCTGCTAAAGTCTGCTATTAGTGAGGCTGCTGGGGTCCTGTCAGAAACAAAGAATTTTCCACTACAGGTTGACAGGATTAACTAAGCTTCCCTTTCTAATCAAAGAGCCCCTACTGTGAGAGGTGCTGCTCTCTGAGCCAACAGGGCTGGCCATCTCTCACTCTCTCTTTCTTGCTCTCTCTCTCACTCTCCCTCTTTCTATCTCTCCTTCTCTCCATCTCCCTTTCTCCCTCACTCACTCCATCTCCTTATGGACCCCTCTACATCTCCCTCACCCTCCGTCTCTCTCCTTCTTGTCTCCCTCCAACCCTTGGGCAGGTTAAAACTCAAAAGGGCTTTTCTCTTTTATGCCTTATGCTCAGCTGAGCCCCTGGGGATAGAGGAGAGCAAGAGAGCAGGCTGATTAGCAGGAGTATGGAGAACAAAGCCCTCTCATCACCTCACTATGATAAGTCAGTCTGGATGTTCTCTGTAATTGGACTTTAACGCTGGCAAACACAAGACCCCTTTGCACCCTCTACTATCTCTCTCTATGCTTCTCTGTCTCTATCTCTCTGCTTCTCTGCCTCTCTCTCTCTCTCTCTCTCTGCCTCTCTATCTCTCTGCTTCACTGCCTCTCTCTCTCTGCTTCTCTGTCTCTCTCTCTCTGCTTCTCTTCCTCTCTCTCTCTCTCTCTCTGCTTCTCTGTCTCTCTCTCTGCTTTCTGCCTCTCTCTCTCTCTCTCTCTGCTTCTCTGTCTCTCTCTCTCTCTGCTTCTCTGCCTCTCTCTCTCTCTCTCTCTGCTTCTCTGTCTCTCTCTCTCTGCTTCTCTGTCTCTCTCTCTCTCTGCTTCTCTGTCTCTTTCTCTCTGCTTCTCTGTCTCTCTCTCTCTCTCTGCTTCTCTGCCTCTCTCTCTCTCTGCTTCTCTCTCTCTCTGCTTCTCTGTCTCTGCTCCTCTGCTTCTCTCTCTCTTTCTGCTTCTCTCTCTCTCTGCTTCTCTGTCTCTGCTCCTCTGCTTCTCCCTCTCTCTGCCTCTCTGTCTCTGCTCCTCTGCTTCTCTCTCTCTCTGCTTCTCTCTCTCTCTGCTTCTCTGTCTCTGCTCCTCTGCTTCTCTCTCTCTCTGCTTCTCTGTCTCTGCTCCCCTGCTTCTCTCTCCCTCTGCTTCTCTCTCTCTCTGCTTCTCTCTCTCTCTCTGCTTCTCTGTCTCTGCTCCTCTGCTTCTCTCTCTCTGCTTTTCTCTCTCTCTGCTTCTCTCTCTCTGCTCCTCTGCTTCTCTCTCTCTCTGCTTCTCTCTCTCTCTGCTTCTCTGTCTCTGCTCCTCTGCTTCTCTCTCTCTGCTTCTCTCTCTCTCTGCTTCTCTCTCTCTGCTCCTCTGCTTCTCTCTCCTTCTGCTTCTCTCTCTCTCTGCTTCTCTGTCTCTGCTCCTCTGCTTCTCTCTCTCTCTGCTTCTCTGTCTCTGCTCCCCTGCTTCTCTATCTCTCTGCTTCTCTCTCTCTCTGCTTCTCTGTCTCTACTCCCCTGCTTCTCTCTCTCTCTGCTTCTCTCTCTCTCTCTCTCTCTCTCTCTCTCTCTCTGTCGTTGCTTCTCTGTCTCTGCTTCTATGTCTCTCTGCTTCTCTCTGCCTCTCCGTCTCTCTCCGTCTCTCTCCGTCTCTCTCTCTCTCTCTCTCTCTCTCTCTCTCTCTCTCTCTCTCTCTCTGTCGTTGCTTCTCTGTCTCTGCTTCTATGTCTCTCTGCTTCTCTCTGCTTCTCTGTCTGCTTCTCTTTGCTTCTCTGTCTCTCTCCGTCTCTCTCCGTCTCTCTCCGTCTCTCTCCGTCTCTCTCCGTCTCTCTCTGTCTCTCGCGATCTCTCGCGGTCTCTCTCTAGAGTAGCACGGATGGTGTGGCTGGTTGTGGCTGGGTGTGGCTGGTTGTGGCTGGGTGTGGCTAGTTGTGGCTGGGTGTGGCTGGTTGTGGCTGGGTGTGGCTGGTTGTGGCTGGGTGTGGCTGGTTGTGGCTGGGTGTGGCTGTTTGCGGCTGGGTGAGGCTGATTGTGGCTGATTGTGGCTGGTTGTGTCAGGTTGTGGCTGGTTGTGGTTAGTTGTGGCTGGTTGTGTCAGGTTGTGGCGGGTTGTGGTTAGTTGTGGCTGGGAGTGGCTGGTTGTGGTTAGTTGTGGCTGGTTGTGTCAGGTTGTGGCTGGTTGTGGTTAGTTGCTGATGCTGACACAAGTAGGGGTAAGTGGCTGGGGGAATGAGAGTACCTCTAAGGAGTCTTGAATCGTCCTGGAAATGATCATTGGTGAAACCTAAACATAAATAGTTCAACATTCAAAAGGTGTGATCAGGTAGACTTGCAGAAAGGCATCAGAGGAAGTTAGAGTCAGGGGACTTAAATAAGTTACTTAGATAAACTGTGCCTAGTTTCTCTCAACTCACCAAAACACCTTTATCCTAGTTTAATATGGGAGTTGTGGCATCAGGACCAAAGGAGTCTGTCAGTTTATATACTATGTATTACATTGTACTAGATGCGTTTCAAACAATTCATTGGCTATGAAGACTACTATTTCAATTGATTACTTTATACTCAAACTTTCAACATAGCATATATTTCAATGAAATAAATAGCTTTATTTGCATTTAAAAAAACTTGTTAATTAATTTGCCTAGAGACAAATCCATTGACTAATGAGGTCTTAGAGGAGAGCAAAAGTCCTTAGAAGGTCTGTATTTTAGCCCTGGGTTTGTGCCACGTATCCCCTATTAACACAGTCCCCCTGACAACACAAACATTTAAGTCAAACTGGCTGTAATCGTAACATCGACACAAACTGAACAATGTGACAGACAAGAATGTGACACAAATGAGCAAAAACAAAGAAAAGGATTCCAACTGAGAGTAATGGAACAGTATCAGAGAAGCATTATCCTCCAGTATCATGGCCCTATCACAGGTGCCAAGTGTGAATCTGAATTACAAGCAGTGAACTGCAGTCAACTTGCAGAAGTCCCCTTTGATTGGTTGCGAGACGGCGATCATAAAGATATGATTAAGACCGGATCAATGCAATATAATCACAAAGATGATTATTACCCACTAATTACACATTTTCAGCTATACCACAGACAACTCAAAATCAGCGCCTGAAAGCGCCATGCTGTTATGTTGTAATTAACATATTAAAGTGACAGCTCACTGCAAAATCAAAGTTTGTCAGATGTTTACAGTGCAAACTAAGATGATAGAATGTGTCACGTGGTATGTACACAACACAATGACAACATTAGAAACAGAATTAAACAGGAAATAAACCAAAAAGGTACAAAACTTACTTCCGGTTGGGATCAAGTCCCTGTCTGGAATGAACAGTTTATACCCATAATGCCTCTCCAGGACGTCGGGTAGGATCTCCAGGGCGAAGCGTTCTTCCTCACGCGTCTCCTGACTCCACTGGTCCGGGTCCACTTTGGTGTATGACAGATAGGCATCATAGTCCTTATTATCTACAGGAGTAACACACAGACCAGTCTATTACTACACTATAAAGGATACAGACCAGTTTATTACTACACTATAGAGGATACAGACCAGTCTATTACTACAATATAGAGGATACAGACCAGTCCATTACTACACTATAGAGGACACAGACCAGTCTATTACTACACTATATAGGATACAGACCAGTCTATTACTACACTATAGAGGATACAGACCAGTCCATTACTACACTATAGAGGATACAGACCAGTCCATTACTACACTATAGAGGATACAGACCAGTCCATTACTACACTATAGAGGACATAGACCAGTCTATTACTACACTATAGAGGATACAGACCAGTCTATTACTACACTATAGAGGATACAGACCAGTCTATTACTACACTATAGAGGATATTAGTAACACACAGACCAGTCCATTACTCCACTATAGAGGATATTAGTAACACACAGACCAGTCTATTACTACACTATAGAGGATATTAGGAACACACAGACCAGTCCATTACTACACTATAGAGGACACAGACCAGTCTATTACTACACTATAGAGGATACAGACCAGTCTATTACTACACTATAGAGGATACAGACCAGTCTATTACTACACTATAGAGGATATTAGTAACACACAGACCAGTCCATTACTTCACTATAGAGGATATTAGTAACACACAGACCAGTCTATTACTATACTATAGAGGATACAGACCAGTCCATTACTACACTATAGAGGATACAGACCAGTCCATTACTACACTATAGATTATATTAGTAACACACAGACCAGTCCATTACTACACTATAGAGGATATTAGTAACACACAGACCAGTCTATTATTACACAATAGAGAATATTAGTAACACACAGACCAGTCCATTACTACACTATAGAGGATACAGACCAGTCCATTACTACACTATAGAGGATATTAGTAACACACAGACCAGTCTATTATTACACTATAGAGGATACAGACAAGTCCATTACTACACTATAGATGATATTAGTAACACACAGACCAGTCCATTACTACACTATAGAGGATATTAGTAACACACAGACCAGTCTATTATTACACAATAGAGCATATTAGTAACACACAGACCAGTCCATTACTACACTATAGAGGATACAGACCAGTCCATTACTACACTATAGAGGATACAGACCAGTCCAATACTACACTATAGAGGATATTAGTAACACACAGACCAGTCTATTATTACACTATAGAGGATACAGACCAGTCCATTACTACACTATAGATGATATTAGTAACACACAGACCAGTCCATTACTACACTATAGAGGATATTAGTAACACACAGACCAGTCTATTATTACACAATAGAGAATATTAGTAACACACAGACCAGTCCATTACTACACTATAGAGGATACAGACCAGTCCATTACTACACTATAGAGGATACAGATCAGTCTATTACTACACTATAGAGGATATTAGTTACACACAGACCAGTCTACTACTACACTATAGAGGATATTAGTAACACGCAGACCAGTCCATTACTACACTATAGAGGATACAGATCAGTCTATTACTACACTATAGAGGATATTAGTTACACACAGACCAGTCTACTACTACACTATAGAGGATATTAGTAACACACAGACCAGTCTATTACTACACTATAGAGGATACAGACCAGTCTATTACTACATTATAGAGGATATTAGTAACACACAGACCAGTCTATTACTACACTATAGAGGATACAGACCAGTCCATTACTACACTATAGAGGATATTAGTAAAACACAGACAAGTCCATTACTACACTATAGAGGATACAGACCAGTCTATTACTACACTATAGAGGATACAGACCAGTCTATTACTACACTATACAGGATACAGACCAGTCCATTACTACACTATAGAGGATACAGACCAGTCCATTACTACACTATAGAGGATACAGACCAGTCCATTACTACACTATAGAGGATATAGACCAGTCCATTACTACACTATAGAGGATACAGACCAGTCCATTACTACACTATAGAGGATATTAGTAACACACAGACCAGTCCATTACTACACTATAGAGGATACAGACCAGTCTATTACTACATTATAGAGGATATTAGTAACACACAGACCAATCTATTATTACACTATAGAGGATATTAGTAACACACAGACCAGTCTATTACTACACTATAGAGGATACAGACCAGTCTATTACTACACTATAGAGGATACAGATCAGTCTATTACTACACTATAGAGGAAATTAGTAACACACAGACCAGTCTATTACTACACTATAGAGGATACAGACCAGTCCATTACTACAATATAGAGGATATTAGTAACACACAGACCAGTCTATTATTACACTATAGAGGATACAGACCAGTCCATTACTACACTATAGATGATATTAGTAACACACAGACCGGTCCATTACTACACTATAGAGGATATTAGTAACACACAGACCAGTCTATTATTACACAATAGAGAATATTAGTAACACACAGACCAGTCCATTACTACACTATAGAGGATACAGATAAGTCTATTACTACACTATAGAGGATATTAGTTACACACAGACCAGTCTACTACTACACTATAGAGGATATTAGTAACACACAGACCAGTCCATTACTACACTATAGAGGATACAGATCAGTCCATTACTACACTATAGAGGATACAGACCAGTCCATTACTACACTATAGAGGATATTAGTAACACACAGACCAGTCCATTACTACACTATAGAGGATGCAGACCAGTCTATTACTACACTATAGAGGATACAGACCAGTCCATTACTATACTATAGAGGATACAGACCAGTCCATTACTACACTATAGAGGATACAGACCCGTCCATTACTACACTATAGAGGATATTAGTAACACACAGACCAGTCCATTACTACACTATAGAGGATACAGACCAGTCTATTACTACATTATAGAGGATATTAGTAACACACAGACCAGTCTATTATTACACTATAGAGGATATTAGTAACACACAGACCAGTATATTACTACACTATAGAGGATACAGACCAGTCTATTACTACACTATAGAGGATACAGATCAGTCTATTACTACACTATAGAGGATATTAGTAACACACAGACGAGTCCATTACTACACTATAGAGGATACATACCAGTCTATTACTACACTATAGAGGATATTACTAACACACAGAGCAGTCCATTACTACACTATAGAGGATACAGACCAGTCCATTACTACACTATAGAGGATACAGACCAGTCTATTACTACACTATAGAGGATACAGACCAGTCCATTACTACACTATAGAGGATATAAGTAACATACAGACCAGTCTATTATTACACTATAGAGGATATTAGTAAAATACAGACCAGTCTATTACTAAACTATAGATGATACAGACCAGTCCATTACTACACTATAGAGGATACAGATCAGTCTATTACTACACTATAGAGGATATTAGTTACACACAGACAAGTCTACTACTACACTATAGAGGATATTAATAACACACAGACCAGTCCATTACTACACTATAGAGGATACTGACCAGTCTATTACTACAATATAGAGGATATTAGTAACACACAGAGCAGTCCATTACTACACTATAGAGGATACAGACCAGTCCATTACTACACTATAGAGGATACAGACCAGTTTATTACTACACTATAGAGGATACAGACCAGTCCATTACTACACTATAGAGGATATTAGTAACATACAGACCAGTCTATTATTACACTATAGAGGATATTAGTAACATACAGACCAGTCTATTACTAAACTATAGATGATACAGACCAGTCCATTACTACACTATAGATGATACAGATCAGTCTATTACTACACTATAGAGGATACAGACCAGTCTATTACTACACTATAGAGGATATTAGTAACACACAGACCAGTCCATTACTACACTATAGAGGATATTAGTAACACACAGACCAGTCTATTACTACACTATAGAGGATATTAGTAACACACAGACCAGTCTATTACTACACCATAGAGGATACAGACCAGTCCATTACTACACCATAGAGGATATTAGTAACATACAGACCAGTCGATGACTACACTATAGAGGATATTAGTAACACACAGACCAGTCTATTACTACACTATAGAGGATATTAGTAACACACAAACCAGTCCATTACTACACTATAGAGGATATTAGTAACACACAGACCAGTCTATTACTACACTATAGAGGATATTAGTAACACACAGACCAGTCTATTACTACACTAAAGAGGATACAGACCAGTCCATTACTACACTATAGAGGATATTAGTAACACACAGACCAGTCTATCACTACACTATACAGGATACAGACCAGTCTACTACTACACTATAGAGGATATTAGTAACACACAGACCAGTCCATTACTACACTATAGAGGATACAGATCAGTCCATTACTACACTATAGAGGATACAGACCAGTCCATTACTACACTATAGAGGATATTAGTAACACACAGACCAGTCCATTACTACACTATAGAGGATGCAGACCAGTCTATTACTACACTATAGAGGATACAGACCAGTCCATTACTATACTATAGAGGATACAGACCAGTCCATTACTACACTATAGAGGATACAGACCCGTCCATTACTACACTATAGAGGATATTAGTAACACACAGACCAGTCCATTACTACACTATAGAGGATACAGACCAGTCTATTACTACATTATAGAGGATATTAGTAACACACAGACCAGTCTATTATTACACTATAGAGGATATTAGTAACACACAGACCAGTATATTACTACACTATAGAGGATACAGACCAGTCTATTACTACACTATAGAGGATACAGATCAGTCTATTACTACACTATAGAGGATATTAGTAACACACAGACGAGTCCATTACTACACTATAGAGGATACATACCAGTCTATTACTACACTATAGAGGATATTACTAACACACAGAGCAGTCCATTACTACACTATAGAGGATACAGACCAGTCCATTACTACACTATAGAGGATACAGACCAGTCTATTACTACACTATAGAGGATACAGACCAGTCCATTACTACACTATAGAGGATATAAGTAACATACAGACCAGTCTATTATTACACTATAGAGGATATTAGTAAAATACAGACCAGTCTATTACTAAACTATAGATGATACAGACCAGTCCATTACTACACTATAGAGGATACAGATCAGTCTATTACTACACTATAGAGGATATTAGTTACACACAGACAAGTCTACTACTACACTATAGAGGATATTAATAACACACAGACCAGTCCATTACTACACTATAGAGGATACTGACCAGTCTATTACTACAATATAGAGGATATTAGTAACACACAGAGCAGTCCATTACTACACTATAGAGGATACAGATTAGTCCATTACTACACTATAGAGGATACAGACCAGTTTATTACTACACTATAGAGGATACAGACCAGTCCATTACTACACTATAGAGGATATTAGTAACATACAGACCAGTCTATTATTACACTATAGAGGATATTAGTAACATACAGACCAGTCTATTACTAAACTATAGATGATACAGACCAGTCCATTACTACACTATAGATGATACAGATCAGTCTATTACTACACTATAGAGGATACAGACCAGTCTATTACTACACTATAGAGGATATTAGTAACACACAGACCAGTCCATTACTACACTATAGAGGATATTAGTAACACACAGACCAGTCTATTACTACACTATAGAGGATATTAGTAACACACAGACCAGTCTATTACTACACCATAGAGGATACAGACCAGTCCATTACTACACCATAGAGGATATTAGTAACATACAGACCAGTCGATGACTACACTATAGAGGATATTAGTAACACACAGACCAGTCTATTACTACACTATAGAGGATATTAGTAACACACAAACCAGTCCATTACTACACTATAGAGGATATTAGTAACACACAGACCAGTCTATTACTACACTATAGAGGATATTAGTAACACACAGACCAGTCTATTACTACACTAAAGAGGATACAGACCAGTCCATTACTACACTATAGAGGATATTAGTAACACACAGACCAGTCTATCACTACACTATACAGGATACAGACCAGTCTACTACTACACTATAGAGGATATTAGTAACACACAGACCAGTCCATTACTACACTATAGAGGATACAGATCAGTCTATTACTACACTATAGTGGATATTAGTTACACACAGACCAGTCTACTACTACACTATAGAGGATATTAGTAACATACAGACCAGTCCATTACTACACTATAGAGGATACAGACCAGTCCATTACTACACTATAGAGGATACAGACCAGGCCATTACTACACTATAGAGGATATTAGTTACACACAGACCGGTCTATGACTACACTATAGAGGATATTAGTAACACACAGACCAGTCCATTACTACACTATAGAGGATACAGACCAGTCCATTACTACACTATAGAGGATATTAGTAACACACAGACCAGTCCATTACTACACTATAGAGGATGCAGACCAGTCTATTACTACACTATAGAGGATACAGACCAGTCCATTACTACACTATAGAGGATATTAGTAACACACAGACCAGTCTATTATTACACTATAGAGGATACAGACCAGTCCATTACTACACTATAGATGATATTAGTAACACACAGACCAGTCCATTACTACACTATAGAGGATATTAGTAACACACAGACCAGTCTATTATTACACAATAGAGAATATTAGTAACACACAGACCAGTCCATTACTACACTATAGAGGATACAGATCAGTCTATTACTACACTATAGAGGATATTAGTTACACACAGACCAGTCTACTACTTCACTATAGAGGATATTAGTAACACACAGACCAGTCCATTACTACACTATAGAGGATACAGATCAGTCTATTACTACACTATAGAGGATATTAGTTACACACAGACCAGTCTACTACTACACTATAGAGGATATTAGTAACACACATACCAGTCTATTACTACACTATAGAGGATACAGACCAGTCTATTACTACATTATAGAGGATATTAGAAACACACAGACCAGTCTATTACTACACTATAGAGGATACAGACCAGTCCATTACTACACTATAGAGGATATTAGTAAAACACAGACAATTCCATTACTACACTATAGAGGATACAGACCAGTCCATTACTACATTATAGAGAATACAGACCAGTCTATTACTACACTATAGAGGATGCAGACCAGTCCATTACTACACTATAGAGGATACAGACCAGTCCATTACTACACTATAGAGGATATTAGTAACACACAGACCAGTCCATTACTACACTATAGAGGATACAGACCAGTCTATTACTACACTATAGAGGATACAGACCAGTCTATTACTACACTATACAGGATACAGACCAGTCCATTACTACACCATAGAGGATACAGACCAGTCCATTACTACACTATAGAGGATACAGACCAGTCCATTACTACACTATAGAGGATATAGACCAGTCCATTACTACACTATAGAGGATACAGACCAGTCCATTACTACACTATAGAGGATATTAGTAACACACAGACCAGTCCATTACTACACTATAGAGGATACAGACCAGTCTATTACTACATTATAGAGGATATTAGTAACACACAGACCAGTCTATTATTACACTATAGAGGATATTAGTAACACACAAACCAGTCTATTACTACACTATAGAGGATACAGACCAGTCTATTACTACACTATAGAGGATACAGATCAGTCTATTACTACACTATAGAGGAAATTAGTAACACACAGACCAGTCTATTACTACACTATAGAGGATACAGACCAGTCCATTACTACAATATAGAGGAAATTAGTAACACACAGACCAGTCTATTACTACACTATAGAGGATACAGACCAGTCCATTACTACACTATAGATGATATTAGTAACACACCGACCAGTCCATTACTACACTTTAGAGGATATTAGTAACACACAGACCAGTCTATTATTACACAATAGAGAATATTAGTAACACACAGACCAGTCCATTACTACACTATAGAGGATACAGATCAGTCCATTACTACACTATAGAGTATACAGATAAGTCTATTACTACACTATAGAGGATATTAGTTACACACAGACCAGTCTACTACTACACTATAGAGGATATTAGTAACACACAGACCAGTCCATTACTACACTATAGAGGATACAGATCAGTCCATTACTACACTATAGAGGATACAGACCAGTCCATTACTACACTAAAGAGGATATTAGTAACAAACAGACCAGTCCATTACTACACTATAGAGGATGCAGACCAGTCTATTACTACACTATAGAGGATACAGACCAGTCCATTACTACACTATAGAGGATACAGACCAGTCCATTACTACACTATAGAGGATACAGACCAGTCCATTACTACACTATATAGGATATTAGTAACACACAGACCAGTCCATTACTACACTATAGAGGATACAGACCAGTCTATTACTACATTATAGAGGATATTAGTAACACACATACCAGTCTATTATTACACTATAGAGGATATTAGTAACACACAGACCAGTATATTACTACACTATAGAGGATACAGACCAGTCTATTACTACACTATAGAGGATACAGATCAGTCTATTACTACACTATAGAGGATATTAGTAACACACAGACGAGTCCTATACTACACTATAGAGGATACAGACCAGTCCATTACTACACTATAGAGGATACAGACCAGTCTATTACTACACTATAGAGGATACAGACCAGTCCATTACTACACTATAGAGGATATTAGTAACATACAGACCAGTCTATTACTAAACTATAGATGATACAGACCAGTCCATTACTACACTATAGAGGATACAGATCAGTCTATTACTACACTATAGAGGATATTAGTTACACACAGACCAGTCTACTACTACACTATAGATGATATTAGTAACACACAGACCAGTCCATTACTACACTATAGAGGATACAGACCAGTCTATTACTACAATATAGAGGATATTAGTAACACACAGAGCAGTCCATTACTCCACTATAGAGGATATTAGTAACACACAGACCAGTCTATTACTACACTATAGAGGATATTAGTAACACACAGACCAGTCCATTACTACACTATAGAGGACACAGACCAGTCTATTACTACACTATAGAGGATACAGACCAGTCTATTACTACACTATAGAGGATATTAGTAACACACAGACCAGTCCATTACTCCACTATAGAGGATATTAGTAACACACAGACCAGTCTATTACTACACTATAGAGGATATTAGTAACACACAGACCAGTCCATTACTACACTATAGAGGACACAGACCAGTCTATTACTACACTATAGAGGATACAGACCAGTCTATTACTACACTATAGAGGATACAGACCAGTCTATTACTACACTATAGAGGATATTAGTAACACACAGACCAGTCCATTACTTCACTATAGAGGATATTAGTAACACACAGACCAGTCTATTACTACACTATAGAGGATACAGACCAGTCCATTACTACACTATAGAGGATACAGACCAGTCCATTACTACACTATAGATTATATTAGTAACACACAGACCAGTCCATTACTACACTATAGAGGATATTAGTAACACACAGACCAGTCTATTATTACACAATAGAGAATATTAGTAACACACAGACCAGTCCATTACTACACTATAGAGGATACAGACCAGTCCATTACTACACTATAGAGGATATTAGTAACACACAGACCAGTCTATTATTACACTATAGAGGATACAGACAAGTCCATTACTACACTATAGATGATATTAGTAACACACAGACCAGTCCATTACTACACAATAGAGGATATTAGTAACACACAGACCAGTCTATTATTACACAATAGAGAATATTAGTAACACACAGACCAGTCCATTACTACACTATAGAGGATACAGACCAGTCCATTACTACACTATAGAGGATACAGACCAGTCCAATACTACACTATAGAGGATATTAGTAACACACAGACCAGTCTATTATTACACTATAGAGGATACAGACCAGTCCATTACTACACTATAGATGATATTAGTAACACACAGACCAGTCCATTACTACACTATAGAGGATATTAGTAACACACAGACCAGTCTATTATTACACAATAGAGAATATTAGTAACACACAGACCAGTCCATTACTACACTATAGAGGATACAGACCAGTCCATTACTACACTATAGAGGATACAGATCAGTCTACTACTACACTATAGAGGATATTAGTAACACGCAGACCAGTCCATTACTACACTATAGAGGATACAGATCAGTCTATTACTACACTATAGAGGATATTAGTTACACACAGACCAGTCTACTACTACACTATAGAGGATATTAGTAACACACAGACCAGTCTATTACTACACTATAGAGGATACAGACCAGTCTATTACTACATTATAGAGGATATTAGTAACACACAGACCAGTCTATTACTACACTATAGAGGATACAGACCAGTCCATTACTACACTATAGAGGATATTAGTAAAACACAGACAAGTCCATTACTACACTATAGAGGATACAGACCAGTCCATTACTACATTATAGAGAATACAGACCAGTCTATTACTACACTATAGAGGATGCAGACCAGTCCATTACTACACTATAGAGGATACAGACCAGTCCATTACTACACTATAGAGGATATTAGAAACACACAGACCAGTCCATTACTACACTATAGAGGATACAGACCAGTCTATTACTACACTATAGAGGATACAGACCAGTCTATTACTACACTATACAGGATACAGACCAGTCCATTACTACACTATAGAGGATACAGACCAGTCCATTACTACACTATAGAGGATACAGACCAGTCCATTACTACACTATAGAGGATATAGACCAGTCCATTACTACACTATAGAGGATACAGACCAGTCCATTACTACACCATAGAGGATATTAGTAACACACAGACCAGTCCATTACTACACTATAGAGGATACAGACCAGTCTATTACTACATTATAGAGGATATTAGTAACACACAGACCAGTCTATTATTACACTATAGAGGATATTAGTAACACACAGACCAGTCTATTACTACACTATAGAGGATACAGACCAGTCTATTACTACACTATAGAGGATACAGATCAGTCTATTACTACACTATAGAGGAAATTAGTAACACACAGACCAGTCTATTACTACACTATAGAGGATACAGACCAGTCCATTACTACAATATAGAGGATATTAGTAACACACAGACCAGTCTATTATTACACTATAGAGGATACAGACCAATCCATTACTACACTATAGATGATATTAGTAACACACAGACCAGTCCATTACTACACTATAGAGGATATTAGTAACACACAGACCAGTCTATTATTACACAATAGAGAATATTAGTAACACACAGACCAGTCCATTACTACACTATAGAGGATACAGATAAGTCTATTACTACACTATAGAGGATATTAGTTACACACAGACCAGTCTACTACTACACTATAGAGGATATTAGTAACACACAGACCAGTCCATTACTACACTATAGAGGATACAGATCAGTCCATTACTACACTATAGAGGATACAGACCAGTCCATTACTACACTATAGAGGATATTAGTAACACACAGACCAGTCCATTACTACACCATAGAGGATGCAGACCAGTCTATTACTACACTATAGAGGAAATTAGTAACACACAGACCAGTCTATTACTACACTATAGAGGATACAGACCAGTCCATTACTACAATATAGAGGATATTAGTAACACACAGACCAGTCCATTACTACACTATAGAGGATGCAGACCCGTCTATTACTACACTATAGAGGAAATTAGTAACACACAGACCAGTCTATTACTACACTATAGAGGATACAGACCAGTCTATTACTACACTA
This sequence comes from Oncorhynchus clarkii lewisi, assembly GCF_045791955.1. Classification (NCBI taxonomy): domain Eukaryota; kingdom Metazoa; phylum Chordata; class Actinopteri; order Salmoniformes; family Salmonidae; genus Oncorhynchus; species Oncorhynchus clarkii. Next base: position 13,142,816 of record NC_092164.1, on the reverse strand, counting down.
TAGAGGATACAGATCAGTCTATTACTACACTATAGAGGAAATTAGTAACACACAGACCAGTCTATTACTACACTATAGAGGATACAGACCAGTCCATTACTACAATATAGAGGATATTAGTAACACACAGACCAGTCTATTATTACACTATAGAGGATACAGACCAGTCCATTACTACACTATAGATGATATTAGTAACACACAGACCAGTCCATTACTACACTATAGAGGATATTAGTAACACACAGACCAGTCTATTATTACACAATAGAGAATATTAGTAACACACAGACCAGTCCATTACTACACTATAGAGGATACAGATAAGTCTATTACTACACTATAGAGGATATTAGTAACACACAGACCAGTCTATTATTACACTATAGAGGATATTAGTAACACACAGACCAGTCTATTACTACACTATAGAGGATACAGACCAGTCTATTACTACACTATAGAGGATACAGATCAGTCTATTACTACACTATAGAGGAAATTAGTAACACACAGACCAGTCTATTACTACACTATAGAGGATACAGACCAGTCCATTACTACAATATAGAGGAAATTAGTAACACACAGACCAGTCTATTACTACACTATAGAGGATACAGACCAGTCCATTACTACACTATAGATGATATTAGTAACACACCGACCAGTCCATTACTACACTATAGAGGATATTAGTAACACACAGACCAGTCTATTATTACACAATAGAGAATATTAGTAACACACAGACCAGTCCATTACTACACTATAGAGGATACAGATCAGTCCATTACTACACTATAGAGGATACAGATAAGTCTATTACTACACTATAGAGGATATTAGTTACACACAGACCAGTCTACTACTACACTATAGAGGATATTAGTAACACACAGACCAGTCCATTACTACACTATAGAGGATACAGATCAGTCCATTACTACACTATAGAGGATACAGACCAGTCCATTACTACACTAAAGAGGATATTAGTAACACACAGACCAGTCCATTACTACACTATAGAGGATGCAGACCAGTCTATTACTACACTATAGAGGATACAGACCAGTCCATTACTACACTATAGAGGATACAGACCAGTCCATTACTACACTATAGAGGATACAGACCAGTCCATTACTACACTATATAGGATACAGACCAGTCTATTACTACATTATAGAGGATATTAGTAACACACAGACCAGTATATTACTACACTATAGAGGATACAGACCAGTCTATTACTACACTATAGAGGATACAGATCAGTCCATTACTACACTATAGAGGATACAGACCAGTCCATTACTACACTATAGAGGATACAGACCAGTCCATTACTACACTATATAGGATATTAGTAACACACAGACCAGTCCATTACTACACTATAGAGGATACAGACCAGTCTATTACTACATTATAGAGGATATTAGTAGCACACAGACCAGTCTATTATTACACTATAGAGGATATTAGTAACACACAGACCAGTATATTACTACACTATAGAGGATACAGACCAGTCTATTACTACACTATAGAGGATACAGATCAGTCTATTACTACACTATAGAGGATATTAGTAACACACAGACGAGTCCTATACTACAATATAGAGGATACAGACCAGTCCATTACTACACTATAGAGGATACAGACCAGTCTATTACTACACTATAGAGGATACAGACCAGTCCATTACTACACTATAGAGGATATTAGTAACATACAGACCAGTCTATTTTTACACTATAGAGGATATTAGTAACATACAGACCAGTCTATTACTAAACTATAGATGATACAGACCAGTCCATTACTACACTATAGAGGATACAGATCAGTCTATTACTACACTATAGAGGATATTAGTTACACACAGACCAGTCTACTACTACACTATAGATTATATTAGTAACACACAGACCAGTCCATTACTACACTATAGAGGATACAGACCAGTCTATTACTACAATATACAGGATATTAGTAACACACAGAGCAGTCCATTACTAGACTATAGAGGATACAGACCAGTCCATTACTACACTATAGAGGATACAGACCAGTCTATTACTACACTATAGAGGATACAGACCAGTCCATTACTACACTATAGAGGATATTAGTAACATACAGACCAGTCTATTATTACACTATAGAGGATATTAGTAACACACAGACCAGTCTATTATTACACTATAGAGGATACAGACCAGTCCATTACTACACTATAGATGATACAGATCAGTCTATTACTACACTATAGAGGATATTAGTAACACACAGACCAGTCTATTACTACACTATAGAGGATACAGACCAGTCTATTACTACACTATAGAGGATACAGATCAGTCTATTACTACACTATAGAGGAAATTAGTAACACACAGACCAGTCTATTACTACACTATAGAGGATACAGACCAGTCCATTACTACAATATAGAGGAAATTAGTAACACACAGACCAGTCTATTACTACACTATAGAGGATACAGACCAGTCCATTACTACACTATAGATGATATTAGTAACACACCGACCAGTCCATTACTACACTATAGAGGATATTAGTAACACACAGACCAGTCTATTATTACACAATAGAGAATATTAGTAACACACAGACCAGTCCATTACTACACTATAGAGGATACAGATCAGTCCATTACTACACTATAGAGGATACAGATAAGTCTATTACTACACTATAGAGGATATTAGTTACACACAGACCAGTCTACTACTACACTATAGAGGATATTAGTAACACACAGACCAGTCCATTACTACACTATAGAGGATACAGATCAGTCCATTACTACACTATAGAGGATACAGACCAGTCCATTACTACACTAAAGAGGATATTAGTAACACACAGACCAGTCCATTACTACACTATAGAGGATGCAGACCAGTCTATTACTACACTATAGAGGATACAGACCAGTCCATTACTACACTATAGAGGATACAGACCAGTCCATTACTACACTATAGAGGATACAGACCAGTCCATTACTACACTATATAGGATACAGACCAGTCTATTACTACATTATAGAGGATATTAGTAACACACAGACCAGTATATTACTACACTATAGAGGATACAGACCAGTCTATTACTACACTATAGAGGATACAGATCAGTCCATTACTACACTATAGAGGATACAGACCAGTCCATTACTACACTATAGAGGATACAGACCAGTCCATTACTACACTATATAGGATATTAGTAACACACAGACCAGTCCATTACTACACTATAGAGGATACAGACCAGTCTATTACTACATTATAGAGGATATTAGTAGCACACAGACCAGTCTATTATTACACTATAGAGGATATTAGTAACACACAGACCAGTATATTACTACACTATAGAGGATACAGACCAGTCTATTACTACACTATAGAGGATACAGATCAGTCTATTACTACACTATAGAGGATATTAGTAACACACAGACGAGTCCTATACTACAATATAGAGGATACAGACCAGTCCATTACTACACTATAGAGGATACAGACCAGTCTATTACTACACTATAGAGGATACAGACCAGTCCATTACTACACTATAGAGGATATTAGTAACATACAGACCAGTCTATTTTTACACTATAGAGGATATTAGTAACATACAGACCAGTCTATTACTAAACTATAGATGATACAGACCAGTCCATTACTACACTATAGAGGATACAGATCAGTCTATTACTACACTATAGAGGATATTAGTTACACACAGACCAGTCTACTACTACACTATAGATTATATTAGTAACACACAGACCAGTCCATTACTACACTATAGAGGATACAGACCAGTCTATTACTACAATATACAGGATATTAGTAACACACAGAGCAGTCCATTACTAGACTATAGAGGATACAGACCAGTCCATTACTACACTATAGAGGATACAGACCAGTCTATTACTACACTATAGAGGATACAGACCAGTCCATTACTACACTATAGAGGATATTAGTAACATACAGACCAGTCTATTATTACACTATAGAGGATATTAGTAACACACAGACCAGTCTATTATTACACTATAGAGGATACAGACCAGTCCATTACTACACTATAGATGATACAGATCAGTCTATTACTACACTATAGAGGATATTAGTAACACACAGACCAGTCTATTACTACACTATAGAGGATATTAGTAACATACAGACCAGTCTATTACGAAACTATAGATGATACAGACCAGTCCATTACTACACTATAGAGGATACAGACCAGTCTATTATTACACTATAGAGGATACAGACCAGTCCATTACTACACTATAGAGGATATTAGTAACATACAGACCAGTCTATTACGAAACTATAGATGATACAGACCAGTCCATTACTACACTATAGAGGATACAGACCAGTCTATTACGAAACTATAGAGGATACAGACCAGTCCATTACTACACTATAGATGATACAGATCAGTCTATTACTACACCATAGAGGATACAGACCAGTCCATTACTACACCATAGAGGATATTAGTAACATACAGACCAGTCGATGACTAAACTATAGAGGATATTAGTAACACACAGACCAGTCTATTACTACACTATAGAGGATATTAGTAACACACAAACCAGTCCATTACTACACTATAGAGGATATTAGTAACACACAAACCAGTCTATTACTACATTATAGAGGATATTAGTAACACACAGACCAGTCTATTACTACACTATAGAGGATACAGACCAGTCCATTACTACACTATAGAGGATATTAGTAACACACAGACCAGTCTATCACTACACTATACAGGATACAGACCAGTCCATGACCACACTATAGAGGATATTAGTAACATACAGACCAGTCTATGACTACACTATAGAGGATATTAGTAACACACAGACCAATCCATTACTACACTAGAGGATACAGACCAGTCTATTAGTACACTACAGAGGATACTAGTAACACACACACCAGTCTATTACTACACTATAGAGGATACAGACCAGTCTATTACTGCACTATAGAGAATAGTAGTAACACACAGACCAGTCTATTACTACACTATAGAGGATATTAGTAACACACAGACCAGTCTATTACTACTCTATAGAGGATACAGACCAGTCTATTACTACAATATAGAGGATATTACTAACATACAGACCAGTCCATTACTACACTATAGAGGATATTAGTAACACACAGACCAGTCTATTACTACACTATAGAGGATATTACTAACATACAGACCAGCCCATTACTACACTATAGAGGATATTAGTAACACACAGACCAGTCTATTACTACACTATAGAGGATATTACTAACATACAGACCAGTCCATTACTACACTATAGAGGATACAGACCAGTCCATTACTACACTATAGAGGATACAGACCAGGCCATTACTACACTATAGAGGATATTAGTAACACACAGACCAGTCTATTACTACTCTATAGAGGATACAGACCAGTCTATTACTGCACTATAGAGAATAGTAGTAACACACAGACCAGTCTATTACTACACTATAGAGGATATTAGTAACACACAGACCAGTCTATTACTACACTATAGGGGATACAGACCAGTCCATGACTACACTATAGAGGATATTAGTTACACACAGACCAGTCTATTACTACACTATAGAGGATATTAGTAACACACAGACCAGTCCATTACTACACTATAGAGGATATTAGTAACATACAGACCAGTCTATCACTACACTATAGAGGATACAGACCAGTTCATGACTACACTATAGAGGATATTAGTTACACACAGACCGGTCTATGACTACACTATAGAGGATATTAGTAACATACAGACCAGTCCATTACTACACTATAGAGGATACAGACCAGTCTATTAGTACACTATAGAGGACACAGACCAGTCTATTACTACACTATAGAGGATACAGACCAGTCTATTACTACACTATAGAGGATACAGACCAGTCTATTACTACAATATAGAGGATATTACTAACATACAGACCAGTCCATTACAACACTATAGAGGATACAGACCAGTCTATTACTACACTATAGAGAATACAGACCAGTCTATTACTGCACTATAGAGGATACAGACCAGTCTATTACTACACTATAGAGGATACAGACCAGTCTATTACTACACTATAGAGGATATTAGTAACATACAGACCAGTCTATTACTACACTATAGAGGATATTAGTAACATACAGACCAGTCCATTACTACACTATAGAAGATATTCCTAACATACAGACCAGACCATTACTACACTATAGAGGATATTAGTAACATACAGACCAGTCTATTACTACAATATAGAGGATATTACTTACATACAGACCAGTCCATTACTACACTATAGAGGATATCAGTAACATACAGACCAGTCTATTACTACACTATAGAGGATATTAGTAACATACAGACCAGTCTATTACTACAATATAGAGGATATTACTAACATACAGACCAGTCCATTACTACACTATTGAGGATATCAGTAACATACAGACCAGTCTATTACTACACTATAGAGGATACAGACCAGTCCATTGCTACACTATAGAGGATATTAGTAACATACAGACCAGTCTATTACTACACTATAGAGGATACAGACCAGTCCATTACTACACTATTGAGGATACAGACCAGTCCATTACTACACAATAGAGGATACAGACCAGTCTATTAGTACACTATAGAGGATACAGACCAGTCTATTACTACACTATAGAGGATATTAGTAACACACAGACCAGTCCATTACTACACTATAGAGGATATTAGTAACACACAGACCAGTCTATTACTACACTATAGGGAATATTAACCTTATGTTATATGTGTTGAATTTGTCAGCCACCGCAGACTCAATAGGGCTTCAGACTCAATAGGGCTTCAGACTATTGGGCTTCAGACTTAATATGGCTTCAGACTCAATAGGGCTTCAGACTATTAGGCTTCGGACTCAATAGGGCTTTAGACTCAATAGGGCTTCAGACTCAATAGTGCTTCAGACTCTATTGGGCTTCAGACACAATAGGGCTTCAGACACAATAGGACTTCAGACACAATGGGGCTTCAGACTTTATTGGGCTTCAGACTCAATAGGGCTTCAGAGTCAATAGGGCTTCAGAGTCAATAGGGCTTCAGAGTCAATTGGGCTTCAGAGTCAATTGGGTTTCAGAGTCAGTTGGGTTTCAGAGTCAATAGGGCTTCAGAGTCAATAGGGCTTCAGAGTCAATAGGGCGTCAAACTCTATTGGGCTTCAGACTCTTTTGGGCTTCTGACTCAATAGGGCTTCAGACTCAATAGCGCTTCAGACGCAATAGTGCTTCAGACTCTATTGGGCTTCAGATTATATTGGGCTTCAGACTCAATAGGCCTTCAGACTCAATAGCGCTTCAGACTCTATTGGGCTTCAGATTATATTGGGCTTCAGACTCTTTTGGGCTTCAGACTCTATTGGGCTTCAGACTCTATTGGGCTTCAGACTCAATATGGCTTCAGACACAATAGTGATTCAGACTCTATTGGGCTTCAGAGTCAATAGGGCTTCAGAGTCAATAGGGCTTCAGAGTCAATAGGGCTTCAGAGTCAATAGGGCTTCAGACTCTATTGGGTTTCAGAGTCAATAGGCTTCAGAGTCAATAGGCCTTCAGAGTCAAAAGGGCTTCAGACTCTATTGGGTTTCAGAGTCAATAGGGCTTCAGACTCAATAGGGCTTCAGAGTCAATAGTACTTCAGAGTCAACAGGGCTTCTGACCCAATAGGGCTTCTGGACTTCTCATGTCTGCATTGGTTATTTTTCATTTTCACATGACACACACATCACACACCACAACAACCCATGCCATCATAAGTAGGGCAACTTTCATTGGTCTGTTTCTCCTGGTCAGGTCACATGGTCAGGGATTGATAACCATGACAGCTTTGCAGACTATCAACGTGGTGAAGAGGTCCAGTATTTTAGCTCTCTCTGCATAGCAGAACAGCAGGAAGCAACATGACACCTGTGTCACTCTGACTGACTTTACTGCCAGCTTCCACTCCTCTGGGTACATTTTATTACAATCCAGACTCTTTTGCCAAACAATGTCACTGTGTTCACTGTGACTGGGCTGAGGTAGGAAACTGAACGCTTCCCTAGGCACAAAATGGCTCCGACCCATCCTTTATCCGCACGGCAGCCAGGCACATGAAGAATATGATTGATGCTGAATTTGAAAGGATTAAACGGCGAGGAGAAAAGCCCAACAAGCCCGTGCAGGAGAGAGAGGAGAGGAGCGGCTCCGGCCTCGGCGCACTTCAACGAGACACAAAGCAGGAAATCTGCTGCGGCAACGAGCCAGAGGAAGTGGAATTAAGGGAGAGACACAAGAGAAGAGAGGGATTCCCCAGGGACTAGAAACAACACAGGTCTCTCTCTCTCTCTCTCTCTCTCTCTCTCTCTCTCTCTCTCTCTCTCTCTTAGGTAAACTCATTAGAGAGGGGTTTAAACCTCTCTTATTACCACAGGTAAAGGGATAATCCAAACACTACCTGCTGAAGGGGAGCTGTTAGACCAGGATGGGCTTCTGACAACACAGAGAGGAGAGGAGAGGAGAGGAGAGGAGAGAAGGAGAGGAGGAGAGGAGAGGAAGAGAGGAGAGGAAGAGAGGAGAGGAGAGGAAGAGAGGTGGAGAACGGAGAGGAGAGGAGGAGCGATGAGGAAGAGAGGTGGGGAAAGGAGAGGAGAGGAGGAGCGATGAGGAAGAGAGGTGAGGAAAGGAGAGGAGGAGATATGAGGAGGAGGAGAGGAGAGGACGAGGAGAGGAGAGGAGAGGAGAGGAGAGGAGAGGAGAGGAGAGGAGAGGAGAGGAGAGGAGAGGAGAGGAGAGGAGAGGGGTGGGGAAAGGAGAGGAGAGGAGAGGAGGAGTGATGAGGAAGAGAGGTGGGGAAAGGAGAGGAGGGGAGGAGGGGATAGAAGGGGAGAAGAGAAGTGAGGAGGGGAGTGGACAGGAAGAGAGGAAGAGAGGAGGAGAGGAGAGGAGAGATGAAGCAAGGAAGAGATGAGTGGAGAAGAGAAGAGAGGAGGAGAGGAGAGGGGAGGGGAGGGAGGAAACAAGAAAAGAGAAGAGAAGAGAGGAGAGAAGTGGGAGATAAGTGGAGAGACCAGGAGGAATCTGAACCTATATAAACATCTCTTTCTATACAGTAAAGTGCAACGTCCCCTTTAAGAGAGAAACGTATGTAGGTAGATCAGAATCTATTTCAGTTGAACTGAATCACTCATATCTGAGTGGTTACTGTGTGAGGGAGTGAGAGAGAGAGAGAGTAAGAGAGAGAGAGAGAGAGAGAGAGAGAGAGAGAGAGAGAGAGAGAGAGAGAGAGAGAGATAGATATAGAGATGGAGATAGAGAGAGAGATAGAGATAGAGAAATAGAGAGAGAGATAGAGATAGAGAGCAGGTATGGGTGAGATTCGGAGGTAGAATAACCAGTGACTCCTTCCTCTCCCTCCTCTCCTTCCTCTCCCTCCTCTCCTTCCTCTCCCTCCTCTCCTTTCTCTCTGAGGTCCAATGAGGCGAACTTAAGAGGGCTGAGAAGGGGAATTGTTTCCGTCCCGCGTGTTCCACCACCCTCAGCATCCATCCCTCCCACTCTCTGACTCTGAAGTAAAAGGCCATGACTGACGCACACATAGCTTACATCCATCCATAGCTGTGGCTGCATATGCATACTGGCAGGCCCACAGAGAGTGAGAGAACCTTTGAACTCGCTATTAAAAAAGTGTTCAGGGACTTTGAGCAGGAACCTCTGGGCTCCTTCCACATTGTTCTGAATAGAACACAACCTACATCGTCAGCCGTGAAAGCTAGAAAACTGCAGGGGAGTTGGGCTCATTAGCATTCCTACATAAGTAACGTTTATAATAAGACACAAGGCATTTGTTATCTTTATGTTAAGTCATTACTCATCCCTAAGCGATGATCAAGTTCAACCTACTGCATGATTTAAATAAAGTCAAAATTAAATCATATACAGTATTATATGCTAATGAGGGTTACGTTCATGTCACAACTCGGCAAGCTCATGCATCTGTAAAGGGTGTGTGGTCGTTATGCAAGACAACCCCTGCAAACACCCATTTGAATGGAGACTTAAAACCGCTTTGAACCGAACCCGATCATTCTGGTGCTGTCAGTCAGACACAGAGAAAAGATAGGAGAAAAAAGGATTTTCCTGAATGGCTTGTGATGGTGATGAAGTAGAAGTCCTTGTGGCCAATGAAAGAAGAGCGTGAGGGGTGAGGGGGGAATACAATCCAGGGAAGGAGTAATCACCCAGTCCTGAGCGTTAAAGAGAAAGTATGTGTCTCTCCCTCGTCTCTCCTGGGAGCCACGGCCATGGGCAACACTATGTGGCTTATTGAAACTGATCCCTTTAAACAGAGAGCAAATTGAAAATCTCTTTCCCTCTCCTCTCTGCTCACTCGGGTGGCGCAATTAAAGGAGACAATTGCTGTTTAGCATTAGGTTTAAGGCTCTGGCTCTCTTTTCTCTCCTCTGTGGCGCCTTGAAACCATCCATTACTTCAAAGTCCCCCACTTCTGTCCCAAAGCCCAACACAGTACAGGCCTGGTAATGACTTTCATAGACATGTCTGATGCCTCAACCATCCAGGCAATGTGATTGGTGGAAAATGGAGGGCTGGGGGAGGAGAAGAGCAAAGCGGAGGCAACCTTTCTCGGCTAATGACACTCTCCAGTCTCCACACAGCGTCCTTCAGACACCCCAAAAGTCATCTTGTTCACTGAATTCATTGTAGCCCTAGCCCTCCACTTGAAAGACTCATTAAGGGAAATCAAATGAATCCGCCAGACCAGATTGATGAATACTCCTCCTTAACTCATTCACTATTCAGCCACACAATTAGAATTCATTGCGGTTCAATTTAGAACCCTTAAGTTCTTATTTCTATCTCAAGATAGGATTTGTAGAAAAACACATTTTCCTACTTTTATAATGAAATGAAATCCCCTTTCGAGCAATGTCTCGAACAAAATATTATGTGAAGGCACATGAAGCAAGACAGATAGACGGTCTAAATGTCCTGAGTATTACCCTAGTCCCTTTTGGTGACACCGAAACAAGTTGTTTGTCATCTAGACCTACGCTCTAGATGACAAAGGTGCTACATAGATCCTAAAAGGGTTCTTCCTGGAATCAAAAAAGGGTTCTACATGGAACCAAAAAGGGTTTTCCTATGGGGACACTTGAATAACCCTTTTAGGACCCTTTTTTCTAAGAGTGCACTGTAGACTTCATTCGGGGTTTATAATGGGTGTTGTTGGTCCTAGTGTGAGTTGAGAGTATCTCACCTCCGTCGATGTCCTCGCTGCCAAAATGGTTCCTGTAGAAGAGCATGAGCTCCATCTTGTAGCACTTGTAGAGGGTCACGAGGCAGATCAACAACAACAAGATGGCCCCCAAGCCTCCCGCCAGCTCCACTGTGTACATAAGCTCTGCTGTGAGAGAAGGGAGGGGGAGAGAGAGAGGGGGGGAGGGAGGAAGAAAAAGAGGAAGAAAAAGAGATAGAGAAGACGATAATGTTTACTTCACTAATCTTTCTTTATCAAATCCAAAAAGCAAGCACACTCACCAAATACATCCTCAAACACAGCATGGTGTCACTGCTTATGGTCTCTGGATACTTCATTAGCACAGAAGCTACATAACATGATTTAGAACATGAGGGAGATCAAGCCAGACTCCAGCTAGCTGCTAGCATGCTAACAGGGTTCCTAGCTACCACTCCCATTGATTAACCTTCAACTAAGCTAAGCTAACCAACCCAAATCTTGGGTCACTGAGTCCTAGTTCATCAACTATTCTATAGGTAGCCCCCCCCCCCCCAAAACAATAATACTTTGCGTGAACTACTTCTCCTAAGATGGTCTCTATTTGGTGATTAGACCTCAGCAACGCACCAGCCCAGGTCAGCCATAACCTGAAGGCCCCAGCTATAGCACTCGACTGGCCAGGAACTGATGGTGACCTCCCGTTGACAAGGGAAGCTCCATTAAAGGTGTGAGTGTAACGCTGTAAGGGCACCAAACCAAGCAAGCCAAGTCATTAGAGCAGGAATATAATATAGACTGGCACAAGGCTGTGTCCCACAGGACACCCTATTCCCTATATACAGTGCCTTGCGAAAGTATTCGGCCCCCTTGAACTTTGCGACCTTTTGCCACATTTCAGGCTTCAAACATAAAGATATAAAACAACAACAAGTGGGACACAATCATAAAGTGGAACGACATTTATTGGATATTTCAAACTTTTTTAACAAATCAAAAACTGAAAAATTGGGCGTGCAAAATTATTCAGCCCCCTTAAGTTAATACTTTGTAGCACCACCTTTGCTGCGATTACAGCTGTAAGTCGCTTGGGGTATGTCTCTATCAGTTTTGCACATCGAGAGACTGAAATGTTTTCCCATTCCTCCGTGCAAAACAGCGCGAGCTCAGTGAGGTTGGATGGAGAGCATTTGTGAACAGCAGTTTTCAGTTCTTTCCACAGATTCTCGATTGGATTCAGGTCTGGACTTTGACTTGGCCATTCTAACACCTGGATATGTTTATTTTTGAACCACTGTGAACATGAGACCCATCAAGATATTTTATAATAAGAATAAGAGATAACGTTGTTTTGGTGTGAGACAGCCATCAGTGGTAAGCCAGAAGTGTTTTTTTGGTATGAGACAGCCATCACTGGTAAGCCAGAAGTGTTGTTTTGGTGTGAGACAGCCATCACTGGTAAGCCAGGAGTGTTTTTTTTGGTGTGAGACAGCCATCAATGGTAAGCCAGAAGTGTTGTTTTGGTGTGAGACAGCCATCAATGGTAAGCCAGGAGTGTTTTTTTGGTGTGAGACAGCCATCAATGGTAAGCCAGGAGTGTTTTTTTGGTGTGAGACAGCCATCAGTGGTGAGCCAGGAGTGTTTTTTTGGTGTGAGACAGCCATCACTGGTAAGCCAGGAGTGTTTTTTTGGTGTGAGACAGCCATCACTGGTAAGACAGGAGTGTTTTTTTGGTGTGAGACAGCCATCAATGGTAAGCCAGAAGTGTTGTTTTGGTGTGAGACAGCCATCAGTGGTAAGCCAGGAGTGTTTTTTTGGTGTGAGACAGCCATCAGTGGTAAGCCAGAAGTGTTTTGGTGTTAGTCAGCCATCAATGGTAAACCAGAAGTGTTTTGGTGTGAGACAGCCATCAGTGGTAAGCCAGAAGTGTTTTGGTGTGAGACAGCCATCAATGGTAAGCCAAAAGTGTTTTGGTGTGAGACAGCCATCAGTGGTAAGCCAGAAGTGTTTTGGTGTGAGACAGCCATCAGTGGTAAGCCAGAAGTGTTTTGGTGTGAGACAGCCATCAGTGGTAAGCCAGAAGTATTTTGGTGTGAGACAGCCAACAGTGGTAAGCCAGAAGTGTTTTGGTGTGAGACAGCCATCAGTGGTAAGCCAGAAGTGTTTTGGTGTGAGACAGCCATCAATGGTAAGCCAGGAGTGTTTTTTTGGTGTGAGACAGCCATCAGTGGTAAGCCAGAAGTGTTGTTTTGGTGTGAGACAGCCATCAGTGGTAAGCCAGGAGTGTTTTTTTGGTGTGAGACAGCCATCAGTGGTAAGCCAGAAGTGTTTTGGTGTTAGACAGCCATCAGTGGTAAGCCAGAAGTGTTGTTTTGGTGTGAGACAGCCATCACTGGTAAGCCAGAAGTGTTTTTTTGGTGTGAGACAGCCATCACTGGTAAGCCAGGAGTGTTTTTTGGTGTGAGACAGCCATCACTGGTAAGCCAGAAGGGTTTTGGTGTGAGACAGCCATCAGTGGTAAGCCAGAAGTGTTTTGGTGTGAGACAGCCATCAATGGTAAGCCAGAAGTGTTTTGGTGTGAGACAGCCATCAGTGGTAAGCCAGAAGTGTTTTGGTGTGAGACAGCCATCAGTGGTACGCCAGAAGTGTTTTGGTGTGAGACAGCCATCAGTGGTAAGCCAGAAGTATTTTGGTGTGTGACAGCCATCAGTGGTAAGCCAGAAGTGTTTTGGTGTGAGACAGCCATCAGTGGTAAGCCAGAAGTGTTTTGGTGTGAGACAGCCATCAATGGTAAGCCAGGAGTGTTTTTTTGGTGTGAGACAGCCATCAGTGGTAAGCCAGAAGTGTTGTTTTGGTGTGAGACAGCCATCAGTGGTAAGCCAGGAGTGTTTTTTGGTGTGAGACAGCCAACAGTGGTAAGCCAGAAGTGTTTTGGTGTGAGACAGCCATCAATGGTAAGCCAGGAGTGTTTTGGTGTGAGACAGCCATCAGTGGTAAGCCAGAAGTGTTTTGGTGTGAGACAGCAATAGGGCTGTGGCGGTCATGAAATGTTGACAGCTGGTGATTGTCAAGCAAATAACTGTCATTCTCACGGTAATTGATCGTTAATTAAAATAAACACATTTAGCATCTCCTGGCTTCCACACAGCCTACAAGCCACTGATGCAGATCTTTGGAACATCTACATTTTAAAAAGTTTAATAAATCCATATAATATAGCCTACACATTCACAATAAACCCATTATTTATTTTAGACAGGTTTAAAGAAGCATGATATGGGGAAATGTCTATTTGAGAAGAACAGAATAGCAGACTCTGAGTTGTCCTTGTGTTAGGTCCTGATCTGGCTATGCCAAATGGCTGTGAGCTACACTAGTTAAGATTTGCTTAGAATTCTGTGGCATTATTTTATAGCATGAAGAATACAATTGAACATAGCTGAATAAAATAGAAAATATATTTTCTCCAAACGATTTGAGGGAGTGCTCACATGCGGCTATTCTGTGTGGAGGTTCACAAAGAACCAGGAACTCCTACAGTATATGCTTAATTTACAGTTATTAATGTAACCTGTTGTTCTACAAATGTTGGGCGATATATTTAGATTTTTAATACATTGTAAGGCTGCATGATGTGACTCTAATGATGATTTGAAAAAAGTTGCTTGAAAGGCCTGAGCTCTGCTTTGTTTTTTTGTGCGCACACATCGGGGACGCAACTGTGCACGTCCTTATCCAATTCCGATTCCATATTGAAGATATTGGAAGAACTGTCCACAGGCATTGTTTCTTATGCTGGGCATCATTCACAGGTGATAATATATAATTCACAAGTGACAA
>NC_092164.1:13097566-13122566 GCF_045791955.1 Oncorhynchus clarkii lewisi | reverse complement strand
CTCCACACCACCACACGCTCCGCACCCTCCACACCACCACACCTCCGCTCCCTCCAGACCCGCCACACCACTCCCAACAACCCACATGTCAGTGACAAATCCCGATGGCAGCCGTCCCTCCAAACACACTAGCCCTGTGAGGAGGAGGAGGGGGGGAAACAAGATTAATGTAGAGGTGCCCAGTAGCTCTGTCAAATCTATCGCTGTGTAAGTGAGGCACAGTCCCCGACCGCCGGGAGATCATTTGTCTTAATCTCTGAGAGTGTCAGGATGTGGGCTGTGGGCGCCAGGCAGAGAAGAATGGACCTCTTTAGTGTAATCTCTGACACCTGACCGACGGTGCGCTGATACACGGGGACAAGATCTTTGATTCAACCAGGAGATGGAGGGGAGAGAGGAGGAGAGAAGGAGAGGAAGGTAGAGGATGAGGGGGTGGGGAGGAAGAGGAAGAGGAAGAGGGAAGAGGAGGTAGAGGATGGGGGGTGGGGAGTTAGAGGAAGAGGAGGTAGAGGATGAGGGGGTGGGGAGGAAGAGGAAGAGGAGGTAGAGGATGAGGGGGTGGGAAGGAAGAGGAAGATGATGTATAGAATGAGGGGGTGGGGAGGAAGAGGAAGAGGAGGTAGAGGATGAGGGGGTGGGTAGGAAGAGGAGGTAGAGGATGATGGGGTGGGGAGGAAGAGGGAAGAGGAGGTAGAGGATGGGGGGTGGGGAGTTAGAGAAAGAGGAGGTAGAGGATGAGGGGGTGGGGAGGAAGAGGAAGAGGAGGTAGAGGATGAGGGAGTGGGGAGGAAGAGGAGGTAGAGAATGAGGGGGTGGGGAGAAAGAGGGAAGAAGATGTAGAGGATGAGGGGGTGGGGAGGAAGAGGGAAGAGGAGGTAGAGGATGAGGGGGTGGGGAGGAAGAGGAGGTAGAGGATGAGGGGGTGGGGAGGAAGAGGAAGAGGAGGTATAGAATGAGGGTGTGGGGAGGAAGAGGAAGAGGAGGTAGAGGATGAGGGGGTGGGGAGCAAGAGGAAGTACAGGAGGTAGAGAATGAGGAGGTGGGGAGGAAGAGGAGGTAGAGGATGAGGGGGTGGGGAGGATGAGGAAGAGGAGGTAGAGGATGAGGGGGTGGGGAGGAAGAGGACGAGGAGGTAGAGGATGAGGGCGTGGGGAGGAAGATGAGGTAGAGGATGAGGGGGTGGGGAGGAAGAGGAAGAGGAGGTAGAGTATGTGGGGGTGGGGAGGAAGAGGAGGTAGAGGATGAGGGGGTGGGGAGGAAGAGGAAGAGGAGGTAGAGTATGTGGGGGTGGGGAGTTGGAGGTAGAGGATGAGGGGGTGGGGAGGAAGAGGAAGAGGAGGTAGAGGATGAGGGGGTGGGAAGGAAGAGGAAGAGGATGAATAGAATGAGGGGGTGGGGAGGAAGAGGAGGTAGAGGATGAGGGGGTGGGTAGGAAGAGGAGGTAGAAGATGATGGGGTGGGGAGGATGAGGAAGAGGAGGTAGAGGATGAGGTAGAGGATGAGGGCGTGGGGAGGAAGAGGAGGTAGAGGATGAGGGGGTGGGGAGGAAGCGGAAGAGGAGGTAGAGTATGTTGGGGGTGGGGAGTTAGAGGAAGAGGAGGTAGAGGATGAGGGGGTGGGGAGGAAGAGGAAGAGGAAGAGGAGGTAGAGGATGAGGGGGTGGGAAGGAAGAGGAAGATGATGTATAGAATGAGGGGGTGGGGAGGAAGAGGAAGAGGAGGTAGAGGATGAGGGGGTGGGTAGGAAGAGGAGGTAGAGGATGATGGGGGGTGGGGAGTTAGAGGAAGAGGAGGTAGAGGATGAGGGGGTGGGGAGGAAGAGGAAGAGGAAGAGGAGGTAGAGGATGAGGGGGTTGGAAGGAAGAGGAAGATGATGTATAGAATGAGGGGGTGGGGAGGAAGAGGAAGAGGAGGTAGAGGATGAGGGGGTGGGAAGGAAGAGGAAGAGGATGTATAGAAAGAGGGGGTGGGGAGGAAGAGGAAGAGGAGGTAGAGGATGAGGGGGTGGGTAGGAAGAGGAGGTAGAGGATGATGGGGTGGGGAGGATGAGGAAGAGGAGGTAGAGGATGAGGTAGAGGATGAGGGCGTGGGGAGGAAGAGGAGGTAGAGGATGAGGGGGTGGGGAGGAAGCGGAAGAGGAGGTAGAGTATGTGGGGGGTGGGGAGTTAGAGGAAGAGGAGGTAGAGGATGAGGGGGTGGGTAGGAAGAGGAAGAGGAAGAGGAGGTAGAGGATGAGGGGGTGGGAAGGAAGAGGAAGATGATGTATAGAATGAGGGGGTGGGGAGGAAGAGGAAGAGGAGGTAGAGGATGAGGGGGTGGGTAGGAAGAGGAGGTAGAGGATGATGGGGTGGGGAGGAAGAGGGAAGAGGAGGTAGAGGATGGGGGGTGGGGAGTTAGAGAAAGAGGAGGTAGAGGATGAGGGGGTGGGGAGGAAGAGGAAGAGGAGGTAGAGGATGAGTGAGTGGGGAGGAAGAGGAGGTAGAGAATGAGGGGGTGGGGAGGAAGAGGGAAGAAGAGGTAGAGGATGAGGGGGTGGGGAGGAAGAGGGAAGAGGAGGTAGAGGATGAGGGGGTGGGGAGGAAGAGGAAGAGGAGGTAGAGGATGAGGGGGTGGGTAGGAAGAGGAGGTAGAGGATGATGGGGGTGGGGAGTTAGAGGAAGAGGAGGTAGAGGATGAGGGGGTGGGGAGGAAGAGGAAGAGGAAGAGGAGGTAGAGGATGAGGGGGTGGGAAGGAAGAGGAAGATGATGTATAGAATGAGGGGGTGGGGAGGAAGAGGAAGAGGAGGTAGAGGATGAGGGGGTGGGAAGGAAGAGGAAGAGGATGTATAGAAAGAGGGGGTGGGGAGGAAGAGGAAGAGGAGGTAGAGGATGAGGGGGGGGGTAGGAAGAGGAGGTAGAGGATGATGGGGTGGGGAGGATGAGGAAGAGGAGGTAGAGGATGAGGTAGAGGATGAGGGCGTGGGGAGGAAGAGGAGGTAGAGGATGAGGGGGTGGGGAGGAAGCGGAAGAGGAGGTAGAGTATGTGGGGGGGGGGGAGTTAGAGGAAGAGGAGGTAGAGGATGAGGGGGTGGGTAGGAAGAGGAAGAGGAAGAGGAGGTAGAGGATGAGGGGGTGGGAAGGAAGAGGAAGATGATGTATAGAATGAGGGGGTGGGGAGGAAGAGGAAGAGGAGGTAGAGGATGAGGGGGTGGGTAGGAAGAGGAGGTAGAGGATGATGGGGTGGGGAGGAAGAGGGAAGAGGAGGTAGAGGATGGGGGGTGGGGAGTTAGAGAAAGAGAAAGAGGAGGTAGAGGATGAGGGGGTGGGGAGGAAGAGGAAGAGGAGGTAGAGGATGAGGGAGTGGGGAGGAAGAGGAGGTAGAGAATGAGGTGGTGGGGAGGAAGAGGGAAGAAGAGGTAGAGGATGAGGGGGTGGGGAGGAAGAGGGAAGAGGAGGTAGAGGATGAGGGGGTGGGGAGGAAGAGGAGGTAGAGGATGAGGGGGTGGGGAGGAAGATGAAGAGGAGGTATAGAATGAGGGGATGGGGAGGAAGAGGAAGAGGAGGTAGAGGATGAGGGGTGGGGAGCAAGAGGAAGTACAGGAGGTAGAGAATGAGGAGGTGGGGAGGAAGAGGAGGTAGAGGATGAGGGGGTGGGGAGGATGAGGAAGAGGAGGTAGAGGATGAGGGGGTGGGGAGGAAGAGGACGAGGAGGTAGAGGATGAGGGCGTGGGGAGGAAGAGGAGGTAGAGGATGAGGGGGTGGGGAGGAAGAGGAAGAGGAGGTAGAGTATGTGGGGGTGGGGAGGAAGAGGAGGTAGAGGATGACGGGGTGGGGAGGAAGAGGAAGAGGAGGTAGAGTATGTGGGGGTGGGGAGGTGGTACGTTGTTGAAGGTTGTGTCTGGACCAGGGGTTATAAAGCAGAGCTAGATGGTTGTTTGGTTCTGGTGACATCACTCTATATCATGTTGGGTGTCTGGTGGATGGCTTGTGACATCACACTTTATCATGTTGACTGTCTGGTGGATGGCTTGTGACATCACCCTTTATCATGTTGACTGTCTGTTGGATGGCTTGTGACATCACCCTTTATCATGTTGACTGTCTGTTGGATGGCTTGTGACATCACACTTTATCATGTTGACTGTCTGGTGGATGGCTTGTGACATCACCCTTTATCATGTTGACTGTCTGTTGGATGGCTTGTAACATCACCCTTTATCATGTTGACTGTCTGGTGGATGGCTTGTGACATCACCCTTTATCATGTTGACTGTCTGGTGGATGGCTTGTGACATCACCCTTTATCATGTTGGCTGTCTGGTGGATGGCTTGTGACATCACCCTTTATCATGTTGGGTGTCTGGTGGATGGCTTGTGACATCACCCTTTATCATGTTGGCTGTCTGGTGGATGGCTTGTGATATCACCCTTTATCATGTTGACTGTCTGGTGGATGGCTTGTGACATCACCCTTTATCATGTTGGGTGTCTGGTGGATGGCTTGTGACATCTCCCTTCATAATGTTGGGTGTCTGGTGGATGGCTTGTGACATCACCCTTTATCATGTTGGGTGTCTGGTGGATGGCTTGTGATATCACCCTTTATAATGTTGGGTGTCTGGTGGATGGCTTGTGACATCACCCTTTATCATGTTGGGTGTCTGGTGGATGGCTTGTGACCTCACCCTTTATCATGTTGGCTGTCTGGTGGATGGCTTGTGATATCACCCTTCATCATTTTGGCTGTCTGGTGGATGGCTTGTGATATCACCCTTTATCATGTTGGCTGTCTGGTGGATGGCTTGTGATATCACCCTTTATCATGTTTACTGTCTGGTGGATGGCTTGTGACATCACCCTTTATCATGTTGACTGTCTGTTGGATGGCTTGTGACATCACCCTTTATCATGTTGACTGTCTGGTGGATGGCTTGTGATATCACCCTTTATCATGTTGACTGTCTGGTGGATGGCTTGTGACATCACCCTTTATCATGTTGACTGTCTGGTGGATGGCTTGTGACATCACCCTTTATCATGTTGACTGTCTGGTGGATGGCTTGTGACATCACCCTTTATCATGTTGGGTGTCTGATGGATGGCTTGTGACATCACCCTTTATCATGTTGGGTGTCTGGTGGATGGCTTGTGACATCACCCTTTATCATGTTGGCTGTCTGGTGGATGGCTTGTGATATCACCCTTTATCATGTTGGCTGTCTGGTGGATGGCTTGTGATATCATCCTTCATCATGTTGGCTGTCTGGTGGATGGCTTGTGATATCACCCTTTATCATGTTGGGTGTCTGGTGGATGGCTTGTGACATCACCCTTTATCATGTTGGGTGTCTGGTGGATGGCTTGTGATATCACCCTTTATCATGTTGGCTGTCTGGTGGATGGCTTGTGATATCACCCTTTATCATGTTGGCTGTCTGGTGGATGGCTTGTGACATCACCCTTTATCATGTTGGGTGTCTGGTGGATGGCTTGTGACATCACCCTTTATCATGTTGGGTGTCTGGTGGATGGCTTGTGACATCACCCTTTATCATGTTGGGTGTCTGGTGGATGGCTTGTGACATCACCCTTTATCATGTTGACTGTCTGGTGGATGGCTTGTGACATCACCCTTTATCATGTTGGGTGTCTGGTGGATGGCTTGTGACATCACCCTTTATCATGTTGGCTGTCTGGTGGATGGCTTGTGTCATGACGTGGCCCTCTTTGGATATAGCAAGCACCAACTGTCTCTCTCTCTCACCACCTCTCTCTTCCTCCTATACCAAGGCTCTGTTATCTCAGGTCGTAAATTCATGGAGGAGACTCTCTCCCTCATGCAGTATAGAAAGAGAAAGGTTCACAGTAGAACAAAGGAACTTCTTCTACCTCACAGAACTTGAGAACTGAACAATATCCATGTTTTGGAGAATGTATAACCGGTCGGTGGAGAATCCAGCTACGACCGGTCCGTTTTGTTTAATGTTTTTGACCTCATTGAGAGACAATACAGCCACATTACCATAACTCTGTTTATATAAGAGTCTCCGTTATGAGATGTGCATCTAATTATTGTATAAAATGAATGAGTAAAGATGAAACTATTTGTGAAATTATGTAATGTGATTTTAAACTGCTAATGAAAGAGAATCCAATTCCCTTTAAAGTTTCACTAAGTCATTGGCACGCCCCCATGAGCACAGACATCGATCTGGCATCATGGGTCAGCCTTTTTACTGTGCCGAATAAAACCCACACCTGGAGAAGCCCACTTCAGACCATGTGTACCTCGAGCATCGAGGGGGCTAAGGTTTGAGTAGAGACCACAAAAACCACAGGACAAGCTAAGGTTGTAATGGTTGCTGAATTCTTAACCATGTGGTTAAACTGAGACTATCGATTCGACAGAATAAGAGCAACTCTTCGATACTAATTACTAGTCTGCAGCTAGAAGTTATGTCGACCTGAAATGCGAAGGCCGACAACCGCCGACACATCTATTCTATAAGAACATTTCTGAATGTTACTCTGAATTATCCATTCTAACCAAAGTCCCCAGGGATGCAGAGAGAATCTCAGATGATCTTTCCAACAGAAAAAGGACAATTCCAACAGAGATGACAACGACACACTGTATATATATATATTGATTGCAGTTATCCCGAATGAGTGAGCATTCATGTGCAAAGGATTTGCATTTAAATTATTATAATTATCAACTGTGTAGTGTCTTTTGTCTTTCATGCCCTTCTCAGTCCCTTTGTCTACCAAGCCGCCATACCGGTTTAGCCCACTAGGGCACACCCCCTATCGTTTCGTTGTAACCATACCTACTGTTTGTTTGTTATGCATTTCTGTGATTATTTAGTTAGTTAATAAATAAATTATTAAGATAATTGATGTATGGATGATTCATAGTGAAGGCTGGGTTCATGCAGATAAACAACAATTTACGACGTTTGGAATGAGACTAACGTGAGGTAAAGAATAATTCATTAATTAGAAGATTTATTGATCAGATATTAAAATATCTGAAGTTATATTAGGACAATTATAATTTTGTAATCTTAAGATTCTCCTTGGTGCCCCAACTTCCAAGGTAATTACATTTACATGATTTGTTTAATCAAGTAATAATAATTACAGAGAATATATTTGATAAAATAAGTATTCACTTTAATGATGCCAAAGACAGAACACTTGTGAAATTATCCTTTATCATGTTGGATGTCTGGTGGATGGCTTGTGTTATGGTGTTGGGGGACAAGGCCCTGTCTGGTAGATAGCTTTGTTGTGGTGTTGGGGGACCAGGCCCTGTCTGGTGGATGGCTTGTGTTATGGTGTTGGGGGACTAGGACCTGTCTGGTAGATTGCTTCGTTGTGGTGTTGGGGGACCAGGCCCTGTCTGGTAGATAGCTTTGTTGTGGTGTTGAGGGATCAGGCCCTGTCTGGTAGATAGCTTTGTTGTGGTGTTGGGGGACCAGGCCCTGTCTGGTAGATAGCTTTGTTGCGGTGTTGGGGGACCAGGCCCTGTCTGGTAGACAGCTTTGTTGTGGTGTTGAGGGATCAGGCCCTGTCTGGTAGATTGCATTGTTGTGGTGTTGGGGGACCAGGCCCTGTCTGGTAGATAGCTTTGTTGTGGTGTTGAGGGATCAGGCCCTGTCTGGTGGATAGCTTTGTTGTGGTGTTGAGGGATCAGGCCCTGTCTGGTAGATAGCTTGTGTTGTGGTGTTGGGGGACCAGGCCCTGTCTGGTAGATAGCTTTGTTGTGGTGTTGGGGGACCAGGCACTGTCTGGTAGATAGCTTTGTTGTGGTGTTGGGGGATCAGGCCCTGTCTGGTGGATAGCTTGTGTTGTGGTGTTGGGGGATCAGGCCCTGTCTGGTGGATAGCTTGTGTTGTGGTGTTGAGGGATCAGGCCCTGTCTGGTGGATAGCTTGCGTTGTGGTGTTGAGGGATCAGGCCCTGTCTGGTAGATAGCTTGTGTTGTGGTGTTGGGGGATCAGGCACTGTCTGGTAGACAGCTTTGTTGTGGCATTGGGGGACCAGGCCCTGTCTGGTGGATAGCTTTGTTGTGGTGTTGGGGGACCAGGCCCTGTCTGGTAGATAGCTTGTGTTGTGGTGTTCTGGGATCAGGCCCTGTCTGGTGGATAGCATGTGTTGTGGTGTTGAGGGATCAGGCCCTGTCTGGTAGATCGCTTTGTTGTGGTGTTGGGGGACCAGGCCCTGTCTGGTGGATAGCTTTGTTGCGGTGTTGGGGGACCAGGCCCTGTCTGGTGGATAGCATTGTTGCGGTGTTGGGGGAACAGGCCCTGTCTGGTAGATAGCTTTGTAGTGGTGTTGGGGGATCAGGCCCTGTCTGGAGGATAGCTTTGTTGCAGTGTTGGAGGACCAGGCCCTGTCTGGTAGATAGCTTTGTTGTGGTGTTGGGGGACCAGGCCCTGTCTGGTAGATAGCTTTGTTGTGGTGTTGGGGGACCAGGCCCTGTCTGGTAGATAGCTTTGTAGTGGTGTTGGGGGACCAGGCCCTGTCTGCTGGATAGCTTTGTTGTGGTGTTGGGGGATCAGGCCCTGTCTGGTAGATAGCTTGTGTTGTGGTGTTGGGGGACCAGGCCCTGTCTGCTGGATAGCTTTGTTGTGGTGTTGGGGAATCAGGCCCTATCTGTTGGATAGCTTGTGTTGTGGTGTTGAGGGATCAGGCACTGTCTGGTAGACAGCTTTGTTGTGGCATTGGGGGACCAGGCCCTGTCTGGTGGATAGCTTTGTTGTGGTGTTGGGGGACCAGGCCCTGTCTGGTAGATAGCTTGTGTTGTGGTGTTCTGGGATCAGGCCCTGTCTGGTGGATAGCATGTGTTGTGGTGTTGAGGGATCAGGCCCTGTCTGGTAGATCGCTTTGTTGTGGTGTTGGGGGACCAGGCCCTGTCTGGTGGATAGCTTTGTTGCGGTGTTGGGGGACCAGGCCCTGTCTGGTGGATAGCATTGTTGCGGTGTTGGGGGACCAGGCCCTGTCTGGTAGATAGCTTTGTAGTGGTGTTGGGGGATCAGGCCCTGTCTGGTGGATAGCTTTGTTGCAGTGTTGGGGGACCAGGCCCTGTCTGGTAGATAGCTTTGTTGTGGTGTTGGGGGACCAGGCCCTGTCTGGTAGATAGCTTTGTTGTGGTGTTGGGGGATCAGGCCCTGTCTGGTGGATAGCTTTGTTGTGGTGTTGGGGGACCAGGCCCTGTCTGGTAGATAGCTTTGTAGTGGTGTTGGGGGACCAGGCCCTGTCTGCTGGATAGCTTTGTTGTGGTGTTGGGGGATCAGGCCCTGTCTGGTGGATAGCTTGTGTTGTGGTGTTGGGGGACCAGGCCCTGTCTGCTGGATAGCTTGTGTTGTGGTGTTGAGGGATCAGGCCCTGTCTGCTGGATAGCTTTGTTGTGGTGTTGGGGAATCAGGCCCTATCTGTTGGATAGCTTGTGTTGTGGTGTTGAGGGATTAGTCCCTGTCTGGTGGATAGCTTGTGTTGTGGTGTTGAGGGATCAGGCCCTGTCTGGTAGATAGCTTGTGTTGTGGTGTTGGGGGATCAGGCACTGTCTGGTAGATAGCTTTGTTGTGGTATTGGGGGACCAGACCCTGTCTGGTGGATAGCTTTGTTGTGGTGTTGGGGGACCAGGCCCTGTCT
Organism: Oncorhynchus clarkii lewisi; assembly: GCF_045791955.1. NCBI lineage: Eukaryota > Metazoa > Chordata > Actinopteri > Salmoniformes > Salmonidae > Oncorhynchus > Oncorhynchus clarkii. The sequence goes on along the minus strand of NC_092164.1, from coordinate 13,112,929 downwards.
GGTAGATAGCTTTGTTGTGGTGTTGGGGGACCAGGCCCTGTCTGGTAGATAGCTTTGTTGTGGTGTTGGGGGACCAGGCCCTGTCTGGTAGATAGCTTTGTTGTGGTGTTGGGGGATCAAGCCCTGTCTGGTGGATAGCTTGTGTTGTGGTGTTGGGGGATCAGGCCCTGTCTGGTGGATAGCTTGTGTTGTGGTGTTGAGGGATCAGGCCCTGTCTGGTGGATAGCTTGCGTTGTGGTGTTGAGGGATCAGGCCCTGTCTGGTAGAGAGCTTGTGTTGTGGTGTTGGGGGATCAGGCACTGTCTGGTAGATAGCTTTGTTGTGGTATTGGGGGACCAGGCCCTGTCTGGTGGATAGCTTTGTTGTGGTGTTGGGGGACCAGGCCCTGTCTGGTAGATAGCTTTGTTGTGGTGTTGGGGGACCAGGCCCTGTCTGGTGGATAGCTTGCGTTATGGTGTTGGCGGACCAGGCCCTGTCTGCTGGATAGCTTTGTTGTGGTGTTGGGGGATCAGGCCCTGTCTGGTAGATAGCATGTGTTCTGGTGTTGGGGGACCAGGCCCTGTCTGGTAGATAGCTTTGTTGTGGTGTTGGGGGAATCAGGCCCTGTCTGGTAGATAGCTTTGTTGTGGTGTTGGGGGACCAGGCCCTGTCTGGTGGATAGCTTTGTAGTGGTGTTGGGGGACCAGGCCCTGTCTGCTGGATAGCTTTGTTGTGGTGTTGGGGGATCAGGCCCTGTCTGGTGGATAGCTTTGTTGTGGTGTTGGGGAATCAGGCCCTATCTGTTGGATAGCTTGTGTTGTGGTGTTGAGGGATCAGTCCCTGTCTGGTGGATAGCTTGTGTTGTGGTGTTGGGGGATCAGGCACTGTCTGGTAGATAGCTTTGTTGTGGTATTGGGGTACCAGGCCCTGTCTGGTGGATAGCTTTGTTGTGGTGTTGGGGGACCAGGCCATGTCTAATAGATAGCTTTGTTGTGGTGTTGGGGGACCAGGCCCTGTCTGGTGGATAGCTTGTGTTATGGTGTTGGGGGACCAGGCCCTGTCTGCTGGATAGCTTTGTTGTGGTGTTGGGGGATCAGGCCCTGTCTGGTAGATAGCCTGTGTTCTGGTGTTGGGGGACCAGGCCCTGTCTGGTAGATAGCTTTGTTGTGGTGTTGGGGGAATCAGGCCCTGTCTGGTAGATAGCTTTGTTGTGGTGTTGGGCGACCAGGCGCTGTCTGGTGGATAGCTTTGTTGTGGTGTTGGGGGATCAGGCCCTGTCTGCTGGATGGCTTTGTTGTGGTGTTGGGGTATCAGGCCCTGTCTGCTGGATAGCTTTGTTGTGGTGTTGGGGGACCAGGCCCTGTCTGGTGGATAGCTTTGTTGCGGTGTTGGGGGACCAGGCCTTGTCTGGTAGATAGCTTTGTTGTGGTGTTGGGGGACCAGGCCCTGTCTGGTAGATAGCTTTGTTGTGGTGTTGGGGGACCAGGCCCTGTCTGGTGGATAGCTTTGTTGTGGTGTTGGGGGATCAGGCCCTGTCTGGTGGATAGCTTGTGTTGTGGTGTTGAGGGATCAGGCCCTGTCTGGTGGATAGCTTTGTTGTGGTGTTATGGGACCAGGCCCTGTCTGGTAGATAGCTTTGTTGTGGTGTTGAGGGATCAGGCCCTGTCTGGTGGATAGCTTTGTTGTGGTGTTGAGGGATCAGATCCTGTCTGGTGGATAGCTTGCGTTATGTTGTTCTGGGATCAGGCCCTGTCTGGTAGATAGCTTGTGTTGTGGTGTTGGGGGACCAGGGCCTGTCTGGTAGATAGCTTTGTTGTGGTGTTGGGGGACCAGGCACTGTCTGGTGGATAGCTTGTGTTGTGGTGTTGGGGGATCAGGCACTGTCTGGTAGACAGCTTTGTTGTGGCATTGGGGGACCAGGCCCTGTCTGGTGGATAGCTTTGTTGTGGTGTTGGGGGACCAGGCCCTGTCTGGTGGAAAGCTTTGTTGCGGTGTTGGGGGACCAGGCCCTGTCTGGTGGATAGCTTGTGTTGTGGTGTTGGGGGACTAGGCCCTATCTGGTGGATAGCTTTGTAGTGGTGTTGGGGGACCAGGCCCTGTCTGCTGGATAGCTTTGTTGTGGTGTTGGGGGATCAGGCCCTGTCTGGTGGATAGCTTTGTTGTGGTGTTGGGGAATCAGGCCCTATCTGTTGGATAGCTTGTGTTGTGGTGTTGAGGGATCAGTCCCTGTCTGGTGGATAGCTTGTGTTGTGGTGTTGGGGGATCAGGCCCTGTCTGGTGGATAGCTTGTGTTGTGGTGTTGAGGGATCAGCCCCTGTCTGGTGGATAGCTTGCGTTGTGGTGTTGAGGGATCAGGCCCTGTCTGGTAGATAGCTTGTGTTGTGGTGTTGGGGGATGAGGCACTGTCTGGTAGATAGCTTTGTTGTGGTATTGGGGGACCAGACCCTGTCTGGTGGATAGCTTTGTTGTGGTGTTGGGGGACCAGGCCCTGTCTGGTAGATAGCTTTGTTGTGGTGTTGGGGGACCAGGCCCTGTCTGGTAGATAGCTTTGTTGTGGTGTTGGGGGACAAGGCCCTGTCTGGTAGATAGCTTTGTTGTGGTGTTGGGGGATCAGGCCCTGTCTGGTGGATAGCTTGTGTTGTGGTGTGGGGGATCAGGCCCTGTCTGGTGGATAGCTTGTGTTGTGGTGTTGAGGGATCAGGCCCTGTCTGGTGGATAGCTTTGTTGTGGTGTTGAGGGACCAGGCCCTGTCTGGTAGATAGCTTTGTTGTGGTGTTGGGGTATCAGGCCCTGTCTGCTGGATAGCTTTGTTGTGGTGTTGGGGGACCAGGCCCTGTCTGGTGGATAGCTTTGTTGCGGTGTTGGGGGACCAGGCCTTGTCTGGTAGATAGCTTTGTTATGGTGTTGGGGGACCAGGCCCTGTCTGGTAGATAGCTTTGTTGTGGTGTTGGGGGACCAGGCCCTGTCTGGTGGATAGCTTTGTTGTGGTGTTGGGGGATCAGGCCCTGTCTGGTGGATAGCTTGTGTTGTGGTGTTGAGGGATCAGGCCCTGTCTGGTGGATAGCTTTGTTGTGGTGTTGGGGGACCAGGCCCTGTCTGGTAGATAGCTTTGTTGTGGTGTTGGGGGAATCAGGCCCTGTCTGGTAGATAGCTTTGTTGTGGTGTTGGGGGACTAGGCCCTGTCTGGTGGATAGCTTTGTAGTGGTGTTGGGGGACCAGGCCCTGTCTGCTGGATAGCTTTGTTGTGGTGTTGGGGGATCAGGCCCTGTCTGGTGGATAGCTTTGTTGTGGTGTTGGGGAATCAGGCCCTATCTGTTGGATAGCTTGTGTTGTGGTGTTGAGGGATCAGTCCCTGTCTGGTGGATAGCTTGTGTTGTGGTGTTGGGGGATCAGGCCCTGTCTGGTAGATAGCTTGCGTTGTGGTGTTGAGGGATCAGGCCCTGTCTGATAGATAGCTTGTGTTGTGGTGTTGGGGGATGAGGCACTGTCTGGTAGATAGCTTCGTTGTGGTATTGGGGGACCAGACCCTGTCTGGTGGATAGCTTTGTTGTGGTGTTGGGGGACCAGGCCCTGTCTGGTAGATAGCTTTGTTGTGGTGTTGGGGGACCAGGCCCTGTCTGGTAGATAGCTTTGTTGTGGTGTTGGGGGATCAGGCCCTGTCTGGTGGATAGCTTGTGTTGTGGTGTGGGGGATCAGGCCCTGTCTGGTGGATAGCTTGTGTTGTGGTGTTGAGGGATCAGGCCCTGTCTGGTGGATAGCTTTGTTGTGGTGTTGAGGGACCAGGCCCTGTCTGGTAGATAGCTTTGTTGTGGTGTTGGGGTATCAGGCCCTGTCTGCTGGATAGCTTTGTTGTGGTGTTGGGGGACCAGGCCCTGTCTGGTAGATAGCTTTGTTGTGGTGTTGGGGGACCAGGCCCTGTCTGGTGGATAGCTTTGTTGTGGTGTTGGGGGATCAGTCCCTGTCTGGTGGATAGCTTGTGTTGTGGTGTTGAGGGATCAGGCCCTGTCTGGTGGATAGCTTGTGTTGTGGTGTTGAGGGATCAGGCCCTGTCTGGTAGATAGCTTGTGTTGTGGTGTTGAGGGATCAGGCCCTGTCTGGTGGATAGCTTGTGTTGTGGTGCTGGGGGACCAGGCCCTGTCCGGTAGATAGCTTTGTTCTGGTGTTGGGGGATCAGGCCCTGTCTGGTACATAGCTTTGTTGTGGTGTTGGGGGATCAGGCCCTGTCTGGTAGATAGCTTTGTTGTGGTGTTGGGGGACCAGGCCCTGTCTGGTAGATAGCTTTGCTGTGGTGTTGGGGGATTAGCCCCTGTCTGGTGGATAGCTTGTGTTGTGGTTTTGGGGGATCAGGCCCTGTCTGCTGGATGGCTTTGTTGTGGTGTTGGGGTTTCAGGCCCTGTCTGCTGGATAGCTTTGTTGTGGTGTTGAGAGATCAGGCCCTGTCTGGTAGATAGCTTTGTTGTGGTGTTGGGGGACCAGGCCCTGTCTGGTGGATAGCTTTGTTGCGGTGTTGGGGCAGCAGGCCCTGTCTGGTAGATAGCTTTGTTGTGGTGTTGGGGAACCAGGCCCTGTCTGGTAGATAGCTTTGTTGTGGTGTTGGGGGATCAGGCCCTGTCTGCTGGATGGCTTTGTTGTGGTGTTGAGGGATCAGGCCCTGTCTGGTAGATAGCTTTGTTGTGGTGTTGGGGGACCAGGCCCTGTCTGGTGGATAGCTTTGTTGTGGTGTTGGGGGATCAGGCCCTGTCTGCTGGATGGCTTTGTTGTGGTGTTGGGGTATCAGTCCCTGTCTGCTGGATAGCTTTGTTGTGGTGTTGGGGGACCAGGCCCTGTCTGGTGGATAGCTTTGTTGCGGTGTTGGGGGACCAGGCCTTGTCTGGTAGATAGCTTTGTTGTGGTGTTGTGGGACCAGGCCCTGTCTGGTAGATAGCTTTGTTGTGGTGTTGGGGGACCAGGCCCTGTCTGGTGGATAGCTTTGTTGTGGTGTTGGGGGATCAGGCCCTGTCTGGTGGATAGCTTGTGTTGTGGTGTTGAGGGATCAGGCCCTGCCTGGTAGATAGCTTGTGTTGTGGTGTTGAGGGATCAGGCCCTGTCTGGTGGATAGCTTTGTTGTGGTGTTGGGGGACCAGGCCCTGTCTGGTAGATAGCTTTGTTGAGGTGTTGGGGGAATCAGGCCCTGTCTGGTAGATAGCTTTGTTGTGGTGTTGGGGGACCAGGCCCTGTCTGGTAGATAGCTTTGTTGTGGTGTTGAGGGATCAGGCCCTGTCTGGTAGATAGCTTTGTAGTGGTGTTGGGGGATCAGGCCCTGTCTGGTGGATAGCTTGTGTTATGGTGTTGGGGGACCAGGCCCTGTCTGCTGGATAGCTTTGTTGTGGTGTTGGGGAATCAGGCCCTGTCTGGTGGATAGCTTTGTTGTGGTGTTGGGGGATCAGGCCCTGTCTGGTGGATAGCTTGTGTTGTGGTGTTTAGGGATCAGGCCCTGTCTGGTGGATAGCTTGTGTTGTTGTGTTGGGGGATCAGGCCCTGTCTGGAAGATAGCTTGTGTTGTGGTGTTGAGGGAACAGGCCCTGTCTGGTGGATAGCTTGTGTTGTGGTGTTGGGGGATCAGGCCCTGTCTGGTGGATAGCTTGTGTTGTGGTGTTGAGGGATCAGGCCCTGTCTGGTAGATAGCTTGTGTTGTGGTGTTGAGGGATCAGGCCCTGTCTGGTGGATAGCTTGTGTTGTGGTGTTGGGGGATCAGTCCCTGTCTGGTGGATAGCTTGTGTCGTGGTGTTGAGGGATCAGGCCCTGTCTGGTAGATAGCTTTGTTGTGGTGTTGAGGGATCAGGCCCTGTCTGGTAGATAGTTTTGTTGTGGTGTTGGGGGATCAGGCCTTGTCTGGTGGATAGCTTGTGTTGTGGTGTTGTGAGATTGGGCCGTGCTCTGGAATGAAGCTAATGCTGTCATCACGGTGATGGATGGAGATGCATCGAGTCCAGAACCTGCTCTGGTAGACGTTAGTCAGCCAATGGGCTCTGACCACCAAGATTTGAAAGGATGCAACGTGTCTAGAAAAACAGAGAGAGATGAACACGGTCCCTCTGCTGCTTCTCTGAATTGGCATCAAGATAACAGCTGTCTATCTGTCGGTCTCCAGCCCTGAAAACACATTTCAATGTTTGACGTTGATGTGACATTAAGCAGGTATCTTAAAAATGAAACAGACAGAATAACCTTCAGATAATTATGGTTTTAAGTGAAAACTCAGCTGCGTGTGTGTGTGTGTGTGTGTGTGTGTTTGTGTGTCTGTGTGTCTGTGTGTCCACCTCTCTTTGTGAGCTGGATGTTGGCCTGCCGTCTGCCGTTGCCATTCTCCACGAAGCAGGAGTAGTTCCCCAGATCAGCCTCTTCCACCGAGTCAATGGTCAGGGTGATCGACACCTCCTGCTCTCCCAGGTGCTCCCGGATAAGCCTGCAGAGAAGACAATAGAAGAGGAGAAGAGAATAGGAGAAGAGAGAAGCAGAGAGGAGAGGAGAACGTAGACAAAAGGAGAGAGAAAAGGAGAGAAGAGGAGAGGAGAAGAGAGAAGGGAGAAGAGAGAACAGAGAAGAGAACGTCTCTGTGAGGATTCTGTCTGTGATTGATTGACAATTACCAAGCATTATCCACCTCACTGTGACTTGATTACCCAGGAGGGCTGGCTTGGGGGGCAGATTAGTGAGGATGCTAATTACACTGGAGACGTGACTTGACATGAATTGGCCTTGATACAGATTGTGGACAGAATAGCAGTAAAAGCATCAACACAAGTGATGGTACACTTTACAAACCATGGATGGCCATAATACCACAAAGACAGCATACATTAAAAACTTGAAGTGGTCAGTCATCATTATTACAGACTTTACAGTCATTTCAATGAAAGTCAACAGCATTGTTTCAGCTCGCACAGTGTTGTAAGATAACTAGATAAATAATGAGGTTGAAAAAGTATCTTCTTATAGCGGCATGCTGCTATGGAAACAGAGGAACGGCAGAGAAAAACAATATGAGTTAAAAAGTAAAGGAATCTCTCCTGCTAGGCACACACAGAGCAGGCGGAACAAATGGAAAAATAATGATCTCTATTCTTTAGTGTTTACAGATATCGGCCGCCATTCTGTCTCTTTTATGACACTGAGCCTAATGACGTGGAGACGCTCAACAGACTATATAGTAGACTAGATACAGAGACTGACGTGGAGACGTTCAACAGACTATATAGTAGACTAGATACAGAGACTGACGTGGAGACGTTCAACAGACTATATAGTAGACTAGATACAGAGACTGACGTGGAGACGTTCAACAGACTATATAGTAGACTAGATACAGAGACTGACGTGGAGACGTTCAACAGACTATATAGTAGACTAGATACAGAGACTGACGTGGAGACGATCAACAGACTATATAGTAGACTAGATACAGAGACTGACGTGGAGACGTTCAACAGACTATATAGTAGACTAGATACAGAGACTGACGTGGAGACGTTCAACAGACTATATAGTAGACTAGATACAGAGACTGACGTGGAGACGTTCAACAGACTATATAGTAGACTAGATACAGAGACTGACGTGGAGACGTTCAACAGACTATATAGTAGACTAGATACAGAGACTGACGTGGAGACGTTCAACAGACTATATAGTAGACTAGATACAGAGACTGACGTGGAGACGATCAACAGACTATATAGTAGACTAGATACAGAGACTGACGTGGAGACGTTCAACAGACTATATAGTAGATTAGATACAGAGACTGACGTGGAGACGTTCAACAGACTATATAGTAGACTAGATACAGAGACTGACGTGGAGACGTTCAACAGACTATATAGTAGACTAGATACAGAGACTGACGTGGAGACGTTCAACAGACTATATAGTAGACTAGATACAGAGACTGACGTGGAGACGATCAACAGACTATATAGTAGACTAGATACAGAGACTGACGTGGAGACGTTCAACAGACTATATAGTAGACTAGATACAGAGACTGACGTGGAGACGTTCAACAGACTATATAGTAGACTAGATACAGAGACTGACGTGGAGACGTTCAACAGACTATATAGTAGACTAGATACAGAGACTGACGTGGAGACGTTCAACAGACTATATAGTAGACTAGATACAGAGACTGACGTGGAGACGTTCAACAGACTATATAGTAGACTAGATACAGAGACTGACGTGGAGACGATCAACAGACTATATAGTAGACTAGATACAGAGACTGACGTGGAGACGTTCAACAGACTATATAGTAGATTAGATACAGAGACTGACGTGGAGACGTTCAACAGACTATATAGTAGACTAGATACAGAGACTGACGTGGAGACGTTCAACAGACTATATAGTAGACTAGATACAGAGACTGACGTGGAGACGTTCAACAGACTATATAGTAGACTAGATACAGAGACTGACGTGGAGACGTTCAACAGACTATATAGTAGACTAGATACAGAGACTGACGTGGAGACGTTCAACAGACTATATAGTAGACTAGATACAGAGACTGACGTGGAGACGTTCAACAGACTATATAGTAGACTAGATACAGAGACTGACGTGGAGACGTTCAACAGACTATATAGTAACTAGATACAGAGACTGACGTGGAGACGATCAACAGACTATATAGTAGACTAGATACAGAGACTGACGTGGAGACGATCAACAGACTATATAGTAGACTAGATACAGAGACTGACGTGGAGACGATCAACAGACTATATAGTAGACTAGATACAGAGACTGACGTGGAGACGTTCAACAGACTATATAGTAGACTAGATACAGAGACTGACGTGGAGACGATCAACAGACTATATAGTAGACTAGATACAGAGACTGACGTGGAGACGATCAACAGACTATATAGTAGACTAGATACAGAGACTGACGTGGAGACGTTCAACAGACTATATAGTAACTAGATACAGAGACTGACGTGGAGACGATCAACAGACTATATAGTAGACTAGATACAGAGACTGACGTGGAGACGTTCAACAGACTATATAGTAGATTAGATACAGAGACTGACGTGGAGACGATCAACAGACTATATAGTAGACTAGATACAGAGACTGACGTGGAGACGTTCAACAGACTATATAGTAGATTAGATACAGAGACTGACGTGGAGACGTCACCCGTTTCAGCCCATCATATAACCCAGAGGTGTTATGTGTGAGAGGTAAGCCTAGAGGTTAAATGACTTCAGTCCTCTCTTGAGAGAGTTGAAGCATCTGTAATCATTTGCTTCTCATGACCATCTTGTCCTCCCCGTCTGTAATGTGGGATCACTGTACAGTAGTTCACAAACAAGAGAACAGAATCATTTGATGATGGGGAGTTACCGGGGTGATAGACGACTAAATCCCTCTCCATGATGAAGGAAGTTTCTGATTAACTTCCCCAACGTCATGGAGCCCAGACCAGGCTTTGTGGAATCTAGCTCCGACTACATTGATTCTCCCAAGATCAACACTTCAAAACATTTTAATTATTAAACGGCCACCTTGTACCTATGTTTGTCCTCTGTAGTTGCATTCCTTTCTGTTTGCTGGAATCCATACTATTTCAATAAACGTTAATAAAATATAACCACAGACTGTTTGCTCATTGCTGTTGTTCTAAGATGGCAAATCAGCACAAATGCACATGTGCTAATTTAATCTCAACAAGTAAACAGTTGTTGGTGGTATTTGATTCATGTTTATTGAAAAGGTATGGATTTCAGCAACTACAGACGGCATCATCCTCCTCCATCCCTCTCCATCCCTCTTATCCTCATCAATCCCTCTCCATCCCTCTTATCCTCATCCATCCCTCTCCAGCCCTCTTATCCTCCTCTATCCCTCTCCAGCCCTCTTATCCTCCTCCATCCCTCTCCATCCCTCTTATCCTCCTCCATCCCTCTCCATCCCTCTTATCCTCACCCATCCCTCTTATCCTCCTCCATCATCCCTCTTATCCTCCTCCATCCCTCTCCAGCCCTCTTATTCTCCTCCATCCCTCTCCAGCCCTCTTATCCTCCTCCATCCCTCTTATCCTCCTCCATCCCTCTCCAGCCCTCTTATCCTCCTCCATCCCTCTCCATCCTCCTCCTCCATGCCTCTCCACCCCTCTTATACTCCTCCATCCCTCTCCAGCCCTCTTATCCATCTCCATCCCTCTCCATCCTCCTCCTCCATCCCTCTCCAGCCCTCTTATCATCCCCCATCCCTCTCCAGCCCTCTTATCCCGCACCATCCCTCTCCAGCCCTCTTATCCTCCTCCATCCCTCTCCAGAACTCTTATCCTCCTCCATCCCTCTACAGCCCTCTTATCCTCCTCCATCCCTCTTATCCTCCTCTATCCCTCTCCATCCTCCTCCATCCCTCTCCATCCTCCTCCATCCCTCTACATCCTCCTCCATCCCTCTACATTCTCCTCCAATCCTCTACATCCTCCTACATCCCTCTATATCCTCTTCCATTCCTCTCCATCCACCTCCATCCCTCTATATCCCCCTCTATCCCTCTCCATCCTCCTCCATCCCTCTCCAACCCCCCTCATCCCTCTACATCCCTCTATATCCCTCTCTATCCATCTCCATCAACCTCCATCCCTCTCTATCCCTCTCCATCCTCCTCCATCCCTATCCATCCCTCTCCACCCTCCTGCATCCCTCTATATCCTCCTCCATTCCTCTCCATCCACCTCCATCCCTCTCTATCCCTCTCCATCCTCCTCCATCCCTCTCCATCCTCCTCCATCCTCCTCCATCCCTCTCCATCCCTCTCCATCTCCCTCCATCCACCTCCATCCCTCTCTATCCCTCTCTATTCACCTCCATCCCTCTATCCCTCTCCATCCACCTCCATCCCTCTCCATCCCTCTATATCCCTCTCCATCCACCTCCATCTCTCTATATCCCTCTCCATCCCTATCCATCCTCCTTCATCCCTCTCTATCCCTCTCCATCCACCTCCATCCCTCTATATCCCTCTCCATCCACCTCCATCCCTCTTATATCCCTCTTTCACTCTCTATCCCTCTCTATCTCTCTCCATCCACCTCCATCCCTCTATATCCCTCTCCATCCCTATCCATCCTCTTTCATCCCTCTCTATCCCTCTCTATCCCTCTCCATCCTCCTCCATCCCTCTCCATCCTACATCCCTCTCTATCCCTCTCCATCCCTCTATATCCCTCTCCATCCACCTCCATCCCTCTCCATCCACCACCATCCCTCTCCATCCACCTCCATCCCTCTATATCCCTCTCCGTCCACCTCCATCCCTCTATATCCCTCTCTATCCCTCTCCATCCACCTCCATCCCTCTCTATCCCTCTCCATCCTCCTCCATCCCTCTCCATCCACCTCCATCCCTCTATATCCCTCTCCATCCACCTCCATCCCTCTATATCCCTCTCTATCCCTCTCCATCCACCTCCATCCCTCTCTATCCCTCTCCATCCTCCTCCATCCATCTCTAGCCCTCTCCATCCTCCTCCATCCCTCTCCATCCCTCTCTATCCCTCTCCATCCACCTCCATCCCTCTCCATCCCTCTCCATCCACCTCCATCCCTCTCCATCCCTCTCCATCCATGTGCCAATTGAATCTCAACAAGTAAACAGTCGGTGGTCGTATTTGATTAATGTTTATTGAAAAGGTATGGATTTCAGAAAACAAAGAAAGGAAAGCAACTACAACCAACATCCTCCTCCTCCATCCCTCTCCAGCCCTCTTATCCTCCTACATCCCTCTCCAGCCCTCTTAACCTCCTCCATCCCTCTCTAGCCCTCTTATCCTCCTCCACCCCTCTTATCCTCCTCCATCCCTCTCCAGCCCTCTTATCCTCCTCCATCCCTCTCCATCCTCCTCCATCCCTCTCCATCCACCTCCATCCCTCTATATCCCTCTCTATCCCTCTCCATCCTCCTCCATCCCTCTATATCCTCCTCCATCCCTCTCCATCCTCCTCCATCCCTCTACATCCTTCTCCATCCCTCTATATCCTCCTCCATCCCTCTCTATCCCTCTCCATCCACCTCCATCCCTCTATATCCCTCTATATCCCTCTCCATCCCTCTCTATCCCTCTCCAGCCACCTCCATCCCTCACCATCCTCCTCCATCCCTCTCCATCCCCCTCCATCCACCTCCATCCCTCTATATCCCTCTCTATCCCTCACAGCCTCCTCCATCCCCCTCTATCCCTCTCAATCCCTCTCCATACTCCTCCATCCCTCTCCATCCCTCTCTATCCCTCTCCATCCTCCTCCATCCCTCTCTATCCCTCTCCATCCACCTCCATCCCTCTCTATCCCTCTCCGTCCTCCTCCATCCCTCTCCATCCCCCTCCATCCACCATCCCTCTCTATCCCTCTCAATCCACCTCCATCCCTCTATATCCCTCTATACCCCTCTCCATCCACCTCCATCCCTCTCTATCCCTCTCCGTCCACTTCCATCCCTCTATATCCCTCTCCATCCTCCTCCATCCCTCTATATCCTCCTCCATCCCTCTCCATCCTCCTCCATCCTCCTCCATCCCTCTCTATCCCTCTCCATCCTCCTCCATCCCTCTATATCCTCCTCCATCCCTCTATATCCCTCTCCATCCTCCTCCATCCCTCTACATCTTCCTCCATCCCTCTATATTCTCCTCCATCCCTCTCTATCCCTCTCCATCCACCTCCATCCACCTCCATCCCTCTCCATCCCTCTCCATCCTCCTCCATCCCTCTCCATCCTCCTCTATCCCTTTCTATCCCTCTCCATCCCTCTCCATCCCCCTCTATCCCTCTCTATCTCTATCAATGCCCCTCTATCCCTCTCCATCCACCTCCATCCCTATCTATCCCTTTCCATCCACCTCCATCCCTATCCATCCCTGTCCATCCCTCTCCATCCCCCTCCATCCACCTCCATCCCTCTCTATCCCTCTCCATCCACCTCCATCCCTCCATTTCCCTCTATATCCCTCTCCATCCACCTCCATCCCTCTATATCCCTCTCTATCCCTCTCCATCCACCTCCATCCCTCTATATCCATCTCTATCCCTCTCCATCCACCTCCATCCCTCTCTATCCCTCTCCATCCCTCTATTCCCCTCTATATCACTCTCCATCCACCGCCATCCCTCTATATCCCTCTCTATCCCTCTCCATCCTCCTCCATCCCTCTCTATCCCTCTCCATCCTCCTCCATCCCTCTCTATCCCTCTCCATCCACCTCCATCCCTCTCTATTCCTCTCCATCCCTCTATTTCCCTCTATATCCCTCTCCATCCACCTCCATCCCTCTATATCCCTCTCTATCCTTCTCCCTCCTCCTCCATCCTCCTCCATCCCTCTATATCCTCCTCCATCCCTCTATATCCTCCTCCATCCCTCTATATCCCTCTCCATCCTCCTCCATCCCTCTACATCCTCCTCCATCCCTCTATATTCTCCTCCATCCCTCTCTATCCTTCTCTTGATTACCAACATCGACGAGACGGCTTACAGGGAAGAGGTGAGGGCCCTCGGAGTGTGATGTCAGGAAAATAACCTCACACTTAACGTCAACAAAACAAAGGAGATGATTGTGGACTTCAGGAAACAGCAGAGAGAGCACCCCCCTATCCACATCGATGGGACAGTAGCGGAGAGGGTAGTAAGTTTTAAGTTCCTCGGCGTACACATCACAGACAAACTGAATTGGTGCACCCACACAGACAGCATCGCGAAGAAGGCGCAGCAGCGCCTCTTCAACCTCAGGAGGCTGAAGAAATTGGCTGTATACAGTTGCCTGGTACGGCAACTGCTCCGCCCACAACCGTAAGGCTCTCCAGAGGGTAGTGAGGTCTGCACAACGCATCACCGGGGGCAAACTACCTGCCCTCCAGGACACCTACACCACCCGATGTCACAGGAAGGCCATAAAGATCATCAAGGACAACAACCACCCGAGCCACTGCCTGTTCACCCTGCTATCATCCAGAAGGCGAGGTCAGTACAGGTGCATCAAAGCTGGGACCGAGAGATTGAAAAACAGCTTCTATCTCAAGGCCTTCAGACTGTTAAACAGCCACCACTAACATTGAGTGGCTGCTGCCAACACACTGACTCAACTCCAGCCACTTTAATAATGGGAATTGATGTAAAATATATCACTAGTCACTTTAAACAATGCTACTTAATATAATGTTTACATACCCTACATTATTCATCTCATATGTATATGTATATACTGTACTCTATATCATCTACTACATCTTTATGTAATACATGTATCACTAGCCACTTTAAACTATGCCACTTTGTTTACATATCCTACATTACTCATCTCATATGTATACTCTGTACTCGATACCATCTACTGCATCTTGCCTATGCCGTTCTGTACCATCACTCATTCATATCTTTATGTACATATTCTTTATCCCTTTACACTTGTGTGTATAAGGTAGTAGTTTTGGAATTGTTAGGTTAGATTACTCGTTGGTTATTACTGCATTGTCGGAACTAGAAGCACAAGCATTTCGCTACACTCGCATTAACATCTGCTAACCATGTGTATGTTACAAATACATTTTATTTTATTTGATCCTCCTCCATCCCTCTCCATCCACCTCCTTCCCTCTCTATCCCTCTCCATCCACCTCCATCCCTCTCCATCCACCTCCATCCACCTCCCTCCCTCTATATCCCTCTCTATCCCCCTCCATCCACCTCCATCCCTCTCCATCCACCTCCAATCCTCTATATCCTCATCCATCCCTCTCCATCCACCTATATCCCTCTCCATCCCTCTCTATCCCTCTCCATCCCTCTATTCCCCTCTATATCACTCTCCATCCACCGCCATCCCTCTATATCCCTCTCTATCCCTCTCCATCCTCCTCCATCCCTCTCTATCCCTCTCCATCCTCCTCCATCCCTCTCTATCCCTCTCCATCCACCTCCATCCCTCTCTATTCCTCTCCATCCCTCTATTTCCCTCTATATCCCTCTCCATCCACCTCCATCCCTCTATATCCCTCTCTATCCTTCTCCCTCCTCCTCCATCCTCCTCCATCCCTCTATATCCTCCTCCATCCCTCTATATCCTCCTCCATCCCTCTATATCCCTCTCCATCCTCCTCCATCCCTCTACATCCTCCTCCATCCCTCTATATTCTCCTCCATCCCTCTCTATCCTTCTCTTGATTACCAACATCGACGAGACGGCTTACAGGGAAGAGGTGAGGGCCCTCGGAGTGTGATGTCAGGAAAATAACCTCACACTTAACGTCAACAAAACAAAGGAGATGATTGTGGACTTCAGGAAACAGCAGAGAGAGCACCCCCCTATCCACATCGATGGGAC
>NC_092164.1:13042566-13092566 GCF_045791955.1 Oncorhynchus clarkii lewisi | reverse complement strand
CATTAACAATGTCTACATTGTATTCCTGTGCCACGTTCGTTAAAAGGATTAGACCAAGGCACAGTGTGGTATGCGTACATTCTTATTTATTTAAAGAATGAACACTGAACAAACTAACAAATTGAACCGTGAAGCTATACAAACGAGTGCTGACAGGCAACACATAGACAAGATCCCACAAACACCAAAGGGAAAATGGCTACCTAAATATGATCCCCAATCAGAGACAACGATAAACAGCTGCCTCTGATTGAGAACCATATCAGGCCACCATAGACATACAAATCAACTAGACCTACAAAAACCCTAGACATACAAAAAACCCTAGACAATACAAGAACAAGTGTACCCACCCGAGTCACACCCTGACCTAACCAAAATATAAAGAAAACAGAGATATCTCAGGTCAGGGTGTGATATCCTGATCAATTTGATGTTATTTTAATAGACCATTTTTTTTGTTTCTTTCAAAAACAAGGACATTTCTAAGTGACCCCAAACTTTTGAAAAGTAGTTTATGTAAATTACTCAAATTAGGCTTTTTTGAGGTCAAGCTGAACAGGACATCAGTAGGCCTAGTCCACTTGCACAGATATTGCATTTTTTTGGGACAAATTGACTGGCCTCCTGAAGTGCCACCGTACACAGCACAGTCATTGGGAACGCCTATCCAATGCAGTGTGTAATGCAGTGTGTAATGCAGTGTGTAATGCAGTGTGTAATGCAGTGTGTAATGCAGTGTGTAATGCAGTGTGTAATGCAGTGTAGCCTAGTTGTATATACAGCATCCCAGCAGCACAACAACTTGGGAAGGAAGTACATTTTCTCAGAAATATAACTTTTCCCTGCCGTCACGTTGGTATGAAGAGATTCAGGAGACAGGCGCAGGAATGCGTAATAGTTTTTTTTATTATACCCCAAATTACGCCGTGGCGTGTAAAGGCACGGGGACGAAGACCAAACAAACAAGTACATAAAACACAGGGTAGAAACCCAAACAAAACTGCGAGGAGTACCTCGAATAAAAAACACACGCGCACAATGATTAACACACGGGACTAGACCCGTAATCATCTGCGCAATCCACAAGGGCACGAAAGCCAAAACACACAGCACAGGTCCTCACAGCACCAACGGACATTGTAACAATAATCAACAGCACCATGGTGAACAAAGGGCATATATATACAAATGCAATCAGTGGGAATGGGGGCCAGGTGTGTGCAATGAAAGTTCCAGAGGGATCCGTGACACATGTGTTTCTCCGAACATGCTCTTAGTATAGCCTATATTATAGGCCAGCCTTTCTCAAACTTGTTTGTGCCAGGGACACCCGGGAGTTGTGAAGGTGTTCTCAACAGCCAGTCTGCTGCGATATTTCAATTTTGTTGCAGCAAGCATCAGCCTGGTGGTCCCATACCTGTTTGTGTTGTAGGCCTATAGCAAACTTCTAAAGTGGAGAATAGATGGGAGAAAATGCCTCTATCCACTTTGTCTCTCCAGGTGCCCAGCTTTTTCTTGAAATCTGCAATTTTATTGTTTGCTTGGAAAATGTCACCTGCATGGTTTTGGTTGAGCAGTAGACTGGTCCGTAGGCCTACAGATCCCGATACAATGGTCCCATCGTAATCCATGTCCCGTGATGTACTCGTTCAGAACACAGAATATTTCACCTGCATGGTTTTGGTTGAGCAGTAGACTGGTCCGTAGGCCTACAGATCCCGATACAATGGTCCCATCGTAATCCATGTCCCGTGATGTACTCGTTCAGAACACAGAATATTTCACCTGCATGGTTTTGGTTGAGCAGTAGACTGGTCCTACAGATCCCGATACAATGGTCCCATCGTAATCCATGTCCCGGGATGTACTCGTTCAGAACACAGAATATTTCACCTGTGGTTTTATTCTGAGGAAACTCTCTGCAAGAAAGACATTCTTCACATATGTAGCTAATATATACAAGAAGTGGCATTTGAAATGTCACCCGTCTCATCTAATTGGATTACAAACCAATTTGATGTGCGGGCTCTGTCTAAAACCTCCATGTGATTCTATATCATCGACCAGATCCTGGATTCTACGCGTGACAGTGTCATTGGAACGTGGGATTTCACTGATCTTTGTAGCAGCAGATCAAACCTCTGGGCAAGCATCCACGACTGAGGGCATGACCAGCTTTTCAACTATAGTGAAAGGAGCCTGGCACTAGGAAATGTTATGAGAGAGGGAGTATGAAGCCTTCAGTTAACTCTCATTGTCTGTGAAAATATTGTGCAGCATTTTTGTTTGTTTGGTTTGAAATAAATAAAAAAATAGTCTGTTTTATCCTTGAGATGTGGAAGCTTTGCTTCTAAATGTCTGCTTATTTACAATGGCTTCATAGCATATCAGCTGAGGCAAGTCTGACATAACACACAGCCTGGGTTTGGTGGGCAACTGTTATTTGAAACAAATCCAGAGAGAGCGAGAGAGCGAGAGAGAGAGAGAGAGAGAGAGAGAGAGAGAGAGAGAGAGAGAGATAGAGAGAGAGAGAGAGAGAGAGAGAGAAGAGAGAGAGAGAGAGAGAGAGAGAGAGAGAGAGAGAGAGAGAGAGAGAGAGAGAGAGAGAGAGAGAGAGACTGCAGGTTGAGCAGCAGGGCTAGCTTGTGTGTGTGTGTTTGGTGTAGCTATAATTAGTCATGGCAACACAATTTGTTTACTGCTGCCTACATAGTTCAGCGCATTGCACAAGTAGTCCCACTGCACGTATTTATTTGAGTCAAATATGCCACAGACCACAAAAAAAATCTATATCATTTTCAAGATAAATATGCTGCAGACTGGAGAGCATTCCTCCGCAGACTGAGATTTGAGAAAGGCTTGTATAGGTTATGGATCATTTTAGTGAGACCACACGGGGCTCACTTGACATTGTGCTCCCAGCAGAAAATCAGGGATGAGGGGTATCATCGGGCACACATTAAATAATATAATAAGCAACTAATTATCAAATCCTGAGAAATATGACATTTTATTGATTACAAATTACATGACCCTGCCCTGGACAAAAAAACAACAACAAAACTAAACCTTCCCCATGACTGAAATTGAAAAAGCATGACCCTCCCCCATTTTCTTCTGGGTAACTATTGTGTGACCTAAGACAACTAGGTCTTCACATGTTCAATACTACAGCCTGGTCTCTGGACTCTCTCTCTCTCTGGTCTCTCTCTCTCTCTCTCTCTCTCTGGTCTCTCTCTCTGGACTCAATCCAATTCAATTCAAGGGGCTTTATTGGCATGGGATACATGTGTTAACATTGCCAAAGCAAGTGAGGTAGATAATATACAAAAGTGAAATAATTAATAAAAGTTAACAGTAAACATTACACATACAGAAGTTTCAAAACAATAAAGACATTACAAATGTCATATTATATATATATATATATATATATATATATATATATATATATATATATATACAGTGCCTTGCGGAAGTATTCGGCCCCCTTGAACTTTGCGACCTTTTGCCACATTTCAGGCTTCAAACATAAAGATATAAAACTGTATTTTTTTGTGAAGAATCAACAACAAGTGGGACACAATCATGAAGTGGAACGACATTTATTGGATATTTCAAACTTTTTTAACAAATCAAAAACTGAAAAATTGGGCGTGCAAAATTATTCAGCCCCTTTACTTTCAGTGCAGCAAACTCTCTCCAGAAGTTCAGTGAGGATCTCTGAATGATCCAATGTTGACCTAAATGACTAATGATGATAAATACAATCCACCTGTGTGTAATCAAGTCTCCATATAAATGCACCTGCACTGTGATAGTCTCAGAGGTCCGTTAAAAGCGCAGAGAGCATCATGAAGAACAAGGAACACACCAGGCAGGTCCGAGATACTGTTGTGAAGAAGTTTAAAGCCGGATTTGGATACAAAAAGATTTCCCAAGCTTTAAACATCCCAAGGAGCACTGTGCAAGCGATAATATTGAAATGGAAGGAGTATCAGACCACTGCAAATCTACCAAGACCTGGCCGTCCCTCTAAACTTTCAGCTCATACAAGGAGAAGACTGATCAGACATGCAGCCAAGAGGCCCATGATCACTCTGGATGAACTGCAGAGATCTACAGCTGAGGTGGGAGACGCTGTCCATAGGACAACAAACAGTCGTATATTGCACAAATCTGGCCTTTATGGAAGAGTGGCAAGAAGAAAGCCATTTCTTAAAGATATCCATAAAAAGTGTCGTTTAAAGTTTGCCACAAGCCACCTGGGAGACACATCAAACATGTGGAAGAAGGTGCTCTGGTCAGATGAAACCAAAATTGAACTTTTTGGCAACAATGCAAAACATTATGTTTGGCGTAAAAGCAACACAGCTCATCACCCTGAACACACCATCCCCACTGTCAAACATGGTGGTGGCAGCATCATGGTTTGGGCCTGCTTTTCTTCAGCAGGGACAGGGAAGATGGTTAATATTGATGGGAAGATGGATGGAGCCAAATACAGGACCATTCTGGAAGAAAACCTGATGGAGTCTGCAAAAGACCTGAGATTGGGACGGAGATTTGTCTTCCAACAAGACAATGATCCAAAACATAAAGCAAAATCTACAATGGAATGGTTCAAAAATAAACATATCCAGGTGTTAGAATGGCCAAGTCAAAGTCCAGACCTGAATCCAATCGAGAATCTGTGGAAAGAACTGAAAACTGCTGTTCACAAATGCTCTCCATCCAACCTCACTGAGCTCGCGCTGTTTTGCAAGGAGGAATGGGAAAAAAATTCAGTCTCTCGATGTGCAAAACTGATAGAGACATACCCCAAGCGACTTACAGCTGTAATCGCAGCAAAAGGTGGCGCTACAAAGTATTAATTTAAGGGGGCTTTTTGATTTGTTAAAAAAGTTTGAAATATCCAATAAATGTCGTTCCACTTCATGATTGTGTCCCACTTGCTGTTGATTCTTCACAAAAAAATACAGTTTTATATCTTTATGTTTGAAGCCTGAAATGTGGCAAAAGGTCGCAAAGTTCAAGGGGGCCGAATACTTTCGCAAGGCACTGTATATATATATATACACAGTGTTGTAACAATGTACAAATGGTTAAAGTACAAAAGGGAAAATAAATAAGCATAAATATGGGTTGTATTTACAATGGTGTTTGTTCTTCACTGGTTGCCCTTTTCTTGTGGCAACAGGTCACAAATCTTGCTGCTGTGATGGCACACTGGAATTTCATCCAGTAGATATGGGAGTTTATCAAAATTGGATTTGTTTTTGAATTCTTTGTGGATCTGTGTAATCTGAGGGAAATATGTGTCTCTAATATGGTCATACATTGGGCAGGAGGTTAGGAAGTGCAGCTCAGTTTCCACCTCATTTTGTGGGCAGTGAGCACATAGCCTGTCTTCTCTTGAGCGCCAGGTCTGCCTATGGCGGCCTTTCTCAATAGCAAGGCTATGCTCACTGAGTCTGTACATAGTCAAAGCTTCTAGTCTCTCTCTCTCTCTGGGTCTCTCAGTCACTCTCTCTCTCTGGGTCTCTCAGTCACTCTCTCTCTCTGGTCTCTCAGTCACTCTCTCTCTCTGGTCTCTCAGTTGCTCGCACTCTCTCTGGTCTCTCGGTCTCTCGCTCTCACTCTGGTCTCTCGGTTTCTCTCTCTGGTCTCTCAGTCTCTCTCCCCCTCTCCCTCCCTCCCTCCCTCCCTCCCTCCCTCCCTCCCTCCCTCCCTCCCTCCCTCCCTCCCTCCCTCTCGTTCTCTCTCTCTTTTTCATTGATTTATTCCAAGCCTAATTGGTATGAAGTCATCACCAGGTTTGGAGTGAAAGATCTGCTTCAGGTACTCTGAACCTGCTAGCTTACAGAGACGTTTCCAAATGTCATGCCTTTCACTGTCTCATCTCCTCTCTTCCCTGCTTTTCCCACTCCATGTTCCACCTAACCTTTACATTAGCTCACATCTGCCGAGCATGAGGATATGTGTCCAATGGAATATAGGTAGGGAAGGGGTCTGACAGCTGAGAGGCTTCGTCCCAAATTGCACCCTGTTCCCCACATAGTGCTTTACTTTTGACCAGAGCCCTCTAACTTTGCCCACCCCGATCTAGGGAATGGTGTGCCATTTGGTACCAGGGACTTCCTAATATGGATGCCGTACAAGGGGGTCACAAAAGAGGTTGGAGAAGCAAATTCTGGATGAAATGCATTGTTATTTAGGAGTAAAACCTGGATCAAATGCATCATTCGCATGGAGTTTTCTTTGAGACGTTTATATAATGATGAATTGATTCCTGTGGAGGTTTGAGTATATTGTGAGGGTAGTTACGGAAGGTGTTCCTGATGTAGCTACTGTTCTACAGAGGGAGGTCTCCGGACATATCAGAATGTGTTTTAAACATCAATGACCAATAGGAAAAACCAATAGGGACTCAAGTTAGCAAGTATGGAGTATTGTGGACTGCTGTTTTTCCTTGGAACTCTTATTCACTGGAGCAATAAGTGTTATTATGTGTTTTCAGCGTTTCCTGTTCTCTGTTGTTGTTATGGTAATGCTATGTCTGCCATGCCATGGTCAGTCCTGCTATAATTGCCCCTTGCGGACAAATAAAGCATATTGAAGTGAATTGGCTTGAATAAAAGCACAGCAAGACGCTGGATGGATGAATTGGATGGATGGACTGTTAGATTAACAGAGGAATGGATGGATGGACTATTGGATTAACAGAGGAATGGATGGACTATTGGATTAACACAGGAACGGGTGGACTGTTGGATTAACAGAGTAACGGATAGACTGTTGGATTAACAGAGGAACGGATGGACTGTTGGATTAACAGAGGAACGGATGGACTGTTGGATTAACAGAGTAACGGATGGACTATTGGATTAACACAGGAACGGATGGACTGTTGGATTAACAGAGGAACGGGTGGACTGTTGGATTAACAGAGGAACGGGTGGACTTTTGGATTAACACAGGAACGGATGGACTGTTGGATTAACAGAGGAACGGATGGACTGTTGGATTAACAGAGTAACGGATGGACTGTTGGATTAACAGAGTAACGGATAGACTGTTGGATTAACAGAGGAATGGGTGGACTGTTGGTTTAACAGAGAAATGGATGGACTGTTGGATTAACAGAGGATCGGATGGACTGTTGGATTAACAGAGGAATGGGTGGACTGTTGGTTTAACAGAGAAATGGATGGATGGACTGTTGGATTAACAGAGGATCGGATGGACTGTTGGATTAACAGAGGATCGGATGGACTGTTGGATTAACAGAGGAATGGATAGACTGTTGGATTAACAGAGGAATGGATGGACTGTTGGATTAACACAGGAACGGATGGAATGTTGGATTAACACAGGAATGGATGGATGGACTGTTGGATTAACGGAGGAATGAATTGATTGTTGGATTAACATAGGAATGGATGGATGGATTGTTGGATTAACAGAGGAATGGATGGATGGATTGTTGGATTAACGGACGGATGGATTGTTGGATTAACGGAGGAATGGATGGATGGATGGATAGTTGGATTAACATAGGAATGGATGGATGGACTGTTGGATTAACGGACGGATGGATTGTTGGATTAACGGAGGAATGGATGGATGGATGGATAGTTGGATTAACATAGGAATGGATGGATGGACTGTTGGATTAACGGACGGATGGATGGATTGTTGGATTAACGGAGGAATGGATGGATGGATTGTTGGATTAACAGAGGAATGGATGGACTGTTGGATTAACGAACAGATGGACGGATTGTGAAGACAAAGAGACTGATGCATCAACAGTTCCATGTCTGTGAGAGTCCCCTGGACAGGTACTGTATACGTACTAGTGATCCATGGAGTATTCAGCCCATGTGTGTGTGTGTGTGTGTGTGTGTGTGTGTGTGTGTGTGTGTGTGTGTGTGTGTGTGTGTGTGTGTGTGTGTGTGTGTGTATTTGTGTGTCTGTGTCTATTTATGTGTGTCTGTGTGTGTGTGTATTTGTGTGTGTGTGTGTGTGTGTGTGTGTGTGTGTATGTAAGTGTGTGTCTGTGCGTGTGTCTGTGTGTGTGTCTGCGTGTGTGCATGTGTGTGTCTGTGTGTGTCTATTTATGTGTGTCTGTGTGTGTGTATTTGTGTGTGTGTGTGTATGTAAGTGTGTGTCTGTGCGTGTGTCTGTGTGTGTGTCTGCGTGTGTGCATGTGTGTGTCTGTGTGTGTCTATTTATGTGTGTCTGTGTGTGTGTATTTGTGTGTGTGTGTGTGTGTGTGTCTGTGCGTGTGTATTTATGTGTGTCTGTGTGTGTGTGTATTTGTGTGTGTGTGTGTGTGTGTGTGTGTGTGTGTGTGTGTGTGTGTGTGTGTGTGTGTGTGTGTGTGTGTGTGTGTGTGTGTGTGTGTGTCTGTGTCTGTGTCTGTGTGTTTGTATATATGTGTCTGTGCGTGTGTGTGTGTGTGTGTGTGTGTGGGTGTGTGTGTTTGAGTGTGTGTATGTATTTATGTGTGTCTGTGTGTGTGTGGGTGTGTGTATATGTTTCTCCAAGGCTGAAGAGCAGAGCTGTTCCCACTAGATGCCCACAAATCAAAGTAAAAGAGAACTCCCAGAGTTCCCTTGCTCTCCTCTCCAGCTCAACTCAGTATAACTTTAGCATTCAAGACCAGCAACGTGATAAGCAAAGCAAGCAAGCCTGATCACTTTCAGAAAACACACACACGCCGTGCAATAATAAAGAATGCATGATCGCCTGAATTATTGACTAACGCCATTAAACATTCATTGATGTTATTGAAGAAATAGCTATGGCTGGTGACGGAAAAGTGACATTTTTCTAGTAGAGCTGTCAGAGTGTGGTGAGGTATTTGTGGTAACTGGCCTTTAAATGGTTGTTATTGCGCTGTGTGTCCCTGACTCTCTTGTATGAGGATAAATGCTCCTGACCTCCTCTGTATATGCATGCAAACACGGGAGGAGACATGTGCATAGGAATCACTAGGGCACCCGTTCTCATGGTAACAGCTTAATATATAAACACAATAATTTGAGTTTTCATGGTAACAGCTTAAAACATAATAACAATCACTTGGTGGGTGCTTATGTCTGTCCTATTTCACACATGTACAAGTGTGTATTAATACGTATGTGTTGTTTTGCATATCCCAACTCTCCTTGAGACACCCTGGGAGAGTGGTTTGAGACACCCTGGGAGAGTGGTGTGAGACACCCTGGGAGAGTGGTGTGAGACACCCTGGGAGAGTGGTGTGAGACACCCTGGGAGAGTGGAGTGAGACACCCTGGGAGAGTGGTGTGAGACACCCTGGGAGAGTGGTGTGAGACACCCTGGGAGAGTGGGGTATAAACACCCTGGGAGAGTGGAGTGAGACACCCTGGGAGAGTGGTGTGAGACACCCTGGGAGAGTGGGGTATAAACACCCTGGGAGAGTGGTGTGAGACACCCTGGGAGAGTGGTGTGAGACACCCTGGGAGAGTGGTGTGAGACACCCTGGGAGAGTGGTGTGAGACACCCTGGGAGAGTGGTGTGAGACACCCTGGGAGAGTGGGGTATAAACACCCTGGGAGAGTGGTGTGAGACACCCTGGGAGAGTGGTGTGAGACACCCTGGGAGAGTGGTGTGAGACACCCTGGGAGAGTGGGGTATAAACACCCTGGGAGAGGGGTGTGAGACACCCTGGGAGAGTGGTGTGAGACACCCTGGGAGAGTGGGGTATAAACACCCTGGGAGAGGGGTGTGAGACACCCTGGGAGAGTGGTGTGAGACACCCTGGGAGAGTGGTGTGAGACACCCTGGGAGAGTGGGGTAAGACACCCTGGGAGAGTGGTGTGAGACACCCTGGGAGAGTGGGGTGAGACACCCTGGGAGAGTGGTGTGAGACACCCTGGGAGAGTTGGGTGAGACACCCTGGGAGAGTGGGGTAAGACACCCTGGGAGAGTGGTGTGAGACACCCTGGGAGAGTGGTGTGAGACACCCTGGGAGAGTGGGGTGAGACACCCTGGGAGAGTGGGGTCACGGCCAGGGTCAGCCGTTATCAACGGTGACCCTGGAGCAATTAGGGTTATTAAGTGTCTTACTAACGGCCCATCGACAGCTTTTCACCTTGTTGGCTCAGCTTTCACACCCAAAGCTCTTAACCACCAGGGTGTCTGTAGCAGACACCCAGCTTAAACTTTACACCAGTGTCTTCCAGCCTGCCCATGAGTGAAAAGGCACATTAGAGAATAACAGTGTCTTCCAGTCTGCCCATGAGTGAAAAGGCACATTAGAGAATAACAGTGTCTTCCAGTCTGCCCATGAGTGAAAAGGCACATTAGAGAATAACAGTGTCTTCCAGTCTGCCCATGAGTGAACAGGCACTTTAGAGAATAACAGTGTCTTCCAGTCTGCCCATGAGTGAACAGGCACATTAGAGAATAACAGTGTCTTCCAGTCTGCCCATGAGTGAACAGGCACATTAAAGAATAACAGTGTCTTCCAGTCTGCCCATGAGTGAACAGGCACATTAGAGAATAACAGTGTCTTCCAGTCTGCCCATGAGTGAACAGACACATTAGAGAATAACAGTGTCTTCCAGTCTGCCCATGAGTGAAAAGGCTCATTAGAGAATAACAGTGTCTTCCAGTCTGCCCATGAGTGAACAGGCACATTAGAGAATAACAGTGTCTTCCAGTCTGCCCATGAGTGAACAGGCACATTAGAGAATAACAGTGTCTTCCAGTCTGCCCATGAGTGAAAAGGCTCATTAGAGAATAACAGTGTCTTCCGAGGCGGCAGGGTAGCCTAGTGGTTAGAGCGTTGGTCTAGTAACCGGAAGGTTTCAAGTTCAAACCCCCGAGCTGCCAAGGTACAAATCTGTCGTTCTGCCCCTGAACAGGCAGTTAACCCACTAGGCCGTCATTGAAAATAAGAATTTGTTCTTAACTGACTTGCCAAGTTAAATAAAGGTAAAATAAAAAATAAACAATAGAGAATAACAGTGTCTTCCATTCTGCCCATTCTGCCCATGAGTGAACATTAGAGAATAACAGTATCTTTCAGTCTGCCCATGAGTGAACAGGCACATTCGAATAACAGTGTCTTCCAGTCTGCCCATGAGTGAACAGGCTCAATAGAGAATAACAGTGTCTTCCAGTCTGCCCATGAGTGAACAGGCTCAATAGAGAATAACAGTGTCTTCCAGTTTGCCCATGAGTGAACAGGCACATTAGAGAATAACAGTACTTATTAAAACAAAAATATACAGTCGTGCTTCTCTTGGGTCAGATGCTGTATAGTTAATATAGATTCAGGAATATATTGAATTCAAGATGAATAAGCCTGTTAATATAATTACATCATTCCACAGCCTGGTAATATCATTCCACAGCCTGTTAATATCACTACAGCATACCACATCCTGGTAAGCATCACAACACACCACATCCTGGTAATAGCATTACAACATACCACATCCTGGTAATAGCATTACATCATACCACAGCCTGGTAATAGCATTACATCACACCACAGCCTGGTAATAGCATCACAACATACCACAGCCTGGTAATAGCATTGTATCATACCACATCCTGGTAATTTTCTACACCTGCATTGCTTGCTGTTTGGGGTTTTAGGCTGGGTTTCTGTACAGCACTTTGAGATATCAGCTGATGTACGAAGGGCTATATACAGTGCCTTGCGAAAGTATTCGGCCCCCTTGAACTTTGCGACCTTTTGCCACATTTCAGGCTTCAAACATAAAGATATAAAACTGTATTTTTTTGTGAAGAATCAACAACAAGTGGGACACAATCATGAAGTGGAACGACATTTATTGGATATTTCAAACTTTTTTAACAAATCAAAAACTGAAAAATTGGGCGTGCAAAATTATTCAGCCCCCTTAAGTTAATACTTTGTAGCGCCACCTTTTGCTGCGATTACAGCTGTAAGTCGCTTGGGGTATGTCTCTATCAGTTTTGCACATCGAGAGACTGAATTTTTTTCCCATTCCTCCTTGCAAAACAGCTCGAGCTCAGTGAGGTTGGATGGAGAGCATTTGTGAACAGCAGTTTTCAGTTCTTTCCACAGATTCTCGATTGGATTCAGGTCTGGACTTTGACTTGGCCATTCTAACACCTGGATATGTTTATTTTTGAACCATTCCATTGTAGATTTTGCTTTATGTTTTGGATCATTGTCTTGTTGGAAGACAAATCTCCGTCCCAGTCTCAGGTCTTTTGCAGACTCCATCAGGTTTTCTTCCAGAATGGTCCTGTATTTGGCTCCATCCATCTTCCCATCAATTTTAACCATCTTCCCTGTCCCTGCTGAAGAAAAGCAGGCCCAAACCATGATGCTGCCACCACCATGTTTGACAGTGGGGATAGTGTGTTCAGGGTGATGAGCCGTGTTGCTTTTACGCCAAACATAACGTTTTGCATTGTTGCCAAAAAGTTCAATTTTGGTTTCATCTGACCAGAGCACCTTCTTCCACATGTTTGGTGTGTCTCCCAGGTGGCTTGTGGCAAACTTTAAACAACACTTTTTATGGATATCTTTAAGAAATGGCTTTCTTCTTGCCACTCTTCCATAAAGGCCAGATTTGTGCAATATACGACTGATTGTTGTCCTATGGACAGAGTCTCCCACCTCAGCTGTAGATCTCTGCAGTTCATCCAGAGTGATCACGGGCCTCTTGGCTGCATCTCTGATCAGTCTTCTCCTTGTATGAGCTGAAAGTTTAGAGGGACGGCCAGGTCTTGGTAGATTTGCAGTGGTCTGATACTCCTTCCATTTCAATATTATCGCTTGCACAGTGCTCCTTGGGATGTTTAAAGCTTGGGAAATCTTTTTGTATCCAAATCCGGCTTTAAACTTCTTCACAACAGTATCTCGGACCTGCCTGGTGTGTTCCTTGTTCTTCATGATGCTCTCTGCGCTTTTAACGGACCTCTGAGACTATCACAGTGCAGGTGCATTTATACGGAGACTTGATTACACACAGGTGGATTGTATTTATCATCATTAGTAATTTAGGTCAACATTGGATCATTCAGAGATCCTCACTGAACTTCTGGAGAGAGTTTGCTGCACTGAAAGTAAAGGGGCTGAATAATTTTGCACGCCCAATTTTTCAGTTTTTGATTTGTTAAAAAAGTTTGAAATATCCAATAAATGTCGTTCCACTTCATGATTGTGTCCCACTTGTTGTTGATTCTTCACAAAAAAATACAGTTTTATATCTTTATGTTTGAAGCCTGAAATGTGGCAAAAGGTCGCAAAGTTCAAGGGGGCTGAATACTTTCGCAAGGCACTGTAAATACATTTGATTTGATAATAACATTACAACATACCACAGCCTGGTAATAACACTACAACATACCACAGCATCACAAGTGTGTTGGTCAAAACTGTGGCGTTGATTTTTTACAGTTCATGCACGAACGTATGTATATCCCATATGACCTCAAGCAATGTGTGTGTGTGTGTGTGTGTAACAGGGTCTTACTTTTTTTGAATTTTACCCACTTTTTCTCCCCAATTTCGTAGTGTCCAATTGTTGTAGTAGCTACTACTATCTTGTCTCATCGCTACAACTCCCTCGGGAGAGACGAAGGTTGAAAGTCATGCGTCCTCCGATACACAACCCAACCAAGCCGCACTGCTTCTTAAGACAGCGCGCATCCAACCCGGTAGCCAGGTTGTGTCGGAGGAAACACTGTGCACCTGGCAACCTTGGTTAGCGCGCACTGCGCCCGGCCCGCCACAGGAGTCGCTGGTGTGCGATGAGACAAGGACATCCCTACCGACCAAGCCCTCCCTAACCCGGACGACGGTAGGCCAATTGTGCGTCGCCCAATGGACCTCCCGGTCGCGGCCGGTTACGAGAGAGCCTGGGCGCGAACCCAGGGTCTCTGATGGCACAGCTGGCGCTGCAGTACAGCGCCCTTAACCACTGCGCTACAACAGGGTCTTACTTGACGTGTGTGTGTGACAGGGTGTTACTTGATGTGTGTGTGTGTCTTACTTGATGTCACTCTCTCTGAACCTCTCTACGTCCAGGTCTTCGATGAACTTCTCTCCCTTCATCCAGTAGATGAGCGGACTGACTTCCCCGGCGAAGCCGAAGAACGCTCGGCACGTCAGGTTGACTTGACTTCCTGTGGAGACAGGAAATAGGAAATAAGGCATGGTTGTCGTGGTAAGGAAGTAATATGGGTGGGTAAAGCAGGGGAAAATGTCTGGGTGAGGTGAAGCCCACTAATGTAGGTCTTTCCAGTACCATGGATAATATGGGCGATTCTTATTAGATGGTGTCTCCTATTGTCTATGTTCCAATGCACACCTCCAGACTCTCCTGCACCGTCCAATACCTACATCCTCCTGAACTCATAGACACCCGTGAATCTCCCCTATCCCCTCTGAAGTTCCCCTATCCCCTCTGAAGTTCCCCTATCCCCTCTGAAGTTCCCCTATCCCCTCTGAAGTTCCCCTATCCCCTCTGAAGCTCTCCTATCCCCTCTGAAGTTTGCCTATCCCCTCTGAAGTTCCCCTATCCCCTCTGAAGTTCCCCTATCCCCTCTGAAGTTGCCCTATCCCCTCTGAAGCTCCCTATCCCATCTGAAGTTCCCCTATCCCCTCTGAAGTTTCCCTATCCCCTCTGAAGTTCCCCTATCCCCTCTGAAGTTCCCCTATCCCATCTGAAGCTCTCCTATCCCCTCTGAAGCTCTCCTACCCCCTCTGAAGCTCTCCTATCCCCTCTGAAGCTCTCCTATCCCCTCTGAAGCTCTCCTATCCCCTCTGAAGCGCCCCTATCCCCTCTGAAGCTCCCCTATCCCCTCTGAAGCTCTCCTATCCCCTCTGAAGCTCTCCTATCCCCTATGAAGCTCCCCTATCCCATCTGAAGCTCACCTACCTCCTCGGAAGCTCTCCTACTGCCTCGGAAGCGCCCATCCCTCCTCCCATTCTCTCCCACTCTCTCCCTCATGCTCCTGAACACTGATGAACTCTCTTTCACTCTCTCCCACGCACACTCCTGGCGTCCTCTACACAAAGGGTGGTTATTAGCCCAGTACCCTTATTGTTCCACCCTACCAATTAGTGTGAGTGTGAAACATGATGCACAGCATGCATGGTGAAAGATGTTCTACACACAACAGCAATTTAGCAACATGACATCTTATTAAAAATCTGTTCATATACACTCCCACAAAGAATATGACACTCTTAAAAACATTTTCTGACAAGCGAGCATTCTTAGAATGTTTGGGAACTACGTA
This sequence comes from Oncorhynchus clarkii lewisi, assembly GCF_045791955.1. NCBI lineage: Eukaryota > Metazoa > Chordata > Actinopteri > Salmoniformes > Salmonidae > Oncorhynchus > Oncorhynchus clarkii. Next base: position 13,077,278 of record NC_092164.1, on the reverse strand, counting down.
TTCTAAGGCATTTGTGAAAATTCTATAGCATTATAGAATGGGAATGCGGCCGTGGAGTTTAGACAAATAATAGACAATGCAATAAATAGAACCTAACCAAAACATCTGTCCTGTCCAGGACCGGAGTCTACACAAACGGTGCACCATTGCCAATCAAAGCTACAGTAGGCCTCATGCAAACAACCCATTTGCCACAAGGGCCTGCCATCATTCACTTTGAACTGGACTGTGTTTACAGGCAGTAGGGCCTGCCATCATTCACTTTGAACTGGACTGTGTGTTTACAGGCAGTAGGGCCTGCCATCATTCACTTTGAACTGGACTGTGTGTTTACAGGCAGTAGGGCCTGCCATCATTCACTTGGAACTGGACTGTGTGTTTACAGGCAGTAGGACCTGCCATAATTCACTTTGAACTGGACTGTGTGTTTACAGGCAGTAGGGCCTGTCATCATTCACTTTGAACTGGACTGTGTGTTTACAGAAAGTAGGACCTGCCATCATTCACTTTGAACTGGACTGTGTGTTTACAGGCAGTATGACCTGCCATCATTCACTTGGAACTGGACTGTGTGTTTACAGGCAGTATGACCTGCCATCATTCACTATGAACTGGACTGTGTGTTTACAGGCAGTATGACCTGCCATCATTCACTATGAACTGGACTGTGTGTTTACAGGCAGTATGACCTGCCATCATTCACTTTGAACTGGACTGTGTGTTTACAGGCAGTAGGGCCTGCCATCATTCACTTTGAACTGGACTGTGTGTTTACAGGCAGTAGGGCCTGCCATCATTCACTTTGAACTGGACTGTGTGTTTACAGGCAGTAGGACCTGCCATCATTCACTTTGAACTGGACTGTGTGTTTACAGGCAGTAGGACCTGCCATCATTCACTTTGAACTGGACTGTGTGTTTACAGGCAGTAGGGCCTGCCATCATTCACTTTGAACTGGACTGTGTGTTTACAGGCAGTAGGACCTGCCATCATTCACTTTGAACTGGACTGTGTGTTTACAGGCAGTAGGACCTGCCATCATTCACTTTGAACTGGACTGTGTGTTTACAGGCAGTAGGGCCTGCCATCATTCACTTTGAACTGGACTGTGTGTTTACAGGCAGTAGGACCTGCCATCATTCACTTTGAACTGGACTGTGTGTTTACAGGCAGTAGGACATGTCATCATTCACTTTGAACTGGACTGTGTGTTTACAGGCAGTTCGACGTTAGATCATTAGAACACATTTGCCAAAAGCCACAAAATACAGTTTATAGATTTCTGCAATTATGTAGTTAAATACCATGAGAGTCCTCTTATATTTGAGAACTTTACAGTCCTATTGATCAAACAACCACGAAAAGGTAGGTTCTCTCTCCCTCAGTTATGCACATCAACAACAACAACATCAACAACTAATGCTAGCCAGAGCAAGATGAGCTAAAATCTAATGAAAGAACATGAAAGAAACAGTACAGTGCATTCAGATAGTATTCAGACCCCTTCCCCTTTTCCACATTTTGTTAAATACATCTGTTCCTCATCAATCAACGCACAATACCCCACAATGACAAAGCGAAAACAGGTTTTTAGACATTTTTGCAAATGTATTTAAAAAACGAAACAGAAATACCTTATTTACGTAAATATTCAGACCCTTTGTTATGAGACTCAAAATGGAGCTCAGGTGCATCCTGTTTCCATTGATCATCTTTGAGATCTTTCTACAACTTGATTGGAGTTCACCTGTGGTAAATTACATTGATTGGACATAATTTGGAAAGGCACACACCTGTCTATATAAGGTCCGACAGTTGAAGGTGCATTTCAGATCAAAAACCAAGCCATGAGGTCAAAGGAAATGTCCGTAGAGCTCCGAGACAGGATTGTTGAAGTACAGATTTGAGGAAAGGTACCAAAACATTTCTGCATCATTGAAGGTCCCCAAGAACACAGTAGCCTTCATCATTCTTAAATGGAAGAAGTTTGGAACCACCAGGATTCTTCCTAGAGCTTTCCGCTCGGCCAAACTGAGCAATCGGGGGAGAAGGGCCTTGGTCAGGGAGGTGACCAAGAACACGATGGTCACTCTGACAGAGCTCCAGAGTTCCTTTGTGGAGATGGTAGAACCTTCCAGAATGACATCCATCTCTGCAGCACTCCACCAATCAGGCGTGGCTAGACGGAAGCCACTCCTCAGTAAAAGGCACATGACAGCCTGCTTGGAGTTTGCCAATGCAGGAGTGACTTCGGGACAAGTCTCTGAATGTCCTTGAGTGGCTCCGCCAGAGCCCGGACTTGAACCCGATCGAACATCTCTGGAAAGACCTGAAAATAGCTGTGCAGCGACGCTCCCTATCCAACCTGACAGAGCTTGAGAGGTTCTGCAGAGAAGAATGGGAGAAGATTTCAAAAACAGGTTTGCCAAGCTTGTAGTTTCATACCCAAGAAGACTTGAGGCTGTAATGGCTGCCAAAGGTCCTTCAACAAAGTATTGAGTAAAGTGTCTGAATACTTATGTAAAGGATTTATCCGTTCTTTTTCATTTGATAAATTAGCAAACATTTCTAAAAAACGTTTTTTCCTTTGTCATTATGGAGTATTGTATGTAGATTGAGGAGCAAAAAAAACAAGTCTGTAACGTAACAAAATATGAAAAAAGTCAAGGGGTCTGAAAACTTTCCGAATGCACTGTAAACCCTCTCAAATTGTTTCAGCTAGTTGGCCGTCAAAATTGTACTGATAAACAATGGGGAATTGTAGACTTCCCGTCCTTCTGCAGCTTGCCTGCAACCAAGCACACAAGCTAACTGGCTAAAGTTGGCTAGTTTGCTACTTCCAGACACAAATGAGAGAACACCTCACTCTGACCACTTTACTCGCCCTAGCAGAGCTGGTTAGGCTGTTTACATGTTATCTAGAGCATTCTTGACTAACTATTACTTTTTCTGCCTACATTTACTGACAGCGGTCATATTCAGCCAGTGTAGCACATTCGTAAATGCATCAGTTATTCTGCGCTCTGACACACTCAGACAAGTCTGTTCTGAAATAGATAGCCAGAGGGAATTTGCAAACGCAAGGGATATTCTAACTGGATAATGTTGTGGAAATATTGAATGAAATATTTCTCAGATAATGGAGCTTGTAAATTCAAATAGACTTTATTACAAAGTAACAGAGCCGAGCAATTCCATGGAACAACTGATTTTTCTTGTTACAGACCTCAGGCCTTATAGGTTTCCACCTTCAGACAACACACATGGTCACTCCCCTCTATGTAGATGATTAACACCCCTTGGCCTCTCGCCACCATTATCTTCTTGTCCCAATTGTTGCTTGTTAACGCCCACATCTGCTCAATTTAGATTATAATGGTGGCGATGCCATTGTGTTAATACAAAAAATAATTCATTTATTGTTTATATACTTTCCTAATATAAGTGTTTTTCTAATAATATTTGATTAGTACAAACAGGTTCTTATTACAGATACATGGATTTTGGTGCCTATATTAATTAACTAAAGTACACATTTTCTGCTTCCGTTCTGTTTTACATGTCTAGTGATTAACTCCATGTTGACCCAGTCTGTACACTCCCATGGATCTAGCTCTGTCCATTCACCTGAACTCAACCTTTACTCTGCTTATGCATGTCTATTAATTAACCCTATGTTTTCTGTCTCAATACTTTTGGGAGAACAGTCTAGATACTGGAAAATCAACCATAGTCATGAATTTTCACCTACAATAACAGTCATTCAAGTTCTTGCTAGCTAACCAAATAACACCTGCATCTCTAACTGTGTATAGTCACCGGAAAACGTTATGAGGGGAAAAAGTCAGTCACTCACCCACTTCTCCAATGACATGACATCCTCCTTGCAGCTAGCTAGCTAACGTTAGGCTCCATGTTTTACCTTGCTACATAAATAGCAAGCTACACTGCTCAAGAAAATAAAGGGAACACCAAAATAACACATCCTAGATCAGAATGAATGAAGTATTCTTATTAAATACTTTTTTCTTTACATAGTTGAATGTGCTGGCAACAAAATCACACAAAAATTATCAATGGAAATCAAATTTATCAACCCATGGAGGTCTGAGGATCTCATCTCGGTACCTAATGGCAGTCAGGCTACCTCTGGTGAGCACATGGAGGGCTGTGCGGCCCCCCAAAGAAATGCCACCCCACACCATGACTGACCCACCGCCAAACCGGTCATGCTGGAGGATGTTGCAGGCAGCAGAACGTTCTCCACGGTGTCTCCAGACTCTGTCACGTCTGTCACATGTGCTCAGTGTGAACCTGCTTTCATCTGTGAAGAGCACAGGGTGCCAGTGGGGAATTTTCCAATCTTGGTGTTCTCTGGCAAATGCCAAACGTCCTGCACGGTGTTGGGCTGTAAGCCACCCTGATGGAGTCTGTTTCTGACCGTTTGAGCAGACACATGCACATTTGTGGCCTGCTGGAGGTCATTTTGCAGGGCTCTGGCAGTGCTCCTCCGGCACCTCCTTGCACAAAGGCGGAGGTAGCGGTCCTGCTGCTGGGTTGTTGCCCTCCTACGGCCTCCTCCACGTCTCCTGATGTACTGGCCTGTCTCCTGGTAGCGCCTCCATGCTCTGGACACTACGCTGACAGACACAGCAAACCTTCTTGCCACAGCTCGCAATGATGTGCCATCCTGGATGAGCTGCACTACCTGAGTCACTTTTGTGGGTTGTAGACTCCGTCTCATGCTACCACTAGAGTGAAAGCACCGCCAGCATTCAAAAGTGAACAAAACATCAGCCAGGAAGCATAGGAACTGAGAAGTGGTCTGTGGTCACCACCTGCAGAACCACTCCTTTATTGGGGGTGTCTTGCTAATTGCCTATAATTTCCACCTGTTGTCTATTCCATTTGCACAACAGCATGTGAAATGTATTGTCAATCAGTGTTGCTTCCTAAGTGGACAGTTTGATTTCACAGAAGTGTGATTGACTTGGAGTTACATTGTGTTGTTTAAGTGTTCCCTTTATTTTTTTGAGCAGTGTATTAGCCACGTTATGACTGACTTGTGATCATTGCCCTTGCTAGTTTGATTGTATTGACATTCCCAGCCTTGGTTACATTCGTCTGTTTTTGTCCAAAATATTGAGTCATGGAAATTGAAACAGTGCATCCCGAATGGAGGCAGCAAACATTGTACCAGACCAGCTGTGATTTACAACCTGATAGCAATATTTTTGGAACTATCAAGAAATGTATTGGTGAATTATATTAATCATGCAAAGAACTGCATTAATCTATTCTACCAACAATGTCTTAGTGTACGTCATGGAATGTTGAGTCAAATAGAACCTACTTTTAAAACCTCTTATCATATTGGTTTTGTAGCATAAACTGGGAATTTGATATTTTTGACTGATATTATGGTTGTCTGTTTGTTTCATATCAGCAAAGTAGTTAAAACGCTGTCAGTGATGTGATGTGCTATGCATATCAGATACAATGCATGCCACCCCAAAGATCAGGCTAATGCTGATGTGTCCGAGATTGAAGAGGCGGTTCGTGTTTAAACAACTGGTAGAGGTACTGAAACGCCATCCCTATTATTCATCTAACCTTAATAAAATCTCATTTATTTTCAATCAATCAAATGTATTTATAAAGCCCTTCTTACATCAGCTGATGTCACAAAGTGCTGTACAGAAACCCAGCCTAAAACCCCAAACAGCAATGCAGGTGTAGAAGCATAAAAACCTTTACATTATACTAGACGCAGAGAGATTCAGGCCTCAGGATCATACGATACCCCCTGAGATTGTCAGAAAGGAGCATTGACATCAAGAGTGACATTCAAGCAACTATAACCACCACCTATACTACTCCAAGAGCCATTTGGAGGGGAATCTCATGGACATCAGATTTTGATCATCTGTAGCAGCAGCACCTGACTCCATCCAGCAGACAGACAGGCAGACAGACAGGCAGACAGACAGACAGGCAGACAGACAGACACAGATGATGTGATGTGCAGATAGACTCCAGAGGCCAGGGACTAGACTGACTGACTGACACAGTGAATGGGGCTGAGGGGTAAGCTGACACGGCTCAGGAGACAGATTCTCTCGCTGTGCTGGAGTTTTTTCTCCCCTCTCAGCTCATTTCCCAGCCATATCTTATGTGGCGGAGAGAGAGATAAGCCCAGTGTCTCTTAACTCCACCCAGCCAGCCCAGGGGACTTGGGACCCCATTCTGCCTTTTTCTCTTTATTTCTCACTCTGTTTTCTCATTTGTGCTGTGTCTTTCTTCTGCACAGGAATTCATGTGTATTACAGAAACTCTAAACAAGCGAAACATTGCGTCGATCACTCTAAACCCCAGCACTACACAGCTGATTCAAATCATCAACTCATCATCAGGCGTTGAATATTTGAATCAGCTGTGTAGTGCTAGAACAAAAACTAAAGCGTGCTGTAAACTAAATATTACATTTGGTGATATAACATTTGCCCATTACAGGCAGGCACAGAGACGCACACTTGTGTACATGCAATCTGGGACATAGACCGGCCAGTCTATCTCATTAGCTGTCATTGAGTGAGGCAACATTTTCTATACCAACCAACAGTAGGGCCATGTGCTGTGAGCACACAATATCCACACCGTAACCCAAAACACCATCAAAGCCAGAGAGCCAGAGAGGCTAGCCACTAGAGCCCATATTAAACTGGACTGATCAAGGAGCGGCCATTAAAAGTATGTTGAGAAAGTCAAAGAGGTGATTCAGCATCATTCATTAGTGTTCTCACTCATCTCATCTCATCTCCCCATTTCTCCCCCAGGGTTTGGGGCTCAGATGTCTGTGAGATGGCAGATAGCGGTGGAGGATAATTGGCAGTTCAAAGATAATAGGGATTTATTTGACCATCTCTCTCTGGCTCTGAAACGTTCCACCATGTTGCAGCCCCCTTGTCAGATTATTAGGAGCAGAAACCAGGTAAACATAAAGGTTGTGAATCTGGTTGATGTGTATCTTTTCCCTACATGAAATATGGTAAACACCTCTAAACGTCAGCTATTTGGGAGACTAGGGCCAATTCAATGGCTTAGAATTGCAGGATGCACCTTGAGTGTGACAGTTAGTGTGCCCATTGAGGTGAGTTATGTGGTGGAGCAACATGGTGCAGTACCACTCCTGTCCACAAGAGGTCACTATGGAGCTACAGAGCAGGTACAGACCTGCACTGATGCAAAAAAAAAGCTAAGCATGTTGGTAGGTTCAGCTCTGAGAGGAATCATTATTCTCCTCTTGCAACTCCACAAAAATGCTGTACCTTTATTCCTCGGGGATTGTAAATCACCCCATTTTATTCTATGTAATACCACAAGTCATGCAGGCTCTAACGTACCATTATTCGTGTACGTACATAATATACTGTAAATTCCCAGCATCAGATAATGGAGATATGCACATAAGTGGGAGTACCTTTATTGACATGATAATCTAGGTAGGCCAAGATCACACTGACTACACAGAAGAACATGCACGCACACACACACACACACACACACACACACACACACACACACACACACCCTCTCTCTCCATTCCTCTTCCTCTCTCACCCTTCCTCTCTCCCCTCTTCATCTCTCTCCTTCCCATCCTCTCTCTTTCTCCCTTTCTCATTTCCTCTCTCTCCCTTTCTCTCTCTCTCTCCCCGTCAACCTCTCTCTCTCTCTCTCCCTCCCTCTCCCTTACTCACTCCCCCCGCCCTCTCTTCCTTATCTTCCTCTGCCTTCCTTAAGCCTCTCTTAGTCACAGTAATAAGGTAAAAAGCTGCAGCATTGGCATCCTCGCTCTGAGTGGAGGAAGGAAGCAGTCGATTCGATAGGATGCACGATCGCCAGAGGAACACACGCACACACTGGTCTCAATGAGCATACTGTACATGTAGGTACATGTCCAGATCATATACGCCTCAAAGAAGTACGGCCTGAGAGGCAAGTAATGAGGGCCCATGAGGTCTGTTCCAGATCAGCGTATAACTCTGAGGTCTGTTCCAGATCATCGTATAACCCTGAGATCTGTTCCAGATCATTGTATAACCCTGAGGTCTGTTCCAGATCATCATATAACCCTGAGGTCTGTTCCAGATCATCATATAACCCTGAGGTCTGTTCCAGATCATCATATAACCCTGAGGTCTGTTCCAGATCATTGTATAACCCTGAGGTCTGTTCCAGATCATCATATAACCCTGAGGTCTGTTCCAGATCATCATATAACGCTGAGGTCTGTTCCAGATCATCATATAACCCTGAGGTCTGTTCCAGATCAGCATATAACCCTGAGGTCTGTTCCAGATCATCATATAACCCTGAGGTCTGTTCCAGATCATTGTATAACCCTGAGGTCTGTTCCAGATCATTGTATAACCCTGAGGTCTGTTCCAGATCATCATATAACGCTGAGGTCTGTTCCAGATCATCATATAACCCTGAGGTCTGTTCCAGATCAGCATATAACCCTGAGGTCTGTTCCAGATCATCATATAACCCTGAGGTCTGTTCCAGATCATCATATAACGCTGAGGTCTGTTCCAGATCATTGTATAACCCTGAGGTCTGTTCCAGATCATCATATAACCCCGAGGTCTGTTCCAGATCATCATATAATCCTGAGGTCTGTTCCAGATCATTGTATAACCCTGAGGTCTGTTCCAGATCATCATATAACCCTGAGGTCTGTTCCAGATCATCATATAACACTGAGGTCTGTTCCAGATCATTGTATAACCCTGAGGTCTGTTCCAGATCATCATATAACCCTGAGGTCTGTTCCAGATCATCATATAACCCTGAGGTCTGTTCCAGATCATCATATAACCCTGAGGTCTGTTCCAGAGCATCATATACAAACACAATATAGGCCTATACTGTACTGTACTTCCTGTACTACCCCCTCTTCTTGTTCTGATTCTACTGACAGCTACTTTATTGAGGAAAAATGTACTTTCTATGCATGTGATATGTGGTTGTCCCACCTAGCTATCTGAAGATTAATGCACTGTAAGTTTCCCTGGATAAGAGCGTCTGCTAAATGACTCAAATGTCAAATGTAAATGGTGGCGTTCCTCTGCTCAGATGTTGTGAGCATATACCAATGGTTGCGTGCCACGTCATCGACTGTGCCGTCGAGCACCTGATTGCTATAACATTTGATTGTGTTTAGATGATAGGTAAAATACCTATCGACGCAGTGTAAGATCTGGCAGGGATCGGGTCTGGGCAGAGGCCCACTATAAAGGCCAAGACTGTACTGTACATCCTATATGAGAAACCCAAGTCTAAGTCAAGCACTGACCAAGCATATTCCTTGTTTTGTATGTGGACTCGTCTGCTAACAGCAGAGAAGTTTGTAAGTGAGGAAGCTTTCCCTTTCTAATATAGCTGTCCTGAATAAATGACGCTTCAGTTACATTTGGAGAAAGATTTCAAAGTGAAGGAACGCTGCTTTGGAGACTTTCAGTGCCTTTGAAATCCCAACTGTAATGACATTGAAAGTGTTTTTAATCCTCCTACTCTTCCTTCATGGAGAGAGGAAGAGAATTTACTGCTGAACCATTAAGCCCAATAACAGGGTTCAAAACAAAATGATCATTTAATGTTCACAGCAGTCCTGCTTCTCTGACTGAGGATGTGTGTGTGTGTGTGTGTGTGTGTGTGTGTGTGTGTGTGTGTGTGTGTGTGTGCACTGTGCCTGTGTGAGTGTTTGTGTGTGTGATAGTGAGAGTGCATGTGTGTGTGTGTGTCCTCTGATTGACTAAGTGTGTATGCCTGTGTGTGTGTGTCAGTGTGTGTGTGTGTGGCTGTGCAGGGACACACTTGGATGCATAGGGCAAATGGTTTCTCTATGCTTCTCTCATGATGCTTTGTTGTCCTCTTTCTCCCACATTCAATTAGCCAGCTCTCTGCTGTCTCACTCATGGCCCATCCACGACTAGACACATATTTCCATTGGACCTCATTACCAAAATTGGCTGGCGTGACGTTTCTCTCATTAAGGAAACACGGTGAGTTTATGGCGCGTCACAATAGCAATAACTAAACCACAGTGCCTAGTCTAAACCATTCTGAAGAGTTCTCGGCCATGCACGGAGTAAATTGATGATTTCTACTACAGCACACAGCAGACCAGACCTGCACTCTTCGTTATGGTCGTTGTTGAGATGTAACGTTAGGAGACCGTTCGGGATTTGGTTGTAAACCGCTGTCTGTAGCACATTGAATGGTTGTGTTGATTTCCAATCAGAGGGCAAGTACACTGCAATCGAAGGCGAGCTTATAGAGATCAATGTACAGTATGGATGTATGCCTGGCCGGACATAGAGGATCGATCGGGTTATACTGCACCATGGACTCTGAAGTTATAGAGAGAGTTGGAGAGAGTGAAAGAGAGAGAGAGAGAGAGCGAGAGAGAGCGACCACATCCAAATAATGCATGGCTGGTCGACCACAGCCTGACATTTTCAAAAGATCAACAGCCTCTCCTGCATTGATATCTTCAACAATGCAACGCACTTAAGCACAAAGGGTGATTAACACAAAAGCCCACTGCTCTAATGGATGATCATTGTACCGATATGTCTGATTCAGATATGGAACAGAACACTAATAATAATAGTAAAAATAATGGATTGGATTTATATAGCTCCATTTTACTAGTCAAAGCGCACTACGACTCTCATCTGAGACCAGGTCATTGCTTAACTCGCTAATGAAGTGTTTCGATGTTAACCAATCGATAACCATCAATACTTATTTTATTAATTTCGACAACACACATTTTGTTTACCCTAAGATTCTTTAAGAAATTCCACTCCACCACTTCAAGGACTAGTGTCCTCTCTACAATGTTGACTCTATCCAGGGTCGACAGACAGGCAGGGGTGAAAGAGCTCACTCAAGGAGAAAAGGGAATCGCTATCAGCCCATCTGCACATTCACTGAGCATTCACTATAAACCCCGGACACCTCTGGCTTTAGCCAGGCCTACAGGAAGGTCTGGAGAATTCCTAAGCAGCGCTCGGAGGGGAGGGCTACTGAAGCAAGGCCAGACAGAGATCTAGACACAGTACAACACAGTGGGGTCCTTCAGGCACTGCTGGGTCAGACTCTGTGGGCCCCACTGGCTCAGTGTAAAAGTTTCCTCCCCGTAGGCACAGATCTAGGATCAGTTTTACCCTCCCCTTAATCCTCACCTTAACCATTAGAGGAGAAAGGACCCAAACGGACCTTACATCAGTGCTGAGGGGTGACCTCATCTGACTTCCCTAACCCCAAAAACTACTTGGCAGCCATCCAAACCTCCATGGCCAAGCTCCGAGTCAGTCCCTGTATGGTCCAGTGGAGCGAGGAGGCTGCGAGTGGAGCCAGGCTAGCCAGAGATGGCTCACTGCCTACCCAGGGACGGCTGACTGACTGACGGCTGACTGACGGCTGTGTCCCACACCTCCAGCCCCTGACTCCCTGGGCCCTGGAAGTCCATCTAATGACAGACCAACAGCATAGTGCTGTAGTGTAGCTCGTAGGCTATACTGTAGGTGCTTTTCCCAGGGCTTTGGCCATTGTGTGGAGGATCAATGGGACATGTGAGTAGAATGTGGAGGAGAGTTGTCTGAGTCAGTGAAGCGAGGACTTTGATGGGTGGAGGGGCTGTAGAAGCCAAAGGAGAAATGTTGCTCCTTATCCCCACAAATCCCTGTTGGAGGGAGAGGGGAATCAATGTCTCTCTCTCGCGTTTCCTCTTTCTATCTCCCACTCTTTGGTTCTCTCTCTCAGGATAATTTCCCTCTGCTTTAGGATATGAGAGTAGAGAGGGCTGACACAGTTTGCCGTGGCCTCAGTGGCGACTGTGCGTGCTGACACTCAGGAGCACAGACTTCCCGTCTGCTGTCCCCCCCTTACTTTCCCTATCCCTCTCTCGGTCTCCTCTTCCTCTCTTCCTCTCCCTTGCTTTTTATCTGCTCTCTTTCTTCCTCCCTCTATCTCTCTTTCTCTCCTAAAGCCAGTCCCGGGAGGGCAGCAACAAGGGCTACATTATGGATGCAGATTCAGGAGAGTAACAAACAAAGGGGCCAGACGTGTGCTGGTGCAGTGGCTGGGGAGTAGGGACTCTGCAGTAGCCCTGGCTACAGGAACAGGTTCCAGTCATACCAGACGCTATCCTATATGAGAGAAGAGCTTGGAACCCCTGACCAGACTAAATGGCTTCAATGAGGAAGTGAAACGACCAGTAAGGAGAAGGACAAGGACAAGGACACCGTAATTCGAACTCTGTGACCCAAAAGGGTACAGTGCCGGCGGTCTTCATTTGTCTCAACTTTCACATGTAATGTATCTTTGACGGCAGTTTTTAAATTCTCTCTATGTGATTCTATTTTTGAAGAAAGTCCTCAAAAGGAATAAAGGAATGACCTTTGAGGCTCGCTTCTCCATGACTTTGATCAGGCCCAAATCTCATAATCACTGATCATTCTGACTTCTAAATCTAAATCCATGACCGTCTCATTTCTTCTGCCCTCGGCTCTTCTGATGGTTGACTGAAATTGCAGCAAAAGCGTCTTGGCATCACGAATCAATTTGCTGGTCACGCTTTCCCACCATCACCACCCTTTCCTGCTGCATACAGACAGAATCCACACCATCGACCCCTTTAAATTGTCCCTCTAGGGCCTCGGTACTGTAATCTCCCCCAGTGTGGAGAAGTAGCTCTCCTCCCTTCCCTCCCTTCCACCTCTAGGTGACATTTGTATAACCATCCAATTCAGCTAAACACACGGTAGCAGTTTAGAGCCTTTTCAACTATATAGATACGTCTTTATGTGTGTGCTGTGCAGTCCGCCACTGCACCGCAGTCCACTGCACCGCGGACTTTGACAATTCAGATAACCTTGTGTTTCTTCAAAAAACTGCTTGTCTTAAAAAACCTATGCACTTAAGCTGCCGTTCGCAATCCATTTAATTAAAACAATAGGATAAATTACAAGCAAGGCTATCAAGGGATTGAGAAGTAAACCGGACGTAGCTAAATTATGACCTTGCGCCGGAGTCGAGAGAACATTTTAAGGGGATATCATGACACATGCATAAATTTAAGGCCAGAAGTGCTGATGTGTCAATCATTCGCCGTCCCAGAGGGCATTGCGCCAGACAAGTCCATATTTCATGCTCCGTGGGAGCCGCTATATGTAAATTTATGTGGGCATGGGAAACAACTGAAACGTATGTTACAGATCTTTTATGATCTTTGTGTTGCCTCAAGGTAAGATGGAATCACATAACATTACATTATAATAGTACATGTCAATCACAATATATCACGGTTACAATATCACTTCTATGAGGCCTATGTACTGGCCGCCTAATCAATATATTTTCATAAGGTATAATGAAAAGAGAGTTTTGAGAAGGAAAGATAACGTTTTTTAAAACTTCTTCCTTGTGTAATCCTCTTGGTGCCTGAAGATGCTTGTGAGTAACGCCATTCTGTTTTTGCGTAAGCCTCAAAACATTCCAAATCCATAGTTTCATTAAGCCCTAATCTGTCAACAGTCGCACATTTCAGCATGACTTCCAATATAATCTTTCCTACTTTCCCCAAACCCTGGTAATCAATTCTGAGGAGTCCCTGACAGGAGGATGACATGAGAGAAAAGGTTATACTGTGTGTGTGTGTGTGTGTGTGTGTGTGTGTGTGTGTGTGTGAGAGAGAGAGAGAGAGATCTAAGTAAGACAGCGAGATGTGTAAGAGAACATGTCTGAATATGTGTGTGTGTATTAAGGTGGCCCAGCTAGGGTGACAGCACAGGGAGCATGCTGATGAGCTCTCCCCGAGCACTGATCGTATTATCTCTCCCCCTCTTCTCCCTCCCTCCCTCTCTCTCCTTCTCTCTGCAGGTATTAGGCCTCCTATCCCAGTGACTGACACTTTCCTCAATCACGGCTACAGTATTTGCATTCATAATGACCGTGGCACCCTGCCTGGACCAGTGGGAGCTGTCACAGCGCACCCTGAGTCATTTGAGTCGACGCACCGTAACTTGGACAGACTGGCCCTGACAATAACATTTTCAACAGTGGCCTTTTCACAAAATGACAATTTTAATGACACAGGCTACCTACTGCAACACTTAACCAGATTGACTCAGGATGGCTTCAATCATATTTTCTAAAAGAGAGGAAGAGGGGAGAGATGGGGGTTCCGTCTGTAGGAAGTACCATAGAGTTTGACGGACGGATGGATGTGTGGAGCTGTCAGGATTGGGATGTGTCCCACTGGGCCTGCTCTTGCACTGCACCCTGGGATACTGGGGTGACTGGTTGGGATCCACACTGAGTCTGTAAATGACAGGAGGATGGAGATGGGTTCCCACTTTGAATGTTGATTGGTTCAGTGGTGCAGTGGTGGGGGGTGGGACGGAGACCCCCTGCTATGGATCAATGGTGCAGGGAGACAGATACAGGACTGCAGAGTGGGTTATATGGAAATGGACTAGTGAGAACACTACAGTACATAAAATATAGATTTTATCCTATAATGTGAGATAATTATGAACCTATAATTTGATCCTATACTGTAACGTAAACTCACTCACTTTTGTACATCGCCTTGGTCCGTACAATTTAACTTATTTTAGCGCCCCAAAAACGTAATACTTCCAGATCAACTGTAATGTCAATACCATTGTAAAGCACAATTTCTCCCCTTTGCAACAGAATTCATGCCGAGACCTCCACGCTGCCCGTTTCTGCATGATTCAAGAAGGCAATGAGCTCCGTCGGGTCTTTTTAAAAATGGCGGGTGGGGAAGCGAAACTAATGCGTGATAGTGAGAAGGAGAGATGTTGTGTGGGAAAACGGGTTTTTTTCACTCGATCTGTCCAACTTATCACCTTATCGCCTCTAAAATGTAAATAAAACACTATAAAGAGTTTATATAATGTGTCATACCTATTGTGTCATACCTACCTACATACCTATTTGAAGGTTTGTGTCGAATTTGAATCGGGTTTTTAGGGCGGTGCTAAAGTGATCTTCAGAAGTAAACAACGGCTTGGAGAATTATGATTGCTTCCAGTGATGACGCAAGAAAAGGACTAGGTATCCCCCCCTTACCCCCGTCACTGTCCATTTCCTGTTTCTAAAGGATGAGAGAAGGTGGAGAGAGATTGTAAGACAGAAATAGTTTATGCGTGCTGTACGTTAAGGCAATACTACAGTCCCATTAGTTTTCTTTGTAGCCTCGTTTGAATGTCGCGGTTGCGCACATTTGTACGGAATGGGGCTAGTTTACGTTACATAAAATATCAATGTTATCCTATAATGTGAGAAGACTGTTAACCTCAAGTTCTAGTCAGAAATTAACAGTACATAAAATATACATACAATATATATATACGAATCAGAAGAATATTTATGAGTGACATACATTTATGCAAATGCTTTTAAGACGGAACTACACATATGCAAATTAGATTTATATAGTCAGCCAGCCAGCCAGCCAACCAGCCAGACAGCCAGCCAACCAACCAGCCAGCCAGCCAGCCAGCCAGCCAGCCAGCCGCATTGCAACAGTAAACTGTGGAAGTCATCATGTGGAAGTTAATCTATCTCTGGATAGTGAGGCTGTAACACTAAAGCTCATGAGGAATTACGGAGAGATTTCCAGAAAAGCTGCTGGCAGCAATTTCTCTGTCTTTTTATTAGCCAAGATGTGCAATTTGTGCTAGTGCTTAATGTGACAGGATTCGTCTTGTTTGCCATATGATTCGGGACAGACATGGAGGCTGGGAGGCTAGGTCTGGGAGGGCTCCAGGGATAGACATGGACGCTGGGAGGCTAGGTCTGGGAGGGCTCCAGGGATAGACATGGACGCTGGGAGGCTAGGTCTGGGAGGGCTCCAGGGATAGACATGGACGCTGGGAGGCTAGGTCTGGGAGGGCTCCAGGGATAGACATGGACGCTGGGAGGCTAGGTCTGGGAGGGCTCCAGGGATAGACATGGACGCTGGGAGGCTAGGTCTGGGAGGGCTCCAGGGATAGACATGGACGCTGGGAGGCTAGGTCTGGGAGGGCTCCAGGGATAGACATGGACGCTGGGAGGCTAGGTCTGGGAGGGCTCCAGGGATAGACATGGACGCTGGGAGGCTAGGTCTAGGAGGGCTCCAGGGATAGACATGGACGCTGGGAGGCTAGGTCTGGGAGGGCTCCAGGGATAGACATGGACGCTGGGAGGCTAGGTCTGGGAGGGCTCCAGGGATAGACATGAACGCTGGGAGGCTAGGTCTGGGAGGGCTTCAGGGATAGACATGGACGCTGGGAGGCTAGGTCTAGGAGGGCTCCAGGGATAGACATGGACGCTGGGAGGCTAGGTCTGGGAGGGCTCCAGGGATAGACATGGACGCTGGGAGGCTAGGTCTGGGAGGGCTCCAGGGATAGACATGAACGCTGGGAGGCTAGGTCTGGGAGGGCTCCAGGGATAGACATGGACGCTGGGAGGCTAGGTCTAGGAGGGCTCCAGGGATAGACATGGACGCTGGGAGGCTAGGTCTGGGAGGGCTCCAGGGATAGACATGGACGCTGGGAGGCTAGGTCTGGGAGGGCTCCAGGGATAGACATGGACGCTGGGAGGCTAGGTCTGGGAGGGCTCCAGGGATAGACATGGACGCTGGGAGGCTAGGTCTGGGAGGGCTCCAGGGATAGACATGGAGGCTGGGAGGCTAGGTCTGGGAGGGCTCCAGGGATAGACATGGACACTGGGAGGCTAGGTCTGGGAGGGCTCCAGGGATAGACATGAACGCTGGGAGGCTAGGTCTGGGAGAGCTCCAGGGATAGACATGGACGCTGGGAGGCTAGGTCTAGGAGGGCTCCAGGGATAGACATGGACGCTGGGAGGGCTCCAGGGATAGACATGAACGCTGGGAGGCTAGGTCTGGGAGGGCTCCAGGGATAGACATGAACGCTGGGAGGCTAGGTCTGGGAGGGCTCCAGGGATAGACATGGACACTGGGAGGCTAGGTCTGGGAGGGCTCCAGGGGGTGAAACAAAGATTTAGGACAGACCACACCACACACACAGGCAGGCATGAACGAAAGAAACGCACATGTGCGTGCATACTGCACACACACACACACACACACACAAAAAAAACCCTCAAGACTCCCGCTCCAACGCAGCAGGCTGTCACTGCCGGCTTCACACTACCAACACTCCCGCCGTATAGGGACTGATGTATAAGACAGTATTATTTCATACAGATACAGGTTCTCTCCAGGTTCCAGAACAATAGGAATGCGTCAAGCCTTTGTGTATGACAATGTCCCTGAAAGAGATTCATACAATTTCACTTCAATACAATGTCATACAAAAGCTGCCTACCTGGCAGATATGTATAGAATACACTGTACATACAATACCTAGACAAGACAGTGTGTTCATAGTCCTCTGAATGGATGTGTGTGAGTGCACATGGAGTTGGTCTCTGTAGGTTTACAGGGCAGAGTGAAAATCCACAACAGAAATCATTAAATCACCTCCTCTGACACATTAGTGGTTTGAGTGTGGCATGCTCATTAAATAGATGATGATGCTGTTTCCCAGAACTGTGTTCTTGTCAACAGAGATGAGCTGCATGATCTATCCATGACAGAATACCTTCAGAAGGTATTATCCATGTCAGACAGAAGGTATTAATACCATGTAATACCATGTATTATCCATGTCAGACAGAAGGTATTATCCATGACAGACAGAAGATATTATCCATGACAGACAGAAGGTATTATCCATGACAGACAGAAGGTATCATCCATGACAGACAGAAGGTATTCCCTCAAAAGGGACAGGGTGTCACGGTTTTCTGTAGGCAAAGGAGAGTCGGAACAAAATGCAGCGTGTCTATTGCGATCCATGTTTAATGAAGAAACACACTAAACACAAACACTACCAAAACAATAAACGTAACGAAAACCGAAACAGCCTATACTTGTGTAAACTAACACAGAACAAGGACATCAGGACACTAAGGACAATCACCCACGACAAACTCAAAGAATATGGCTGCCTAAATATGGTTCCCAATCAGAGACAACGATAAACACCTGCCTCTGATTGAGAACCACTCCAGACAGCCATAGACTTTGCTAGATCACCCCACTAGCTACAATCCCAATACATACACACCAAAACCCCAAGACAAAACACACCACAATACAAAAACCCCATGCCACACCCTGGCCTGACCCAATACATGAAGATAAACACAAAATACTTCGACCAGGGCGTGACACAGGGAGTCAAACAATGTCAACACATGTCCAGAAACACACAGACAGAAGCTACGCTGGCTGAACTCTCCACTGAACTCTCCACTTCTGGCTCTCATCCAGACAGTTGTGTGTGTGTGTGTGTGTGTGTGTGTGTGTGTGTGTGTGTGTGTGTGTGTGTGTGTGTGTGTGTGTGTGTGTGTGTGTGAGAGAGATAGACTATGTGTGTGTGAGTGTGTACTCTTCATTCCAAGCGTGTAGACTATAGTGCAGATAAGCAGCTTTTCCATACCTGCTCGTGTCCCATTAGACCCCAGCAGATAAACAACAGCAAAGCTCAATATTCTCAATTACTAAATGCATTTGCATCTCATTGCCAACCAAGCCCCGCTGCAAGGTAACTCTCTCTCTTTCTCTGAAGAGGTGCAGAAGAGAGACAAAAGATAAACGCTGGAAGGAACAATGCAGGGGTTGTCAAAGAGATCTGGACTGGTACACAGGTGCAGGAAGGGGGGTGTAGTTTTGTGAGGATCAGCCCTTTAAACTTCTTATGGCTTGGGGGCAGTATTGAGTAGCTTGGATGAATAAGGTGCCCAGAGTAAACTGCCTGCTACTCAGGCCCAGAAGCTAAGATATGCATATTATTAGTAGATTTGGATAGAAAACACTCTGAAGTTTCTAAAACTGTTTGAATGGTCGGATTTCTTCCGACCAGGTAGTGGGAAATCTGAGGTTTGTAGTTTTTCAACTCTTTGCCTATCCAAGATACAGTGTAAATTTGGTCCGATTGGCTTCCACTAGATGTCAACAGTCTTTAGAACCTTGTTTCAGGCTTCTACTGTGAAGGAGGAGAGAATAAGAGCTGATTGAGTTGAGGTCTGCCAGAAGGCCATGAGCCGATCACGCGTGCTCCCGTGAGCGGTAGCTGCGTCCATTGCATTTCTAAAGACAAAGGAATTCTCCGGTTGAAACATTATTGAAGATTTATGTTAAAAACATCCTAACGATTGATTCTATACATTGTTTGATATGTTTCTACGAACTGTAATGGATTTTTTTTACTTTTCGTCTGGCCTGCGCGTCGTGAATTTGGATTTGTGAACTAAAGGCGCGAATAAAACGGAGGTATTTGGACATAAATGATGGACTTTATCGAACAAAACAAAAATGTATTGTGGAACTGGGATTCCTGGGAGTGCATTCTGATGAAGATCATCAAAGGTAAGTGAATATTTATAATGCTATTTCTGACTTCTGTTGACTCCACAACATGGCGGATATCTGTATGGCTTGTTTTGGTCGCTGAGCGCTGTACTCAGATTATAGCATGGTGTGCTTTTTCCATAAAGCATTTTTGAAATCTAACACAGTGGTTGCATTAAGGAGAAGTGGATCTAAAATTCCATGCATAACACCTGTATCTTTTATCAATGTTTATTATGAGTATTTCTGTAAATTGATGTGGCTCTGCAAAATCACTGGATGTTTTGGAAGCAAAACATTACTGAACATAACGCGCCAATGTAAACTGAGATTTTTTGATATAAATATGAACTTTATCGAACAAAACATACATGTATTGTGTAACATGACGTCCTATGAGTGTCATCTGATGAAGATCATCAAAGGTTAGCGATTAATTTTTATCTATATTTCTGCTTTTTGTGACTCCTCTCTTTGGCTGGAAAAATGGTTGTGTTTTTCTGTGACTAGGTACTGACCTAACATAATCAGTTGGTGTGCTTTCGTCGTAAAGCCTTTTTGAAATCGGACACTGTGGTGGGTTTAACAACAAGTTTATCTTTAAAATGGTGTAAAATACTTGTATGTTTGAGGAATTTTAATGATGAGATTTCTGTTGTTTGAATTTGGCGCCCACTTTCACTGGCTGTTGTCATATCAATCCCGTTAACGGGATCTCAGCCGTAAGAAGTTTTTAAGGCCCCACTCAATGAAAACAGACCAGACTTGTACATGGGAACCAATATGAATTCATGCGTAGCGAAGGAAGCATGTTTTAATCAATATGCAACGTGTGTCTTTCTTATCTTGTTGAGCACATTCATCCAAACACATTTTCGCAGCGAAAGAACAATGGCATTTTTACCGCCGAAGCTTATTAACAGGGTTATGATTGGATTGGGACCCTAACAATAGCATGAAAGGAGGCAAACCAAAGGGGACAGGGACGGGGAAGTGGGGTGGGGCGGGGGTGAGTCAGTGGTTCTATAACGGAGGCAGCCAGATAGTCAGTCAGCCAGCTTGTCATGCTGGCCCACTATAGTACCTCTGTTTCTGGACCCTGATGGGCTCTAGGGATGCAGGACTGGGCCATGGGCAAGGAGTCTGGTCTGGAGCCACATCATACAACCCTCTACATCACAGAGCCAGTAGAGGGGGTGTCACAACAAAGGCTGGGGCCTATGACTCTCTGCTGCCCTGGGGGCAGCCAGCTGGCTTGGGTCACCTCAGAGATCTGTATATAGCAATGAGATGCTCAGGTCTCCGCCCAAACAATGGGAATCGTTGTTCCTAAAGGCGGGAAGGCAGGCGAAAAGCTTAGGTCTAAAATAAGCCCATAGAAACGCATTGCGTAAAACCTCTCACTGCGCCTCTTCCTCTCTGGTCACCTCAGATCGCACACCCAGGGTAGAGTCCTGGGCCCAAGGTATTTAGTTATGAGAACTTATAGTAGCCCATCTTTTGATTATAGCTAGTTTAACTCCCAGGGTAGAGTCCTGAAGGTCCTCATCAACGTCCAGATGAATGAAACAGTGAATGAATCAGTAGCATTATATGGCATTGCTGTGCGCTCTGTAATAGTGGACTGCTGGACATATAGAAGAGTGTTTGAATGAATCTCCCTCTCGCAACTCCAAGTCATTTATTCAGTGGCCGTTGTCGATAAGGTATGGCTATTTTAAGGTAAAGACCTTGAGAAAATTGAGAGGCGAAGAAAACTGCCTGTCTGGCAGTCTTAGGTCAACATCTTGGAAAATGTGGTGTCATTGCAAAATAAAGAGTGAGAGAGAAGGAGGCGTACCTTGAGGGCTCAAACTAATGATGCATGTAATAAACTAACCTTCTGCCCAAAGAAAGCTGGCACAGCCGGAAAATAATGGATAGTACGTAAAACGAATGAAGCGCTTAGATCATTTGTATTTCATCCATGAATATGATATTTCTTGTTGTAAACACTGTGAGCCATATCAACACGCATCTCATTAAAACCAATGATATACAGTGCATTTGGAAAGTATTCAGACCCCTTGACTTTTGCACATGTTGTTACGTTACAGCCGTATTCTGAAATGGATTAAATTGTTCAATCTACACACAATAGCCCATAACAATAAAGCAGAAAAAGGTTTTTAGACGTTTTTGCTAATTTATATTTTTAATATGACATTTATATAAATATTGATATGCTTTACTCAGTACTTTGTTGAAGCACCTTTGGCAGAGATTACAGCCTCGTGTCTTCTTGGGTATGACGCTACAAGCTTGGCACACCTGCATTTGGGGAATTTCTCCCATTCTTCTCTGCAGATATTCTCAAGCTCTGTCAGGTTGGATGGGGAGTGTTGCTGCACAGCTATTTTCAGGTTTCTCCAGAGATGTTCGATTGGGTTCATGTCAGGGCTCTGGCTGGGCCACTCAAGGACATTCAGAGACTTATCCCGAAGTCACTCCTGTGTTGTCTTGGCTGTGTGCTTAGAGTCATTGTCCTGTTGGAAGGTAAACCTTTGCCCCAGTCTGAGGTCCTGAGCGCTCTGAAGCAGGTTTTCATCAAGGATCTCTCTGTACTTTGCTCCATTCATCTTTCCCTCGATCCTGACTAGTCTCCCAGTCCCTGCCACTGAAAAACATCCCCACAGCATGATGCTGCCACCACCATGCTTCATCGTAGGGATGGTGCCAGGTTTACTCCAGACGTGACGCTTGGCATTCAGGCCAAAGAGCTTAATCTTGGTTTCATCAGACCAGATAATCTTGTTTCTCATGGTCTGAGAGTCTTTTAGGTGCCGTTTGGCAAACTCCAAGCGGGCTGTCATGTGCCTTTTACTGAGGAGTGGCATCCGTCTGGCTACTTTACCAGAAAGGCCTGAGTGGTGGAGTGCTGCAGAGATGGTTGTCCTTCTGGAAGGTTCTCCCATCTCCACAGAGGAACTCTGGAGCTCTGTCAGAGTGACTATCAGGTTCTTGGTCACCCCTTCTCCCCCGACTGCTCAGTTTGACAGGGCGGCCAGCTCCAAGAAGAGTCTTGGTGGTTCCAAACTTCTTCCATTTAAGAGTGATGGAGGACACTGTGTTCTTGGGGATCTTCAATGCTGCAGACATTTTTTGGTACCCTTTCCCAGATCTGTACCTCAACACAATTCTGTCTCTGAGCGCTATGGACAATTCCTTTGACCTCATGGCTTGGTTTTTGCTCTGACATGCACTGTCATCTGTGGGACCTTATATGTGTGTGCCTTATAGGTATGTGCCTTTCCAAATCATGTTCAGTCAATTGAATTTACCACAGGTAGACTCCAATCAAGTTGTAGAAACAAACACATAAATATTAAAGCATTAGACCTCTCACTAAAGGCATCAGTCATACACAAGTTATACTTAAATCCAAACTGGTTCTCTAGTAAATTGGTAAGAATTTATCCTATGTCATCCTATGTCATCCTATGTCATCCTATGTCATCCTATGTTCAAGAAGGACCTTTTCCCCTTTATTCAGATTATACTTTCGATTGTTTGAAAAGGAAATAATCTCCAAAATATCTTTATTTTTTAAACAAGCCTTAGAAAGTTGGTTACAATTTCAGTTTAATCCACCTGAAAAAACAGAACAAATAATACAACAAATATTGTGGTTAAATTCAAATATACTAATTGATTTAAAAAAATGTATTTTTCGAAGAAATTTTTCAAAAAAGGTATAATTTTTGTGAATGATATCATAATTACCGGAAAAATGGAAGAGGCAAGTAGAAGGGGAAAAAAGTAAGGAACTTGTATGTCGGCCCTGTATTAAAGAACATAAATGGTTGAAGAAAAGTGTGATAAATAAAAACATATACCAATTTCATTTTAGGACCAAAAAACTAACAGCTGTGCCATATAAATTGCAAAATAGTTGTGAAGAGATTTTGGATGTACCCATTCCATGGCACATGGTTTATGAATCGATACGCAAAACAACGCCGGATTCAAAACTTAAAATGTTTCAATTTCAATTACTATACAAAATTCTTGCAACTAAAAGAATGTTATATATATGGGGGATACAATCTTCCCAGCTCTGCAGAATCTGCTGTGAGGAGGCAGAGTCATTAGATCATTTATTTTGGTATTGTCCATATGTAGCTCGTTTTTGGTCACAGGTCCAGGAATGGCTGAACAATTGCAACATTTGCCTAGAACTAACGCTGCAGACAGCAATACTGGGTGATTTGAAAAGCCATAGTCAATCAATCAATAATGTAATAATTATTTTAGCAAAAATGTTTATTTTTAATTTACAATCTGTAGAAGCTAAGAGAATAGAAAGATTCAATTCGTTGGTGAAGCATCACAGCACAGCTGAAAAATATATGGCAAATAAAAATCCAAAACAGATGATGTTGAGAGATAGATGGGAGAGGTTGAATGGAGCTAAAGGGTGGGACTAATAGCAAGATAAAACATGTAGAACATACGGGGTCTGTAAAATGTATATAGGTTCAGAAATGTTGTGAAATAGCACAGTTATAAATAGAAATCAAACTGGATGGACATCAGAAATAGAGGAAGGACTAAAAACAAACAAAATATAACTATTGTAAAATAGATTGTGTCTTTAAAATGTGTATAAGATGTATAAATTGAAGGTAAAAGCAGAAGTGTTTATTAGTTTACTCCAGTTGGGGGATCGGTGGTAGGGTTTGTGGGTAATAATAATAAAGGTATATTCTTTAAAAAAGTATGTATGTCTATATAGGTATGTGTATGTATATATGTGTATATGTATGCATGTGTGTACGGATATTTAAATTTACCCCAAAAATATATGGGGGATTGGAAATGATGCAGACAATTACATTGATGGAAGCAATATTCTTTCCGCAATATGAAGCTGATCCACCCTTTTAAAAAATTTAAAAAAGTTGTAGAAACATCTCAAGGATGATCAATGGAAACAGGATGCACCTGAGCTCAATTTTGAGTCTCATAGCAAAGGGTCTGAATACTTCTTATACGTGAAGAAGGTATTTTATTTGTTATTGTTTTGAAACACCTGCTTTTGCTTTGTCATTATGGGGTATTGCATGCATATTGAATGCATTCTAGAATACGGCTGTAACGTAACAAAATGTGGAACAAGTCAAGAGGTCTGAATACTTTCCCAATGCGCTGTATCAAAGAGTTTAGGATTAAAATGTAATACAGCAACACAACGGTCCTCAGAGTACAGGTCTATTTCCTGACCATGCAGCCAGACAGACAATGAGTCTTTCTGTCATGTGTGTCCTCTCTGCTTTCTCTGATGATTGATCCACAGATGCTGCTTAAGGGCCTGTCTAGTCTATAGTACACAGTAGTGGACCTAAGGACAGAGAGAGAAAGGACAACACACATGTACTGTCTCTGTGAAGATCCCAGACTGAACCCTGAGGCTGTGGATAAACAACAAAAGGACCAATTTGTCTCATGCTGCGGAGGGAGCGGACGTCTGAGGGGCAGGTAGCGACCCTGCGGAGCCCCAGACCCCTGCTGCCTCCTCAGGAACAGAAATGCCTGTATCAACACGGCCCTGCTGAGGGTGACACCTGCAAATAACAGTTTAATAACTGAATAATGTCTCTGGTCCGCTCCTCCAGCTGTGCCTGGGCAGCCTGCGGATGACGGCGATGGCGCCTTTGCTCTCTTTAGCTCCCTTGATAGAGGGGGCTGATAAAGGAGGCAGGCTAGAGCAGTATGGCAGTGTGAAATGGGTCCGGAGGCATTGGCGCTAGAGGGGATGGAAGGATAGGAAGATATCTCCACTGTCCACCTGCTTCTAATGCTAATTCTGCTCCACCCCAAACGACTATGTCCTTGAGTGGTGATGTAGGTTGACCAGCAGTTTACCAGCTAACCGTCTTCTTCAGGAAGTGGGGTCTCTTTGGGGTGTTTTACGATCAAACGGCTACATTGTTGACTGTTCGCTCATGTTTATTCCACATGACACAGGCTTCATGTTATGTTGTGCTCTCATATGTTTCTGAGTGAAAAGACGAGTGACACTAAACAGCTCTCTGAATGTCCCTATGAAATGGACGAGCAGTACTTAGGACTTCCCCGACGACAACAACACAACATCACCAGCGTCTAACTAAAACAGTCACCTCACACCACCACGGAGGAAGAGCCTGAGAGAAGAATCAAATAGAACTGCCAAAACAAAAGGACTAAAACAACACAGACAGAGGCATAGCCTTTAAACACAGAGGGGTTTTTTCAGCTCAGCTGTGTGCAGCAGGGTTGTGTGTTAGATGCTGCTACCATACAGTAGACCTGCTAGCGTAGCGGTGGACACAGCCAGGCTGGGGCTCCCTGGATCTGCTGTCTGTGGGAGAGGAGGAGTGGTAGCGAGTGAGAAGGGAGGAATGGAGGGAGGGATGGGGGGAGCAGGGGCCTCCTGTAGAGAACCCTGCAGGTGGTGCCAGTCTGGCAATCGAGACCCGGGGCTGTCAGTCACACAGACTTCATCCTCACAGAGGGGTAGAGGAAGAGGGCAGACAGCAAGCCTCTGTCATTCCACTGTAGCACTACTCATTCACCTTGAGAGGAGGAGGGGGAGGAGAGGAGGAGCAGGTAGAGGGAGGAGGAGGAGGGGAGGGGGGGTCAGAGGAAAAGGAGGAGAGGAGGAGAAGGAGGGGAAGGAGGAGAGGATGAGGAGGAGAGGAGGAAGAGGAGAGGAGGGGGGAGGAGGGGAAGGAGGGGGAGGAGAAGAGGGGGAGGAGGAGGGGGAGGAGGGGGAGGAGAGGAGGAGGGGGAGGAGAAGGTGGAGGAGGAGGAGGGGAAGGAGAGTAGGAGGGGAGGAGAAGGAGGGGAGCCAACAATGGAGGCAACAGAAGGCACAGTTGGACAATGTAGATAAGATATATACAATCAAATCAAATGCTATTTGTCACATGCTTGGTAAACAACAGGTGTAGACTAACAGTGAGATGCTGATTTATGGGCAGAGAGAAAAATCTATGTATTTCTTGTTGAATAAATGCACAATGAGTAACGATAACTTGGCAATATACACGGGGTACCAGTACAGAGTCGATGTGCAGGGGTACGAGGTAATTGAGGTAGATATGTACATATGGGTAGGGGTAAAGTGACTAGGCAACAGAATAGATAATAAACAGTAACAGCAGCATACAGTATGTGATGAGTCAACGCAGATAGTCCGGGTAGCTACTGTAGCTATCGGTTCTTCTGATTGGTTGGAGAATGTAGATACTGTGTATGGAGAGAGTCACACATGTAAGTAGTGAGAGAGCAGTGATTGGCTGGAAATACTACAGGCTCCTGTAGAGAGTGAAGAGTAAATCACCAAGTGTAAATGAGGTTAAAACAGGCGTGATATAGTGCTGGGTTGAAATATAAATGTGCACACACCAGGAACTTACTGAGACTAACTGACCCAGGCCTGGAGCATCAGAAAACAGCATCTTGCTTCCTTTTATCAGTGCTCTGGAAAACTGAACTGAGGGATTTAATTGAGGTGTGCTATGAGTATTGATAGCTGGATAAAGATAAAGGACTGGCTGATAAACGACAGCTGGCCAGAACAAGCTAATTACCCCCGTGACAGTAAGTCAACGTGAGACATCAAATACAACTCATCTTAGATCTTAGATAAGATGATTGCCCTTTTGGCGGCACAGAAGAGAAGACAATATTTTAATCATATCAGAAAGAATATTGAGAGATTAAGGCACGTTTCACCTGAATACTATTAGGAAGAAGGAAGGAAGGAAGGAAGGAAGGAAGAAAGGAAGGAGGGAAGGAAGGAAGGAAGGAAGGAAGGAAGGAAGGAAGGAGGGAAGTAAGGAAGGAAGGAAGGAAGGAAGGAAGGAGGGAAGGAAGGAAGGAAGGAAGGAAGGAGGGAAGGAAGGAAGGAAGGAAGGAAGGAAGGAAGGAAGGAAGGAAGGAAGGAAGGAAGGAAGGAGCGAAGGGAAGACAGAAGAAAGGACAGAAGGGAAAGAGGTGCATGTCCCCTGACACGTATTTCCTGGGCCATCCATCCATTTATTCAGTCAGAGTGAAAACAGATAGAAAATACATGATGCTCCAACAAAGAGGAGGAGACAGACGTTCATGGTGCTGTACTGTTAGGGTCAGGGGTCAGGTGAAAAGCTAGCCAAGTGGAGTTACATGCACGTGTGTTGAATAGAAATACTTTCCTTGGGGCATTGTAAAGAAGAGTAGGCAAATGTAAAATAAGAACATCTCTTTAATGTTGTTGTTTTTTCTCAGTCACCGTGAAGCAAAGAACAAGTCTTACAAACTGGGGGGGAGTTACAATGAGCTCTGGATATCAGGAGACAGACAAGAAAAAAGGATTCCTCAGAAGAAGCATTAAGGAGTCTGTACTGTTCTGCGCCATTTCATTTCGGACGTGTGCACACTGTCAAAGCAGTGCGTTGGGGATGTAAACAGATTAGGACTGGCAGAGACAATAGTCCATAACCGACATGACATAACTCCCCCTGACTCGAAAGAGGCTATTAGTCTCAGTTTGGGACACCCGGAGAGGAAATCAGTCCGTAATCTCTACTGCCTAGTGCTATGCATAGTGTCAGGTCTCCAGTCCAGTCCCAGCCCAGGTCGTGTCTGTCTGTCCCCCACCTACGGCTCTCCTCCCTCCTACATCACCTGGAGCTGGTAGCCAACCGACCTCAACGATGGAGCAGGAGTGGTTGCCAAGGCAACCCTGGTGTACAGGTTGAGTCAAGACTGAAACAAAAGGAGCTACCCCTCCCTCCATCTTTCTCTCCATCCCTCCCCGAAAATAAAAGTCAGAAGAGAGGAAGAAGAAGTCGAACTAGCCAAAACGTTCTGGGGCAACGGCCTGATTAAGATTCCAATCAGGCCTGGCTTCCATCTTGATAAATGGAGGGGGTGGCCCTTTGGTATGGCCGGGGAATAAATTGTGCTAATCAACAATGGCCCAACAATCAGAACATCTACCCAGTAATCACGCAGAGAAAAGTGACTGTGTGAGTGTGGGTGTGTGTGTGTCTGTCTGTGGGAGGCTGGGTTATACATTTTGTGTGTGTGTGTGTGTGTGTGTGTGTGTTTGGGTGTGTGTGTGTGTGTGTGTGTGTGTGTGTGTGCGTGCGTGCATGCCTGCCTGCATGTGTTCAGAATCAGTCTACAGAACGGTCTCTTTCCTTGCTCTGCCTCTGAAAGCCTACTTTGAAGCTTCATGGTGGTAATTGGTATTTTCTCTCCACCCGTTGTTGTCACAATGGGGTCGCTGTATACGTAATGGCCTTCTCAATCACCACAGAGCGAGAGCAGCACACACGCAGCCGAGTGTCGGCATTAATACCCATCTCATTCTACCGGCAGTCAGCTCTGGGAAATCACACTGACGTGATGAAGGAGGAGGAGAGAACTGGGCTACACAGGGCTGCACAACCAACCACCATTAAAATCCCAGGCTACCATACATCCATAGCTATCTTATGGTAGACAGTCGTGATACATACCAGAGAACCAGTACAAACATGACAGTAAATAGAACCTCTTTCTGTCAAGTGTAACAGCTGTGGAACACTGCTACAGTGTGAACGATGATGAGGCTGAGGTGATATGCCCAAAACCCCATGCAGCTTCAAACACCTTCCACTAATCTGCCCTTAGAAACAAGGCAATGTATCTGTATACTGTAGACGGTCCAGATAACCAGGAATACATCCTGGGATTTTGAGGCGAAGCAGTGCACAGTGCATCTGGTGTCCTTGCTAATGGCGGCGGATGTGCTTCTTCCCTCCCCGAATGTGTTCCTTCCTGAGGCAATTTGGTCACACAAGAGCACTGGCATCCTCTGAGGTGGTAATCGGGCAAAACAAACAGCGAACGTGTCTTTGACCGCCTCCCCACGGAGAGAAAATAAAGCGTGATGGATAACCACTCAGTGGAGACGCTGTTCCTTTTCCTGTGTGCGCACCGTGGCCGGTCAGGTCCCGTGGGCCTCACGACTACAACAAAGTGGGCTGGAGAAAGAAGAAAGAATGGAAGTGGATCATCTTGTTCCTATTTGAAGTTGCAGTTTCCTACTGGAAATGGAATGAATAACAACAACCTAGAGCGTCGTTCAGTCAGGTGGCTTAGAGGGACTGTAAACAATAGAGCTAGTCCCTGAGGCAACTCTCACGAGTGAGACACACATGAAGTCATGTCAAATGTTATGCTAATCCCTCTTTTAATACACACATCATTTCCTCAAAATGAGTCCCTTACCCCTAACATGCACATAGCCTAAAGCTTGAATGTTACCCTGCAGTGGAGGAGTGGTGAGTAGATAAGTAGCAATGCAGAATGAAGGCTGGAGATTCACAGTGGTAACAAAATAAATACATTCATATGACCAGAGGTGAGAGCTTGATGTGTACGTGTGAGTGTGTGTGTGTGTGTGTGTGTGTGTGTGTGTGTGTGTGTGTGTGTGTGTGTGTGTGTGTGTGCGTGTGTATGTGTGTATATGTGGGTTGACCCAACATCTAGAGTCACCTTCCCCCCCCCCCATAAACAATCAGCTTCACCAGCCATGTAGTGTTACAGCTATGTACTTAAAATCACTGTGACGTTGAAACCAAATCTCTACTTTTTAGTGGTGGGACAAACCAACAAGAAACCAGTTTGGTGTTGAGGGGAAAGTCAAATAACCCCGTTTCAGTTACTGTACCAAGTCTAATGAAATGTAATTACCCCTCTTAACCACAACTACTAATCAATGATTTATGTAAAAAGGGCACCTAAACTGTACTGATATTCAAGAAATGCTTCTGTTAAATAGGAGACTTTTACAACCCTGCAGTAAAACATGTGGATATATACTCAGTGGCTGAGGTTCTCTCTCGCGCTAAGAAGAGTACGCTAAGTACTCACTCACTCAATGTTAGAGAGAGAGAGGGCTTTAAACCAACACTGGTAAACTGCTTGCCGGGATAATGGTGTCTAGAGCCTTGTCAGGATAATGGTGCCTAGAGCATTGTCGGGATAATGGTGCCTAGAACATTGTCGGGATAATGGTGACTAGAGCATTGTCGGGATAATGGTGTCTAGAGCATTGTCCGGATAATGGTGTCTAGAGCAGTGTCAGGATAATGGTGCCTAGAGCATTGTCGGGATAATGGTGACTAGAGCATTGTCGGGATAATGGTGTCTAGAGCATTGCCGGGATAATGGTGCCTAGAGCATTGCCGGGATAATGGTGTCTAGAGCATTGTCGGGATAATGGTGCCTAGAGCATTGTCGGGATAATGGTGCCTAGAACATTGTCGGGATGATGGTGCCTAAATCATTGTCGGGATAATGGTGTCTAGAGCATTGCCGGGATAATGGTGTCTAGAGCATTGGCGGGATAATGGTGCCTAGAGCATTGTCGGGATAATGGTGCCTAGAGCATTGTCGGGATAATGGTGTCTAGAGCATTGTCGGGATAATGGTGCCTAGAGCATTGCCGGGATAATGGTGCCTATAGCATTGTCGGGATAATGGTGCCCAGAGCATTGTCGGGATAATGGTGCCTAGAGCATTGTCTGGATAATGGTGCCTAGAGCATTGTCGGGATAATGGTGTCTAGAGCATTGTCGGGATAATGGTATCTAGAGCATTGTTGGGATAATGGTGTCTAGAGCATTGTCGGGATAATGGTGTCTAGAGCATTGTCGGGATAATGGTGTCTAGAGCATTGTCGGGATAATGGTGACTAGAGCATTGCCGAGGCAAGGGAGAGAGGCATAACGTGTTAAAGAGGCAATGGGCCATAATCCAACTGTTTGTAACAACAAGAAAATATCAAGGATTCACTGGGCCTGAAACAGTTCTCTTTAAAGTGCACTTGTATGAGTCGTGTGGGTGGAGATGGGTAGCTGGAGCGAGGTAGCTGGCTCTTCATTTGAG
Source organism: Oncorhynchus clarkii lewisi (assembly GCF_045791955.1). NCBI lineage: Eukaryota > Metazoa > Chordata > Actinopteri > Salmoniformes > Salmonidae > Oncorhynchus > Oncorhynchus clarkii. The sequence goes on along the minus strand of NC_092164.1, from coordinate 13,045,810 downwards.
AAGGAATTACACTGATATCTCCCCTTGGATATTCACTGTTCTGGAGAGACACAATCTAGTGTGGAATTGAATGCAGTGTACCTTCACAAATCTTCTTTGAATATGGCAGATTTTGGCTGTGTCTTCCTTTTGCAGCCTTGGAGCAAGCCGAGTTACTCTAAATGGAATTTTTATATCTTATCTGAGATTCTTTCATGGCTGGATGTAATAAATGAGGGCCATCTGCAGCACTAGAAAACACCATTGACCTTTTACTCTTCTCAAACCAAATGTAAGCAGGGAAATAAATGTGAATAATGTGATTGATTTTTTTGATTCATGTTGAACCATATGAACCAATTATTACACAGAACACACACACACACACACACACACACACACACACACACACACACACACACACACACACACACACACACACACACACACACACACACACACACACACACACACACACACACACACACCTTTACCTTTGAGTCCCTTCCTCTTCTCCTCAGTCACACACTCTGCTCTCTCTTTTCCTCTCTTCATCCCTCCTTTAACTCACTCTCACTCCATCTTATCTCTGACAGACCATGCCTCTCCCCCTCCTCCGGTCGCACCGCCACCTCGTCTCCTGTTGAAAGGTGCTAGTGCTGTGAGCCTGTTAGTGTACAGGCCCACTCTGCTCTGCGCGGGCCGATACAGGCCTAATCTGTGCGTTAATGCTCCAGGCAGTTGATTAAGGGTCCGGTGTGAAAGAGCTTGGTCTTATCAGTGGGAGGGAAAGCATTTCCACAGAGAGCACTAATTGACCAGTGACTGACTGGCTGGCTGCTCTGCTGCTGAGAGGAGATTGGGTCGCCTGATGGCTCGGCTTAGACACTTCACTGTTGCGCTTTTACTTCCCGGAGTCCCTGGAGTCCTATAGCGTCAATAAAGCAGACCTTTCCTCAGCCAAGCGCTCTCTCCAACCCGCCGGTGGGTGCTACTCCTTTCTGTGGACGTTGTTTCTATGGAGAAAGCCATAGAGGAGGGACCGTAATTCTACATTTTCCACTCATAGGGGAAATGAGGCTCCAGGTATAGTGTCAGTTCTTAGTAAACAAATTAATTAGGCTCAACAATAGCGGCTAGTAAAACACACAGCGGAGTCGCTGATATAAATGTGTTGTTTACCGCTGTTACAGGACTTGATGACTTCCCCTGATATTGTGAACTGTTGAGATAATTTGCCTGTGAATAGCGTCCAACTTGTAGGCCCTGAGATATCATGGGCCGTGGTGAGGAGAGGAACTAGGGCAGCCAAGTTAATTACTGCTTCGCTTTAGCCACGCCGTTGCCCGGGTTGCGATATCGGGAGCGAGTCCTCTGAGGGAAAAGCCTACCACCAAGATGGCTGCCTCAATATAATCTGATTCCAAAGCCTTGTTTAATCACAGAGGGAACCTTGAATCTTTACACTGAAGTGTTTTGAAACAAAACATATTGAGGAGGGATTTGATCACAACTGATACGTTATCTATAGGAAGATTATGGTAATTAGCCAGATTGAACATATTTCTGTTCATCTGTGAAAAGCACAGAGCTGGAAAAATACCCAGACAGGAGAACATGAAGAATCCACTGCTGTAAGTCACATCTTCACTAACATATTACCCTCAGCCATTATATCAATGTAGATCAGTAACAAGCCTATGGTGAGCAGTAATAGAGTAAAATACTGGATTCTACAAAAAAGTTCTGTGGTATAATTGGACCCTGACATGGTGTTCTCTGTTCTCTGTGATGCCTGCTTAGGACATCCTGTCTCTATGGAAACCAAACCCTGAAACCTGGACTCGACCTGTCATCCAGTCACTCCTGAACTGCTAACATAGCATAAAACTCAGCCTCAGAAAGTGTATTGGATTCAACAGAAGTACTGAGAAGTTGAAGAGCCTTCATGGGAGAGAGGAGAGTGGAAAGGAGAGGGCGACAGTACTGCACCATGGAACCAGGAAAAAGTCATTTCACTGCAGATCTGCACCACAAGCAGAAAAAGTGCAAACCGCTTAAATGTGCCAAGTTCAAGCACATTTAAATATACGCTCTTCAGCAAATCCAATACCTGTCACATTAAAATAAAGTGGCTTTCTCCAGGGTTGCGCTATATGTTTGAAATAAGATCTATGTGGGCAATACTCTCCAGCACAAAGACAAACTGCCTCTGGTATTCTGGTAGCCTTTCATATCCACACCGGTACTGTAAACACACAATTCCTCTGGCTCATACAGTGTGTGAGTCAGTATCGAACCAAAAGTCCTGTTGGTACTCAAACTACTGATCCGATAGATACAGTAGGCATTTGGATATCTCTGTACATTCACTGAGGATTTACAGTAGTGTTGATGTTCAAACTACTGATCCGATAGATACAGTAGGCATTTGGATATCTCTGTACATTCACTGAGGATTTACAGTAGTGTTGATGTTCAAACTATTGATCCGATAGATACAGTTGGCATTTGGATTTCTCTGTACATTCACTGAGGATTTACAGTAGTGTTGATGTTCAAACTACTGATCCGATAGATACAGTAGGCATTTGGATTTCTCTGTACATTCACTGAGGATTTACAGTAGTGTTGATGTTCAAACTACTGATCCGATAGATACAGTAGGCATTTGGATTTCTCTGTACATTCACTGAGGATTTACAGTAGTGTTGATGTTCAAACTATTGATCCGATAGATACAGTTGGCATTTGGATTTCTCTGTACATTCACTGAGGATTTACAGTAGTGTTGATGTTCAAACTACTGATCCGATAGATACAGTAGGCATTTGGATATCTCTGTACATTCACTGAGGATTTACAGTAGTGTTGATGTTCAAACTATTGATCCGATAGATACAGTTGGCATTTGGATATCTCTGTACATTCACTGAGGATTTACAGTAGTGTTGATGTTCAAACTACTGATCCGATAGATACAGTTGGCATTTGGATTTCTCTGTACATTCACTGAGGATTTACAGTAGTGTTGATGTTCCTTGTCATGTATTTTGTCAGAGTACTAAAACAGCTATTCTCAACCAAAAACGATTTGGTCTTAAACATGGTGGTTCATACAGCTAGCTTAGTTGGTCTCTTCTCAGAGTCACGAGACAACAGTTTCATGCAGCGTTACTGTTATGTCTGCACACTACGTTTACAGTGCTGCATTGAGAGTAATATTAGAACACAGTTGGACAGTGCTGTTATTGTTGGGCTATGC